>NC_142132.1:67579052-67882082 GCF_024610735.1 Ursus americanus
CATATGTTGAAGCCCTAACCCCAGAGTGGCTATATTTGGAGTAATTAAGGATAAATTCTGTCGTAAGGGTGGGGCCCTGATCACATGGGATTCATGTCCTTATTAGAAGAGTTAGCAGAGAGGGGCGACTGGGTGGCTCAGTCTTTAAGCATCTGCCTCTTGATTTCAGCTCAGGTCCTGATCTCAGGGTCGTGAGACTGAGCATGAGTCGGGCTCTGTTCTAGCCATGGAGTCGGCTCGAGATTCTCTCCCTCTCCCTCTGCCCCTCCCCCTCTTCATGCACACGCGCTCTTTCTCTCTAAAAAACAACAACAAAAAGAAGAGTTATTTACACATAAAGGAATACGATCGTTTTAAATATATGGTGTTTTATTTCAGTGATAATTTTTTCAAAAAGTATAATTTTGGATTATACGGTGGACCAGCTTATAAATGAGTACTGGCAAGAATTTTTAATGCCTACATTTGCATTTGTGAAGTTTGTGAACTAGAGTCCAAATGTTATCATGGCACACGGTATGAATGAAGGATTTGCAACAGCTTGAATAAAGTGGTGGAAAAATTTAATCAGCTATAGCATATGAGAATATAAGTGTGCTGCTTACAAAGACCCTGCTTGCTGGCAATCGGTACCATATTCATGTTTAAGGGCGCCTGGGGGGCTCAGTTGGTTAAACGTCTGCCTTTGGCTCTCAGGTCATGATCTCAGGGTCCTGGGATCCAGCCCCGAGTCGGGCTCCCTGCTCAGCAGGGAGTCTGCTTCTCCTTCTGCCTCTGTCCCCCCCCAAATAAATAAATAAAAACCTTTTAAAATAATAAAGAGGGGTTGTATGAAATGTCTTGTATTTGTACGTACCTACTAAAGCAGTTTATTTGCAGTGAAGAATGTTTTTCTTCCCAGTTTCAGCAATAATTGTGCAAGATAGTATTTCATGTAGGTTTAAGTAATGCAACACTGTTAATTTTATTCTCCAATGAATAAGACAGCTTTACAGAATTAGTATTTGAAGATTGCTTATTGGCCAAATTTTAATTAAGTATAAGTTCTGCTTTTCCAGGACTTGCAAAAAAAGCTTCTTTATTTATATAGTTTTGTACAGTGCATTCTTAGCAACAATTTTTGTTGGCTTTAGTGTTTTTAAAGTCAAATATAAAAACAGTTGAAATATTGAAACAGTCTTGGGAAGCCATCTCTCCACCGTGAAACCCAACATCAGAGACACCAACCTGATGACATCTGTCACATTATGTTAGAGTTGTTCCTTTTGACATTATTAGTTTTGTAGTTTGGAGTATTAAAATTGTAGATGTGTATATTAGAGTTCTGCAGAGAAACGGAGCCAATAGGATGTATTTGTGTGTGTGTGTGTGTGTGTGTGTACATGCTTGCACACAGGGTGGGAGGGACAGAGAGAGAGAGCGATTTTAGGGAATCAGCTCACATGATCATGGGAGCTGGCAAGTCTGAGATCTGCAGGGTTACACTGACAGGCTGGAGACCCAGGGAAGAGCCGATGTTTCACCCAGAGTCCAAAGGCCGTCTGGAGGCAGAATTCCTTCTTCCTTGGGGGAACTCAGTTTTTTTCTTTTTAAGACTTTTGACTGATTGGATGAAGCCTCCCCATTTTGGAGGGCCACCTGCTTTACTCAGTCTACTGGTCTAAGTAGTAATCTCAACTAAAAATACTTCCACAGTGACATTTAGACTTCAAATCTTGTCTTAAATACACGTTTTAGACGTATTATAATAAAAACATTTTAACATAGCACCGGGGGGGAGAGGTCTATAGATTTTTCCTTTAAAGACGTCTGAACTCTCCTCAAGTTAAAGGACAGTTTACAGAACTGAAAGGCTTTTTAAATACTTTTCCCCAAAAAAACCATAAAGCAATATTCCCTGAAAGATTCATTCTGTCCCTGCTCCTGGAACCATGAGAGACTTGCTGGCACCCTCCTCCAGGTCCCCAATATCAGGGTCTCTGCTTACTCACACAGAACGTATGCTGCTTTTTTCTCTTAACATTTAGGAAAAGGCTCTAGATCTTGTTACAAGATTTTGCTTTTCTTATTGGTTTATTTTTGTGATGTTTTCAGTGAAACATAATAAAGTTATTTACGATGATCTCTGAAAATAGCAGCCACAAAATAACCTGAAAAACCAGCACTGTGAACAAGCATTAAGGTATTTTGAGGACAACGGTGTATGCATAAAGTTTGTGTGTATTTCGCTAAAGGTTTCATACAAAAGGACCCTTTCCTCCTCTCCCCTCAATCCTTGAATAACTAACACATCCTATGAATGTCATCTCATGCAAGAAGGAAAACTGAACGAGCAGTGTCATTAACATGGAAAAATCATATGAATAAAAATATCCAGCTTCATGACCACAGAGCTGATTTATTAAGCAAGCCTGAACCTGCCGCCTTAAAGTCTTAGGTGTGCTGTAATTTATGTTTCCTGTCAGGAATACTCATATTTCAGCTATAAATAGAACATGGCAGCAGAGTGGTGTTTTAATTAGGTCATTCCCGAGTCTGCGTGACTTATTTGCTTTGAGTCTTTGCCATTTTTTACTTTAGAATTAATCTCTTTGTGATGATGATGCAACATGACAGAATCATACCAGGCTTCCAGAGAGTTCTTCTGACTGCTCTCCCCTCTCTCCCATTCTCTCTCTTTCTGTCTGTCTGTCTCTCTCTCTGTCTCTCTGTCTCCATCTCTCTCAGTTTCTCTGTCTCTGTCTCTCATCACAGGTGCACTTGCTCTGTCGAAACCTCTAGCAAAGGGGAGGCCGTGAAGAGTTCCATCCTATGTTTACACCACAGATTGAGTCTCACCTCTGGTCACCCTCCCATCTGGGACTAAATGTCCCAACTGGCACTTGGCTTATGTCTGGCTGTCCTAGGGCTATACTCCTGAACTTTGTGACTGACGCTAACGGAGTGCAGGGATGTGACTAAAGAATGGAGATGGATATAAGGCTCATATATTAAAAGAATTGAGTGGACTGATATTGATAGCTTTTCCATCTTCCTCATTAAAAGTAAATCTATAAGAGCTCCTACTAGCTTCTGAAGAAATGATGAAAATGGAAAAGACCCTTTCTATTCAATATCGCTTTACTTCATATGACTTTTGAGATGCTGGGAAAGGTCCTATGGCCCTACTTTAGCAGGCGACAAAAGCCTTCAGTTCCAGTAGTGGCACCATTAGTGGCTCTGGGGGCTTTGGTATCCCCATAATTTTATCAACACTCCTCTGAAAGACAAACCCAAAGTCCCTCCTAATACCCAGACACCTCAGCTAGAGCTTTGAGGGAAGGGCAGCTCTGCCAGTCCATCTTCTCACCAGCCCTCCCCAGTCCCTTTCAGCCAGACCACCTTCTGCATTTGTCCCAGGGTCATTTGGCTCCTCTTATGATTCTGCGGGCAGGACACCACAACTGCATTATCAAGCCCAGACCTGCTTCCTGGTCTGGGAGCGTGGCCTGGAAAGGGCCAGCTGTTGTCTTCATAACTCATTTAGCAGGAGAACCCGACCTGGACTGAACTCTCCTAGTGGAAAAATTGACCCAGTCTGATGTAAGGCTATTTTAGCCTATATTTATCTGCTGCAGGACAGTTGGCAGCCCCGCTTTCCAGGTCGGGAGCTACTTGAGGGTCCCTGGCACCGTGTTTCTTAACCTTTGTATCTCCAGCATTAGCACTGGACTGGCACATACGTGTCCAATAAGTATTTACTGAATTTCATTGAATCTTTATGTCTGAGCACTTAGGAAATAAGCAAGTGTTACCATTAGGGGCGCCTGGGTGGTGCAGTCGTTAGGCATCTGCCTTCGGCTCAGGGCGTGATCCCGGCGTTCTGGGATTGAGCCCCACATCAGGCTCCTCCGCTGGGAGCCTGCTCCTTCCTCTCCCACCCCCCCCTGCTTGTGTTCCCTCTCTCGCTGGCTGTCTCTGTCAAATGAATAAATGAAATCTTAAAAAAAAAAAAGCAAGTGCTATCATGGTAAACTGTCCTTCAAAATAAAAAAATCATGGATTGTTCATTCATTAATTTTGTCAATCTTTCATTTAACTAACAAGCATTTTTTGAGGGCTACTTATGCATTAGGCTTTTGACCATGTGTCAGGACTGAAGGTGAGTCATAGACAGTCCCTGTCCTTACTAAATTCATAGCCAAGTAGAGAAGACAGATAAGCACACCAGGATTTTAATAAGATGTGATAAGCATGCTGATAAAGGTGCACACGTCACACGGATACAGAGGTCAGGCGTCTATCTCCGTGTGACAAGATCAGATTTGCATTTTGGAAAGATCACTCTAAGCACTAAAGACATTATTGCTTGAAAGTAGAGTATGGTCAAGCATCATTACAACAATGTAGAGCACAGGATTGTAGGGACTCCTCCACAGGGTCCTGGCTTCAACCTGTGGGGTAGTAACTGAAGTAGACAGCCTTTAGAAAAGAAAACCAGAGCCAAAAATGACCTGAGTTTTAAATACAATCAAAGATGTCATTGTATGACTACATAAAGCTCCTGTCCACTGCCACCAAAATGGTGCCACTTTCCTCTTTCTAAGGAATCTGCCCAAGATAACAGGTGACAGTGTTGTTACTTCTTTTCATCTTGTTAGAGGCCTTGGGTCCACAAAGTGTGGTTCACCCTAATTCCCTGAGGAGGCCCTTTTTAAGCAACAAAGGAAGGGGAGGCTCTACCCTTCATCTCCATCAAGTGCTAAGTTGGAATCTGGGCCTGCAGGGCTGATGCTCATGAATAGTAGATGCACGCGTGTTCCGGGGTCAGGGGTGGGTGTGTCCGCAGGCCATGCGAAGGTCCAGCTCTCCTTTTGCTCCCGGAAAATGAAGGTGGGAACCAGGGTATGTTTTGCTGACCCCAGCGGATATCTCTCAGCTCCAGATACGTTTCCCTTTTGTGCACTTCTACAGCATGTTCTAATTCAAACATTATGACAAGGTAGCAACCAGAGAGGCTGAAGGACTATGAGGAAACAGGAGGTGTTGGAGTACTTCCTGCATAAGAAATGATGTTTTCATTTTTAAAACCCACATTTCCCCTCCTGGCCATAGCCCAGAGACTCAGACAAGGGCTGTAATAATGACCAATGTGCTTCCCTCAATGTACCCGCTAACTACAAGTCAGGTCATTTTTACATTGGTGTCATAAATCTTGATGCTTCTGTAGCCACTTAATGACTAGCAGGAAATGCAGCTTTTTCCAGGGGATAAACTCTCCCAGATATGTGTGAGATATCCTAGGCGTGCTCATAGGAGTCGGCTGCTGCCTGATGCGGGCAGGGGAAGCTTGGACCTGCCCCAACAGCCATCAGAGCAGCCACTCCAGTTGAACCTACTGTATCTGCTGATCTCAGCTTCATGAGCACCGGGGCTGCCACTCTAGCGACCCTGAGGTTGGAGGTCACTCTGGTCAATGTAGCAGGATATCTGCCATTGCCAGAGATGTTGCTGCATGGACTCTACTGGCCTTGGTGCAGACCCCTGTCAGCTTGCCAAGGTAACAACCATCCAATTGGATGAGAGCTGGCTTCTTCTCTGTGTCACACTCTGTATTGGGTTCCTACCTCAGCAAAAGTGGTCTTCCTCCCAAAGTATTATAATTCCTCAGATTCACTCTAGAGCCATTCCCAAGGTGAGCCCACAGCCTTGGGATGGGTAAGTTGGATAGGTTCTAGTACTGTGCTCAAAGCCAAGCCTTTCTTGATCCTCTAGCTAGTTGAGATCCTTCTGTTTTATCTCCCAAGCCACCTACTGCCTTATTCTTTGCAACTTTATTACTAAAATGCTCCATCAACTCTTGGACCTTAGTTCTGTTTTTTGTGGGTTTTTTGGGGGGTTTTTTGGTCACTCTTTTCCTTTATGCTGAGTCACCTTTCAGGAGCTCCATTGCCTGAAAGTTCTAAGAGCTCCATTGCAAGGAGCTCTGCTCCTTGGTCTGAGTCCAGACCATGTCTAGGCCATCAGATATCTTTTAATAGTCTGACAACTCGATAGGAGACTTCTGCTTCCGGAAAGATAGAGTACGCATACTCTTTGCTATTCTTCCCACTAGGTACAGCTAAAAACCCTGGACATTATATAAAAAACAAATACAAATGACTCTAAAAGGTGGAAAGAAGGCAGATAAGCCAGGGACCCTGGGACCCTAGTGTTATGAGCTAAATTGTGTTCCTCTCTAAAATTCATATGCTGAAGTCTTAACTCCAACTTCCTTCAAACGTGACTGTATTTGGAGATAAGATCTTTAAAGAGATAATTAAGGTTGAATGAGGCTATTTGAGAGGGCTGTAATCCAATATGATTGGTGTCCTTAATAGAGGAAAGCTGGATACAGAAAAAAACAATGGGGGCACATGTATACAGCTATGTGAGGATACAGGGAGAAGATAGTCATCTACAAGCCAAGGAGAAAGGTCTTAGAAAAAACAAATCCTGGGGCGCCTGGGTGGCACAGCGGTTAAGCATCTGCTTTTGGCTCAGGGCGTGATCCCGGCGTTATGGGATCGAGCCCCACATCAGGTTCCTCCGCTATGAGCCTGCTTCTTCCTCTCCCACTCCCCCTGCTTGTGTTCCCTCTCTCGCTGGCTGTCTATCTCTGTCAAATAAATATATAAAATCTTAAAAAAAAAAAAAAAAGAAAAAACAAATCCTGCTGACGCTTTGATCTTGGACTTCAAGTCTCCAGAACTGTGAGAAAATAAATTTCTCTTGTCACCCAGTCTGTGGTACTTCTTATGTCAACCCTAGCAAAGTAATATACTAAGGCATTACACACTTGTAAGTTCATATATTGCAGACTTTGGTGTTTCCAAGTTGCTGCCTTCTTAAGCTCAGTGTGCACAGATAGAAAAGAAAAAAAAGAAAAGAAAAGAAAAGAAAAGAAAGAAAAGAAAAGAAAAGAAAAGAAAAGAAAAGAAAAGAAAAGCCTGTTCTCTCTACGTAAAGAACAAGGAAAGTGTCAGCCTAACAAGACAGAATTTTTAAATAATAACAACTGTACTCCAGTCAATCTCTTCAGAAAAAAAACTATCACTCCATTCCTACCCATGCCAGCAAAGACCAAGTGGGGAGCCCAGACTTTCACCTTCACTGGGCTCTAATGAGGCACCTCAATCCCACCCACGGGGCAGTACTTGTATCAAAGAAGTCTGAGTAGGGAGCAGAAACTTTCATCCTCAGGGCCTCAGTGAGTCTCCTCATCCCTTAGTCCCATTAGAGGCCACTTGGGAAACTGTAACAAGATACTCCTAACCCTTCTACCAAGGGAAGTAGCAGTGGAGGCCTACTGGGGAGCTGGACCTCCACTCCCCCGCCCCCAGCAGAAACCTTAAGGTTTCAACAGAAGCTAACTAGGGAAACCTGGATTACTACTCCTGCCTGGCATTCTCCCTTCCTCGTTCTGGAGTGGTGTCAGAAGCTAAATCAGAAGATTAGATTAAACAAAATTTGAGGGGCACCTGGGTGGCTCAGTCGTTGGGCGTCTGCCTTTGGCTCAGGGCGTGATCCCGGCGTTATGGGATCGAGCCCCACGTCAGGCTCCTCCGCTATGAGCCTGCTTCTTCCTCTCCCACTCCCCCTGCTTGTGTTCCCTCTCTCGCTGGCTGTCTCTATCTCTGTCAAATAAATAAATAAAATTTTTAAAAAAAATTTGAAGTCTCCTAATGTAATATGAAAATGTCCAATTTTCAATAGGAAATCATCAGCATACCAAGTACGAAGAATATCTCAAACTGAATGGAAAAAAGATCACTAATAAATGACAAGACCAAGAGACAGAGATATTAGAGTTATCTGGCAAAGGTATTTTAAAGCAGTCATAAAATGCTTCATAAAAATGCTTCAACAAGCTTCAGACAAATGTAAAAATTATAATGTCTTAACAAAGAACACAGATATAAAGAAGAACCAAATGGAAATTTTAGAAGAGCAAAATATAGTAATTGAAATAAAAAGCCTCAAAGGATGGGTTCTCCAGAAGAATGGAGGGGACAGAGGAAAGAATCAGTGAACTGGAAGATAGAACAAGAAAAATTATCCAATCTGAACAACTGGAAAAAAAAATGAGCAGAGCCTAAGGGACCTGAGGGTAAATAACAAAAGATCTAACATATGTGTCATCAGAATCTCAGGGGAAGATGAGAAAGCCAGAGTTGAAAAAATTCTAGAAAAAAATAATGGCTGAAAACACCCCAAGTTTGGTGAAAGACATAAAGGAGCTTAACTAACACCAAAGAGGAAAGTCCAAAGTAATCCACACCAAGACACATAACGGTCAAACTTCTCAAAACTTTCAAGACAAAGAAAATTCTTGAAAGTAGCATGAGACAAATGACACTCTACCTTTAGGAGAAAAACTATTCAAATACAGAGGATTTTTATCAGAAACCATGGGGTGGGAATGCCTGGGTGGCACAGCAGTTAAGCGTCTGCCTTCGGCTCAGGGCGTGATCCCGGCGTTATGGGATTGAGCCCCACATCAGGCTCCTCCACTATGAGCCTGCTTCTTCCTCTCCCACTCCCCCTGCTTGTGTTCCCTCTCTCACTGGCTGTCTCTATCTCTTTCAAATAAATAAATAAAATCTTAAAAAAAAAAAAAAAGAAACCATGGGGTAGAGGAGGTAGTACAATGTTTTTAAGTGCTAAAATAAAAGAACTGTCAACGTCAACCTAGAATCCTATATGCAGTGAAAATATATTTCAAGAATGAACAAGAAATCAAGACATTCTTAGATAAAGGGAAACAAAGAGAATTTGTCACCAGCAGATCTACTGTAAAAGAATGCCCAAAGGAATTTCTCTAAACAGAAAGCAAATGATAAAAAAAAAAAAAAAAAAGAAAAGAAAAAAGAAGGAATCTTGGAACATCAGGAAGGAAGACAGAATTTGGTAAGCAAAAATATGGGTAAATACAATATACTTTCCTTCTTTCTTTGAGTTTTCTATATTATGTTTGACACTGAAAGCAAAATTTGTAACAGCATCTGATGTGGTTCTAAATGGATGCAGAGTAAATATTTAAGAATATTATATTATAAATGGAGCAGAAAAGGGGACATAAAGGGAGGTAAGTTTTCTATACTTCATTAGAAACTTACTCAAATTAATAAAGAGCATCTACAAAAAGCCTACACCTAGCATTATACCTAATGGTGAAAGACTGAAGGTTTTACATCTGAGGTCAAGAACAAAGCAAGGATGTCTGCTCTCACCATTTAGTCAACATAGTGCTGGAAGTTCTAGCCAGTGCAATAAGGTAAGAGATGAAACAAAGGTATGTAGTTTGGGAAGGAAGAAACAAAATCATCCCTATTTACAGATGAAATAATTGCCTATATGAAAAAACTTTTTCAATCTCCAAAAGTTTCCTATAACTAAAAACTGAATTCATCAAGGCCACAGAATGCAAGATAAACAAACAAAAATCTAATGTATTTCTGTATACCCACAATGAACATGTGGACACTGGAATTAAAAATGCCATACCATTTTTAATCACTCAAAACAAAATGAAATACTTAGTTATAAATCTAACAAAGTATGTATAGCACTTATATGCTTAAATCCACTTATATGCTTAAATCCACAGAACACTGATGAAAGAAATAAAAGACTATTTTTAAAACATATTTTATTTATTTATTTTTGTGAGAGAGAAAGCACGCACGAGCAAAGAGGAGGGGCAGAGGGAAAAGCAGACTTCTCCCTGGGCAGGGAGCCCAATGTGGGATGCCATTCCAGGACCCTGGGATCATGACCTGAGGAGAAGGCAGATGCTTAACCGACTGGCCACCAAGGCACGTGCAATAAAAGGCTATTTAAATAAATAGCAAAACATATCATGTTTGTGGATTGGAAGACTCAAAATAGTAAAAAATGTCAATTCTCCCCAGTTTGATATACAGGTTTAATGCAACTTTCCAGCAAGATTTTTTTTTTTTTTGGTATGGACAAGATGATTCTAAACTTTATATAGGGAAGCAAAGGAGCTAGAACAAGTAAAATAATTTTGAAAAAGATGCATAAAATGGGAGGAATCAGTCAACCCATTTTTAATTCTTATTATTTACCTACAGTAATAACAGCCCTGTGGTATTAGCAAAGTGATAGACACATAAATCAATAAAATAGAACAGAGAACCCACAAGTAGACCAACACAATATACTCGACTGTTTTTGATGGAAGTGCAAAAACAATTCAAGTTAAGATCACCTTTTCAGAAACTGGACATTCACAGGCAAAACCAAAACAAAACAAAACACCCTCAACAGAAGTTTCACATCTTATACAAAAATGAACTCAAAATGGATCACAGACTTAAATGTAAAATGTAAATCTATAAAACTTTTAGTAAAAAAAAAAAAATAGGAGAAAATCTTCAGGATCCAGGGCTAAGCAAAAACTTCTTAGATTTGACACCAAAGCATGATCCGTAAAATTAAAAATTAATAAAATGAACTTCATCAAAATAAAAAACTTTTGCTCCACAAAAGACCCCGTGAAGAAGATGAAAAGACAACCTGTAGACTATGAGAAAAATATTTGCAAGCCATGTATCTAAAAACAGAATAAAGAATCTCAAAATTCAACAATGAAATCCAAACAATTAGAAAATGAGCAAAATACATGAAGAGACATTTCACTAAAGAGGAAATGCAGATGGCAAATAAGAACATGGTGGTGGGCTGGAAGTGGGTGCGGCTATCAAAGGGAAACATGAGGGACTCTTGTGGTGATGGAAATGTTCTGTATCTTGACTGTATTAATGTCAGTGTCTTGGTTGCATGTTGTGTTATAGTCTTGCAAGATGTTTTCATTGGAGAAACTGAGTAATGTGTTCATGGGATCTCGCTGCATTATTCTTTACAACTCTATGCGAATCTACAATTCGCATTTAAGGAATTACCTTAAAGTAAAACATTTTAAAAACTTTCAGTGATTGCTTCTGGTTCTATATGGTATAGTCAGTTCAGTGTTTCTTTCAGTTCCTCTGGGAAACCAATCAAAAGCAACAAGAAGAACAAGAAGCAGATATGCCAACAGCATCCTTGACAAAGCTAGGAAACATTAGAAAGCCCAAATCAAAAAATAGCAGGAAGGGCTGTCTAACAACGAGGGCCAACTAGGGGTGCAAAAAAATGCAGAAAATGCTCAAAACTTATCATGGCGATCACATCGTAATATATGTAAATGCTGATTCACTATGCTGTACACCTGGAACTAATTTAATGCTGTATGGCAATGTTACTTCGATTAAAAAAAAATGCAGACTTTTAAGAAGAGAGTTGCAAAGTGCAACAATGGGCAAAGACTGCCGACAGGAACCAGTAGTTTCATTCAGTTTGATTCCAAAGCAGAGCAGAGGAAATGGAGGTTGAACAAGGAATCATACAGACAAACCACATTTTTAGAGAGCTTTCCGTCAGTGTGACAGGATGGAGGAGAAAGATAGCATGGTGAACAGCCCTGAGCCACCAATCTCAGTTGTTAAGGAAGAAGTAAATCATACTCAATCCTGTAGGATAAGAAAAATTACTCTGGCTCCCCTCCCAGATGCATCTCCTTTAGGCAATTGGTCCAGGAAGGACTTACCTCATTCAGAGATAAGTATTCAAAAAGAAAAATTATAGAATTAATATCAAGATACTACAATTTAAAAAGAGGAAAAGTTAAAAGCAAATAGCAAACAAAACAAAACAAAACACCTCTTTGGGACTTCCGATAATGCCTATGGCACTAAGTTTTCCAGCAAGCCCTCCCACAAAAAAGTTTTATAAAAACTTTAAAAAGAAACAAAACAAAACTTACTTAACCTTCTGAATGAAGGTATTGGAAAGTGACTAAGATAGGCAGAAACTGCAGGGGAATTTACTCTTGAAAGATGACTGTAAGAGTAAGAATTGTAAGTTTCTGGCTTACTTTGCCTGTGAGTACTTTCTGCCCCAAATCCTGTTGCTGAAAATCACAGCCATACTGGCTAAAGGTGGTAGAAGATGGAGTTAGTGTTGGCAGAACAAAAGACCATTTAGGGGTGATATCCTGAAGTCAGGAAAGTTCCGGAAGGAATGAACTCCAAGAAATGAACATAAACGTTGCTCAAATCCCTGGCTAATTGCTAAACTGTATGCATGGGAGAGATTCTGCTGGGTTGCTGGGGGCAGTCCTAGTGAAATATGGGAGGTAGAAATGACAGAGGAATTTACATTTGAAAGATAGAACTGGCACTGGATAAGATTTGTATTTGCTGTTCTCTTGACTGTATATTCTCCAACTTGAGTTTGGCTTAGCAAAAGAACACTGAAGCCTTACTGGCCTAAGGAGTGAAAAGATAGAGCTGAGGATTTCAGAACACCTGGAAATTTAGGAGGAAATGCTGGAAGCAGAAGAACCACAGATAGTGTAGGTCTCCATGTATGGGTATAAACTCTACCCAAATCTTTGGCTGATTGCTAAGCTATGCATATGTACGAAAGACTCCAAGGGGCTCAAAGAAAGAGCAGGCAGATGCGAAAGAGGAATGTGCTCTTGAAAGTCAAAACTGCACCAGATGCAATATGTGAATTTGCTTCTTTTTTGACTGCATGTGTTCTAACTCATGCACAGCTCATATGGCATAAAGGCAGAAGCCGTAATGCCTCTGGTATCAGAGGACAGAGCTGGGGCTGGCAGAGCAGCTGGAAGCAAGGAAACCTCAGAGAGAACAAGACCCATCATCCGAGTATAAACTCTTCCCAAGCTTTCAGCTGACTTCATGTCACGAAGGTGGAGAACAGCCCAGAAGCAAGGCTGTGAGAGCCACAGCTGGAAGCTGGAAAATACTGAGAAGAGATATCAGCTGCTTCACTCTATAAGGGAGACAAAGCTTATAGTTGGAAATAAGGCAAGTTTACTTCTTAGTAGAACACGATCCAACAATCCTCAGAAGAATATAACAGAATGCAGAGTCTCCACAACACATCACCTAAGACATCCAGTTTTCAACCAAAATCTACCAGACATGCAAAGAAACAGGAAGGGGTGGCTTACATTCAGGATAAAAGGCAGTTTATGGATCCTTACAGAAACTGGACCCAGATGTTAGATTCAGTCGGTAATGATTTTTAATGGCCAGAAAAGAAACATGAGTTCAATGAGTGAACAAATAAAGAATCTCAACAGAAAATTGAAATTATAGAAAGAAACCTGAATAGAAATTGCAAAGCTGAAAAGTGCAATAACTAAAATAAAAAAAAAATTTACTAGATAGGCTCAATAGAAGATTGGAGATGACAGAAAAAAAATCAGTAGAGGCGGAGGAAGACAAAAATTATCCAACCCAAAGAGCAAAAAGAAAAACAAGTGAAGAAAAAGCCAGAATTTCAGAGGCCTATTAAACAATATCAAATAATCCAACCTAATGTTTACTTTGAATCCCAAAAGGAGGAGAGCAAGAGAGTCGAGTAAGTGAGAGATAGAGAGAACAAGAGAGAGAGAGAATGTATATGAAAATAAATATTACTAAGCTCCATATCTGGTAAAATATAAGTAATACTTGGTTAATTATCTGATAAACTCCACAAACCTGAAGTTTGATAAATACAAAGAAAACCACATTCTCGTACAGACCTCCACACTGCAGAAAATCAATGGTAAAGAAAAAATCTTGAAAGCAGCAAGAGAAAATAAGATATTACACAGAGGGTAATTGACTTCCAGTGTCAGCCTAGATATATGAAGAGCTTAGAAGTCATCTCTTCCATTTTTACAATAAGAAGCTAAACAAAGTGAAAGTTAATGATCTCTCTTGGACCTATCAGAGTGCTGAGGTTGCAGAACAAACTGCCACCCCAAAATCTGGAGAGACAGGGGAATCCAGAGAGTCACAGGGAGATCTGTTTACCCTGAGCTGAAGCCAATGAAGTCATAAACTGGTAGGGACACTTAAATAATAATTTTGACAATTTGCTAGAGAATGAGTGCAGACTTGCATGAGAATGAGAAACTCTTGAAGGCCACAGTTTTTGGGAAGGGTGGGGAAGTGGGGGGACCCAACACTTTCATGATTTTTATCTCCAGAAAACCCACCAGGTTCATCTGATGTAAAGCCAAGAAATAGCCCCTCATGGGTCTGACAGAGGTAGGGGAGGAATAAACATTGTGAAATATACCAGGATGTTTTCCATAACAAAGGCCTACTCTGTGGAGAAAAAGACTTACCGGAGTCTTATCCACCTGGTATAAGGAAGAGTATTCCTTCCACTCCAGCCCTCTTTATACTTTCCATCTCACCCAAGGATGAAGGGAAGGGAAACTATAAAATACTTATGAAGATCACAGCCCAGAAGCATAGACCCATGAAAAGACTGAGATTTAATCATAAGATTATAAAATGTTTTTCCTCCCCTACACTTTACCACCACAGCAACAAGGCCCCAGTATAATAACAATGGATTGTAGCTGAAAGAGTTGAAAGATGCAGACTGTCCCTAAGGAAGAGTAGTTGAGGAACCCAAAGTCAAAAGAGAAACCAGAAATAAGGGCACTAGAAGAGTTTGAAGTCTCTGGCATGTACACCTACAGCAAACATTAAAAGACAGACCAACTTCTAGTTAGAGTAATATACAATCTCACACTAAAGGCCTATCTGCTTCAATTTCTGTTACCCAACGCAATATATCCAGATTTCAGCAAAAAATTACAAGGCATGCTAAAAGTAACAAACACACACACACACACACAGTCTGAAAAGACAAAATAAGCACCACCATGAGACTCATATGACAAAGATTTTGAAATTTTCAGATAGAAAAATTAAAATAACTATGATTACTATGTTGATGACTCTAATGAAAAAATTAGACATCCAAAATCAGATGGTAACGTATGCAGAGGGATGGAGACTCTAAGAAAGAATCAAAAGAAAAGCTAGAAATTGGAAACACTGTAATAGAAATGCAGAATGCCTTTCATGGGCTCTTCAGTAGACTGCACACAGCCAAGTAAAGAATCAGTGAGTTTGAAGATAAGTCAATAGAAAACTTCCAAACTGAAATACAAAGAGAAAAAAGAATGAAAAAAAAAAAAAAAACCACCTAGAATATTCAAGAATTGTGAGACAATTTCAAAAGCTATAACATACGTGTAACTAGACAGTCAGAAGAAGAGCGAACAGAGTAAGAAAAATGTTTTAAATAATGGCCAAAACCTTTCCAAAAATTAATGACAGACACCAAAACAGAGATCCAGGAATCTCAGAAAACACTGAGTAAGAATAAATGCCAACCCCTAAAAAGTCTATACCTATGCATATCATATTCAGAATCCAGAAAACCAAAGACAATAAGAAAATTTCAAAAGAAGCTAGAGAAATAAAACAACTTGCCTATTTAATAAGAAAAAGAATTATAGTGGACTTCTTATCAGACACCATACCATCAAGAAGAGAGTTGAATAAAATATTTAAAGTATTAATGAATAAAATCACCAATACCAGTTTTGCTGTCTATATCCAGCAAAACTATCCTTTAAAAGTGAAGGAGAAATAAAGGTTTTTCTAAGACAAAAATTGAGGGAAATCATCACCAGCAGACCTATTCTGTAAGAAATGATAAAAAGAAGTTCTTGAGGGAGACGATAAATGGTATAACTCAGAAACACAAATCCACATAATAAAGGAAGAGTGTAGGAGACAGAGTCAATGAAGGTAAAATAAAAGCTTTTCTTTTTCTTTTTCATAATTGATCTAAAAGATAGTTGTTAAAGTAATAACAGTAATAGTGTTTTGGGTGATTAGAGCACATAGATAAGTGAAATGAATGACAGCAATGTCACAAGGGCCAGAGGGAAAGTTTGGAAATACTCTATTATAAAGTGCCTGCATTACATGTAAAGCAGTATAGTATTGTTTGAAGGGGATTTAGATTGGTTTAAAAATATATATTGTAAACTCTAGGGCAACAACTAAATTTTTTAAAAAGAAGTATAATTGATATGCTAGTAGAAGAGATATAATGGAATCAACCATAATACTTGGTTAAAATCAGAGAAGTCAGAATAAGAGGGAGGAGGAAAGAAACAAAGAACAAGTGCTGTGAATAGAAAACAGTCACAAACATGGTAGATATTAATCCAACTGTGTGGGTGATCTAAATACACCAATTAAGAGAGAGAGATTGTCAGAGTGCATGAATAAAACAAGACCCAACTATATGTGTTCTTTTGGGGTTACTCTCCTATCTACCTCCATCCACAACAGGGTGATTCTCAAGACGTTTGCCAAGGAGCTGCTCCCATGATCAAGAACTTCCTAGAAGTTCCCACTCCCTATGAGCCTACAGCACAGATGAGTGATTCACAGAAGCAGCTGCCAGCTCTCAGCTGCCTGTTGCTCCCAAATGGTGATAGACAGGAACTTGCCCAGAAACTGCTGTGAGCCTCGTGTCTGACTACAAATGCTCTAGACAACAGTCACTTCTTCTCTTCCTTCCAAGTCTCTTGAGTTCCTTTTACTGGGAAGTGGAGGGGGATTCTGGGAAATGCTGTTCCAAGCTTCTCTTGTATGATACAGAGGAGATGGTAGAAGAGGATGGTGGAGCTGAGCCCCACCCCAGATGATCAGCACAGCTCTGGAACCCCAGAGGTGCAGGACCACCTGGCACAAGCCTGGCTACATGCGTATACGCATGTGTGTGTGTGTATGTGGGCATGCACGTGTGTGTGCACGTGTGTGCATGTATGTGCGTGTGCATATCCAGTGAAGAGAGAGACGGGTCTCAGGGACTGGGGTGTGGTCTGGCCATCACTTAATACTAGAGAAAAGCAGATTTCTCGGACTTTCCTTTCTTGCCCTTTCCTGTACGATCTGAGAATAGTTCATCCCAGCTTTGAGAAAGCTCACAGGGAGCCATCCAAAGAGGGAGTCTATAGCAAACATTTGATGTTCTCCTGTCCTCTGCATCCCCCCCCTCCTCCTGCTTGCCCTACGCCCTCACTTTAATGTAAGCGGCCATCTTCTCCGTGGGAATGACTCAAATACCATTGCACAGGCTGGGAGCCAGGACTACCTAGCCAACCCACCCACTGCCCAAGCGTCTGATAGGAGAATGGGGAGGGGGCCAAGCCCAGCCAGTCAAGTCATCCCTGGATGGGAATGTGGGAGGACTATGGAATTAGAGAAATGTGAGACCAGGATTCACCGCCTTCTCATCCAAGTACATGGAGAGAAACACAGAGTTCTGATCATCTCTTTCATGTCCCCAGCTTCAGCAACATCTGAGGCCAGTTCTGCTGGCATTTAAATTACATGAGCCAACAAATGTCTCATTTTACTTAAGTCCATTTGACTTAACTGTCTCCACCAAACACTCTAACTCATAAATAAACGTAACTAAATCTGGTCTAGACTGTTCCTCTAATCATGAGTCCGCTCTGCCCTGTTTCCCTGCCCCATCTTTATGTGTTGAAATCTGAGTTACCCTTTACCACCAGGCCAGATGTCACCTTCTTCCAAATGGAGCCTCCCCTGGTCCCCTGGACTTTCCTTCCCCTGTACGGTGGGAACACCATATTTACTCCACTCTCTGTCCTGAGGAAGTCACTCACACACACCCACACTGCAAGTAGTGTAACACTACAGTGTTAAGTTGCATGGGAACCACTGTCTTATTCATCTTTGTATTTCTTACTGAACTGAGTTTTTGCATGGTAAATACTAACTAAACATTTATGAAATTTAAAAATGCCTGAAACCAACACCAAAACAACCCAGTACAAAAATGGGCAAAGGACTTGAATAGACATTTCTCCAAAGAAGATGTACAAGTGATCAGTAAACACATGAAAAAAATGCTCAAATTATTAGACATTATTTAGGGAAATGCAAATAAAACCATGAGATACCACCTCACACCCATTAGGATGACTATTATCAAAAAACAAACCAAACAAACAAACAAACAAACAAAAAAGAGAGTATAGCCAGTGATGGTGAAGATGTGGAGAAAATGTGAATCCTGGTAAATTGCTGATGGGAGTGTAAAAATAGGGCAGCCTCTGTAGAAAACAGTACAGCAGTTGCTTAAAATTTAAACATAGGGGCGCCTGGGTGGCTCAGTCAATTAAGTGTCTGACTCTTGGTTTCAGCTCAGGTCATAATCTCAGGGTGTGAGATCAAGCCCCGTTTCGGGCTGAGTGCAGAGTCAGCTTGAGATTCTCTCTCTTTCCCTCTGCCCCCCACCCCTGCTCTCTCTCTCTCGCTCCCAAATAAATAAATCTTTTAAAAAAATTTAAACATAGAATTACCATATGACCCAGCAATTCCACTCCTAGATGTATGCCCCAAAGATTTAAAAGCAGGAACTGAAACAAATATCTGTATACCTATGTTCATAGCAGCATTATTCGCAACAGAGCCAAAAGGTGGAAACGACCCATGTGTCCATGACAGACAAATGGATAAACAAAATGTGACATAGCCGTACAATGGAATATTATTCAGCCATGAAAAGGAAAGAAATTCTGACACAGGCTACAGCATGGAGGAAGCTTGAGGACATTATGCTAACTGATATAAGCCAGTCATAAAAAGACAAACGCTGAATGATTCCACTTAGATGAAGTGTCTACAATAGTGATTAGCATGGAGACGATGTGGAATGGTTGCTTCGAGAGGCTGGGAAGAAGGGGGAGGAGGAAGTCATGTTGAAGGGGGACAGAGTTTCAGTTTGGGATGATGAAGAAGTTCTGGAATCAGCTAGTGGTGATGATTACACAACAATATGGATTATGGATGTATTTAGTGCCACTTAATTATACACTTACAAATGGTTAAAATGGTAAATTTTTATCATATATACCATACCACAATAACACCTGCCTGATTTTTGTACAAGTTTTTAAACTTAGGGAGTCTTTCCCATGCCACATCTCATCTCATCCCCCAACAATCAATTGCAGGGCAGATATAATTTTACCACTTCTGGGGATGAGGATACTTAGGTTCTAAAATATTTTATTTATTTATTTGAGAGAGAGACAGAGAGCATAAGTGGGGGAGCAGAAGGGCAGGGAGAGAGGGAGAAGCAGACTACCAACTGAGCAGTGAGCCCAGTACACGGCTTCATCCTAGGACCCCAGAGTTAAATTATATTGTGAAGTAGGTCCCCAGACTCTGAATTCCAGGCTTTTTCTGTTACTTCCATCAGCATTAATTACCTTCTGCTAAGCCTAAAGGGAGTCCCATAGCCAGAGCCTCACACGCATCATTTGCCAGAAGGGTCTGCTTGGGCCTCCTAATGTCAGTTAGGACAGTATGTTCACCCTCTGGCAACAGGTGTTCCTGGGGTTGCCAGTGTTAGGGACTGAATGTTTGTGTCCCCCCCCCAAATTCGTATGTTGAAGCCTTAAGCCCCATGTGGTTGTATTTGGAAATGGAACCTCTAAGGAAATTATTGAGGTTAAAAGAGGTCATAAGGGTAGGGCCCTGATCCAGTGGAATTTGTATCCTTATAAGGAGATACGCCAGAGAACTTGCTCCTTCACCTTTCCCACACGTGCACAAAGAAGAGGTCATGCAAGCACACAGATAGCAGCCACCTCCAAATTGAGAGAGGAGGCCTCAGATGAACCTACCTTGATCTTGGACTTCCCAGACTCTAAAACTGAGAAAAAAATTTCTATTTATTAAGCCCCCCAGTCTGTGCGCCATTTTGTTATGGCTGCCCAAGCTAACTAATACACCAAGTCTATAAAAGCACTGTGATCCAATGAGCATTCGTTTGTCTAGTATTCCTAGACAACATACCCAAGAAAATCTCATAGGAAAAAGATTTCTACTGGCCTCCCTCTCCGTAACCTCCACCTTTCTTAGAGAGAAAGTGGCTCTATGTGCTGGCTGAGACATTAGTCTCAGGTGCTCCAACATCAAAGGCCTGTCCAGCAGAAAGGCAGACAACCAAATTCCCAGACCTTGACCTAGGCAACTCTTCCTCCTGTAGTTTGTTCACCCTGGCTCCCTCGGAGAATTTTTAGAATCCCAGCCCATCTTTGGCTGAGAAACCCAGGACTAAGCTGCTGCCAGCTTGGCTTTCATTGCAGTGGCAGATGTTCTGGTCCAATGGGTACCACTCAACACCCATACCGTGTGAGCAGACTTTGAGCCACTTGGCTATCATCTGCACATTCTGGTGCTCCTTGAGTGTGGAGTACTCCCTGGAGATAGAGATACAGGCCTTGTGCAAGACTACCAATAAAAATAATGAAGAAAACAGTTATTTTTCTTGAGTCATGTTGTCAAGAACTCCAGGAGGGTTCTATGTTCACTGTTGAAAGAAAGAAATGAAGCTTAGCACATACTGAACACCTGTCAAGTACCAGGGAGTAAGCAAGGAATTTCCTTTTTTTAATTTTTTAATTTTTTAAATGTTTTTTTTTATTATGTTAGTCACCATACAGTACACCCCTGGTTTTTGATGTAAAGTTTGATGATTCATTAGTTGCGTATAACACCCAGTGCACCATGCAATACGTGCCCTCCTTACTACCCATCACCAGTCTATCCCATTCCCCCACCCCCTCCCCTCTGAAGCCCTCAGTTTGTTTTTCAGAGTCCATAGTCTCTCATGCTTCATTCCCCCTTCTGATTACCCCCCCTTTCTTTATCCCTTTCTTCTCCTACCAATCATCCTAGTTCTTATGTTCCATAGATGAGAGAAACCATATGATAATTGTCGTTCTCTGCTTGACTTATTTCACTTAGCATTATCTCCTCCAGTGCTGTCCATGTTACAGCAAATGTTGAAAAATCGTTCTTTTTGATAGCTGAGTAATATTCCATTGTATGTATGGACCACAACTTCTTAAACAAGGAAGTTTCCACAGAATTCACAACAATCCTGCAAGGCACCGGTTACTATTCCAATTCTTTAATTGTGGTAAAATAGCACATAACAACATTTATCATCTTAACCATTTTGAAGTGTATAGCTTTGTGGCATTCAGTACTTAAATGTTGTTGGTCTACCATCACCACCATCCAGCTCCAGAACTCTTTCTTCTTCCCAAACTGAAACTCTGCATCCATTAAACACTAACTTTCCATTCCCCCCTTCCCCCAGACCCTGGCAACAGCCATTCTATTTTCTGTCTCTGTGAACTTAACTTCTCTAGATACCTCATGTAAGTGGAATTGTACAGCATTTGTCGTTTTGTGACTGGCTTATTTCACTTAGTATAATGTCCTAAAGTTTCGTCCATGTTGTAGCCTGTGTCAGAATTCCCTTCTTTTTTAAGCTGAACAATATGCCTTTGTATGTATGTATCCCATTTTGTTTATCCATTCATCCATAGGTGGACTCTAGAGGGTTTCGTTTTTTGTTTAGTTTTTTGACATACCCCTACATTGTTTTCCACAGTGGTATAACATTTTATATTCCTACCAACAGTACACAAGGGTTCCAGTTTCTCCACATCCTTACCAACACTCATTTCATTATTTCCTTTTTTCCTTTTAGAAAATAGCCACCCTAAGGGGTGTATGGTGGTATCTCATTATGGTTTTGATTTGCATTCCCCTAATGTCTAATGATGTTGAATATCTTTTCATGCTTTTATTGGCCACTTGTATATTTTCTTTGGAGAAATATCTATTTGACTCCTTCACCCATTTTTTAATCAAATTGTTTGGTTTTTTTGTTGTTGTTGAGTTATAAGAATTCTTTATACATCCTGGATCTTAACTTCTTGTCAGATACATGAACTGCAAATATCATCTCCATTCTACTGGTCATCTTTTCACTTCATCGATTGCGTCCTTTGATGTATAGAAGTTTTTAATTTTGGTACAGTCCAATTTATCTATTTTTTATTTTGTTGCCTGTGCTTTTAATGTCATATCCCAAAAAAATCATTGTCAAATCCAACATCATGAAGCTTTCCCCCTCTGTTTTCTTCTAAGAATTTTACAGTTTTAGTGATTAGGTTTAGGTCTTTGATCTATTTTGAGTTAATTCTTGTATTTGTAAGGTAAGGGTCCAACTTCATTCTTTTCGCTTGCAGATATCCAGTTTTCCCAAAGTCATTTATTGAAAAGATTGATTTTCCCCATTGAATGTTCTCAGAACTCTTGTTGAAAATCCTTTGACCACATTTGCAGGAGTTTCTTTTGAGTTCTTTATTATATTGCCTTGCCCATATGTCTGACTTTCTGCCACTACCACACTGTTTTGATGACTATAGCTTTGTAGTAAGTTTTGAAATCAGGAAATGTGACTCCTCCAGCTTTGTTCTTCTTTTTCAAGATTGCTTTTGTCTATTCATTGTCCCTTGAGATTCTCTTTCAATTTTAAAGTCAACTTTTCAATTTCTGCAAAAACTGCCATTAAGATTTTGATAGGGCTGGCATGAATCTTAGATGCCTTTGAGTAGTACTAACATCTTAACAGTATTAAGTCTTCCAATTCATGAACATGCGGTGTCTTTTCACTTATATGTGTCTTCTTTAATTTCTTTCAGCACCATTCTGTAGTTTTCAGCATACATCTTTCACCTCTTTGGTTAAGTTAATTCCTAAGTATTTTATTATTTTTGTTGCTATTGTACATGAAATTGTTTTCTTAAATTCCTGTTTGGATTGTTCACTGTTAGTGCATAGAAATGCAATTGATTTTTGTGTGTTGATTTTGTGTCCTGCAACTTTCTGAATTCACTTACTAGTTTAACAGTTTTGTGTATGTGTCTGTGTATGTGTTGTCTTTTTGGTTTTCTACATTGGAGATCATGCCATCTGCAAACAGAGATAATTTTACTTCTTCCATTCCAATTTATATGCTTTTTATTTATTTTTCTTGCCTTATTGTTCTGGCTAGGACTCCCAGAGCTATGTTAAATAGAAGTGGTATAAGTTTACATCTTTGTTTTGTTCTTTATCTTGGAGAAAAAGCTTTCAGTCCTTCACTACTGAGTGTGGTGTTAGCTGTGGGCTCTTCATATATGACCTTTATTATATTGAGTTAAGGTAGTTTACTTCTATTCCTTGTGTATTGACTGTTTTTATCATGAAAATGTATTAAATTTTGTCAATTACTTTTTCTGCATCACTTGAGAGGATCATGTGCATTTTTTTCTCCCTTATTCTGTTAATGTTGTGTTTTACATTGATGGATTTTTATATGTTGAACAATCCTTGCATTCCAGGAATAAATTCCATTTGGTAGTGGTATATAATTCTTTCAGTGTGTTGTTGAATTTCATTTGCTACTGCTTTGTTGAGAAACTATCCCAGTTTTTACGGATGAGGAAATTAAACCCCAAAGAAGTGAGACAATTTCCCCATGGCCACTCATCCAGTAGGTAGTGGAGATGGAGTTCATACCTAAGCCTGTCTGATTCCAGAGTCGATGCTGTTTTCACTATGCCAGGCTGCCTCTTACTACTCCACAGTGGGGTCGGGAAGGGAAAGTGTAGGCTACCAAATACTAGCTCTGTGACTTTATAAGAAAAAGCAAAATTCAATAATTTCTGAACTTCAGTTTGCGCATCTATAAAATAGGGATGATGGTGCCTATTTTCCAGAGCTGTTTGTAATGTTTTTTTTTTTTAAGATTTTTTTTAAAGATTTTATTTATTTGACAGAGAGAGACAGCCAGCGAGAGAGGGAACACACACAAGGGGAGTGTGAGAGGAAAAGCAGGCTCCCCGCCGAGCAGGGAGCCCGATGTGGGGCTCAATCCCAGAACCCCGGGATCACGCCCTGAGCCGAAGGCAGACGCTTAACAACTGAGCCACGCAGGTGCCCCTGTTTGTAATGTTTAGATAAAGATGAGCTTTTAATTAATGGCAGCATGTATGGCCCTCAGCCACCAAGCTAGGCCTCCCATCTCAAATGTAAGCTGTTCCCCAACTTTAGACAGAGGCTTCATGTGTGGCTTTTTGACCAAATTACTGCTTTCTTTGCTATAATGTTCCAGAAGGCTTAAAACCTTCAACAGGTTGTCCTGTGACTTTATGTTCTGGCCAAAAAGGAGGTTTTCATTTCCCCCTCTGACTCATTATTCTTTTTTGCAACACCCCTCCAAATACCTTCAGCCATTGACATTTCAAATATCCTTGTCTTTTGACTCCCCTTCAGCAGCCTCAACTCACGTCTTGAAATCTTTCTCTTCCTTTTCTTCGTTTTTGGCAGGCTCGGTGACCAGAGCATTGCTGGTGGAGATACCTAGCATTTTTAGGAGTGTTTCCCCATGTTTTTCATGACTCCAGGCAGATCATTTCTGAACCCAGCATGCAGACAGGGTAACTGGGGCTCGTACTGGGGATGAGATTTTTCCAAAACACCATAATGGGGAAAAAGAGCAAGAGGATTTCAAAGCCAGAAATTCTACTTTTGGCTTTCTGGGCTACCCACTCTTCCACTTAAGGAGAATTTGTCCATTTCCTTGGAAATGAGAAGCGCGAAGTATGAATCCTGAGAATGCCTTCCCAGTGCAGCTTGGGAGGGATCGGGGTGCTGACCACAGAGGTACACGGGGCCAGGAGCTGGGTTCTGGCCATTCCAGTTCACAGAAGGTGGAGCTGTGTGCTGACCACAGGGAGCAAGTTACAGCTTTATCTACAAGGGTTGCAGTCAGAACTGCTATTAAACTGCACTTTATATGCAGGAACATAGAGACAACTGAGTTTTAAGAGCTGAAGTTTACGTAGTGTTTTCTACCCCAAAGTCCCAAAGCCCTCACTAAAGCTATAAATACCAGAATCCCTTCATCTTTGAAATATAGCCATTTCCATGCCTGCTTAAATAGCTCGAAGCCAGGGCACACAATGCATGTGTATATGGTGAAAGAGGCCTTTATGAGTTTTCCGCTGCGGGAGGCCAGAGAGAAGGGTGAGTGGAATGTACTGGAATGTCTAGCAAATGACAGAGGCAAATTCTGGGGCTGAACCGCATAGTGGGCCCCGTGGGGCTGAGTTCTAATCTCTGGGACTGCAGGCTGCCTGGCTAGCCCAGACTCTGTACTGGTCTCCACGGTCCCCTTTTTCCGGCTCCTGCTCCAGAGAGAACTTGTGGGTGCCCTTCTCTGGCCCCCTTGAGGATTTGGGCATTCACAGCCCTAGCACTTGCCCTGGCACCTTCCCAAGCTTGAGAGAGCCCCCCTTCCTCCTAGACTGTGCCCCAGCCTCCTCCTTGTGTTCAAGAATGTAGGTTACACACACGCCCTGAGCAAGCCCCCAGGGCCAGCACTTCATCTTGCTTACTTACCTATCCTAATTCACGCACTCATTCCTTAACAAACATTGTTTAGGACCTACTGTGTGCCACACCATATGCCAAGCTCTGTGAATAGAACTGAGTAAGACCTGCATGATCTCTGTCCTCCAAGCCATGCTATCCAGTCAGGGAGCGAACCACAGAAAAGTAAACACACAGAAAGCAAGATAATTGCAGATTGTGAAACATTCTTTAAAGAAAAAAAAAAAAAAACCCAAACAGGGTAAATAGCAGTTTGGAGGAGGGTCTGTGTTCCTTCTATGTGTGGTTGGAGAAGGCTCTCCAGGAGCCAGGTGGGGGTGGGGGAGGCATTCCCAGCGGCGGGGAGCCTCCAGCCAGGGCGGGAGGTAAGAAAGGGCTTGCAGTGTTCTGGAACAGCAAGGAGGCCGGGAGGGCTGGAGCCTGTAAGCAAAGGGGGAGGGCATGAGATGAAGTGAGGCAGTCATCGTGGGCTGTGTCCTCCTAAGACTTATGGCCCTAATGGGAAGTTGAAATATATTGGAAGAGCAGGGGAAGCCATGGAAGGATTTCAAGCAGGGATAAGAGTGATGCCATGTGTGAGTGTGTGAGTGTGCGTGCATGTGAGTGTGTTAATCACTGCAGCTGCTGATTGGAGAATGGATTAAGGAGGCGAGAACCGAGTGAAGGAGATAAGTTAGGGAACTATGGGAATAGTCCAGGGGAACAATAACAGCCTGGACCAGAGGGGTAAGAATGGAATTGGGGGTGTGGGGGCAGATAAGAGACCAACTTCACAAGTAGAACCCACAGGACTTGGTGTGAATTGGAACATAGAGGAAGTTGAGAAATCCAAGGTGAGTGTTGGGGATTTTGCTTAAGCACCTGGGTGGTTGATGGTGTGTCTTTCTTTCTTTCTTTCTTTCTTTCTTTCTTTCTTTCTTTCTTTCTTTCTTTCAAGATTTTATTTATTTATTTGACACACACAATGAGAGAGAGAGAGATGACAAGCAGGAGAAGCTGGGGAGAGAGAAGCAGGCTGAGCAGGGAGCCCAATGTGGGACTTGATCCCAGGACCCTGAGGTTATGACCTGAACCAAAGGCAGATGCTTAACTGACTGAGCTACCCAGGTACCCCAGTGGTGTGACTTTCTGATATGGAAAAGCCTAGGGGAAAGAATATGTAACCAGGAACAGGGTAGCTTTGAGGAGTGGCGGGGATAAGATACAAGTCATCAGTGGCTCTCTGGGATGGTGTCTCTACCCACCCCAACCCAATCCTTCCCTGCCCTCCAGCACAGCACACCTGGGCAAAGCTGCTCCACCTGGAAGGGGCTTCCCATTCCTATCCACTCCTGGCAGCCTCTTCCCTCCTTCTTCACCACCCAATGCTCCTTCCCAGTGCATTCTCTCTCCGGGATGTTGTTACTTAGGGATGTTGGTGTCACCTTCATTTGTTCCTTGACCCTTAGCTGTCAGCCCTCAGATGGACTAACCAATCTGAGATTGGGCAGTGCAGAATAGAGGAGGAGGGAAAGAAACCAGGCCAGGGGAGCTTCTCCTGTATAGAAAGGACCCCCTAGAGTACAGCCACCAGCAGAATACCAAGAGTATGAGAAAGTCCAGCCTTGAAACTAAAGGATATAAATCAGCCATGGAGCAAGGTCAAGGTGCCGTAAGCATCCTGGTGGTTCTGAATGATGGTCTTACCGGAAGAAGAACACTAGTGAGCAGCCACAAGGACAGGGGACGGGTCCCACCCCAAAGGAAGAGGAAAGGCGACAGGCAAGGGCTGGGTAGGGAGTAAAGTGCAGAGAAGCAGATCGGTCAACCCAGCAGAGGACAGGTAAGTGGTCTCCCATGTCTCCAAAGGGCACCACACCCCCAAGCCACAAGATAGCCACGCTTCTCCATCAGGTGTATTGAAGCCCCCACTTACTGAGTGCTCACAACTTGCTGGGTTGCGGCAGACAGCAACGTCAGGTCCTGCTCCCAAATACCCTAGGAGGGAACCACTACCAGCAGTCCCTTCATAAAGATGTGGACAGAGACTCAGAGACATTTTACAGTTTGCCTCGGTGCTCAAAGCTGGTAAGTTGTGGAGCCAGGAAGGGTTCTCCAGGGGATCTCACTCCAGAATCTTTACTCTTTCCACCATGGCCATCTGAGCTCGGGACTGGACAGGGCTCATTGTAAGGCATCAGTGCTGACACCTGTGGGGGCTGTGGGGACAGTGGGGCCAGGCAGCAGCAGTAGCAGGCAGCTCACCATTCAACCTGCTCCCCACTTTGTTCCTTCCTCTCTGGTCTGCATATTCATGGCCTTTGGTCCTCTTAAATTTACATCCACCTAAATCCCAGAACTCTCTGCTGCTTTGTAGCTTAGAAAAGATGTGCCAAGCACTTCTGAGGGATCAAAGGACAGATCCCACCCCAGGACCCTTCCTTATGAGACATGATTCTGTTCTGTCCAGGTCCTTTGTGTTATTTCTCACTTTTGGAGGAGTCTTGTCTTCTTCTTCTTCTTCTTCTTCTTCTTCTTCTTCTTCTTCTTCTTCTTCTTCTTCTTCTTCTTTTTAAAGATTTTATTTATTTATTGGACAGAGAGAGACACAGCGAGAGAAGGAACACCAGCAGGGGGAGTAGGAGAGGGAGAAGCAGGCTTCCCGCTAAGCAGGGAGCCCGATGTGGGGCTCTGTCCCAGGACTCTGGGATCATGACCTGAGCTGAAGGTAGACACTAATGACTGAGCCACCCAGGTGCCCCTGGAGGAGTCTTGTCTTAACCCCCAGACCATGCTTCTCAACCTTTTCACCTGAGAACACATTTCAAAAATGATGGCATTGGTAGAGCTTGCAGGGGTAAACAGGAGGCTTCTCTGACTTTGCCTGGCTCCCGACCCCTGCAATCCATTAGAAACACTCCAGATGAGAAGCTCTGCCCCCCCAACAGAACACTTCGATGGGGCTACTTACAGCTCCATCTCTATCGCCCCTTCATTTAGCTTCCCTTCTTTTTCTTGTTGGAAACAGAATCCCAGAATGACCCAATTTTGCTTTCTGATATTTCCACTCTCAACTGTTTGTGTTGGAAGTTGTGCCTGCCTACCCTTCCCCTCTACCCACTCTCCTATCATTTCCTTTGAATCAGAGGCCCTTTGATGCTTTATTTATGTAAAATGTCTAGCATGTGTCTGGCACATAGTAGACATTCAAAATATGTTAGCTTAGTCCCTCTCTATCCTATCCTAACATATGTACCAGGAAAATAACTAGATCATATGGCAACAATATATACCAGATTTTCTGGGACAGCCCCAAATTTAAATAATTTTATCCTTTTCAAAAAGACAACATGTTAAATATATAATTACATGAAATTTAATTTTTTAAGAACGATTTATTCAAGTATTGTGGCATGCAGAAGTCTATGATCACCTCCAGGACTTCCTGCCCCCCCCCATCCCTCCCATGTATTTTCCCTGCATAATTCCCAGGACTGTGTATATAATGGATTTTAGTCTCATACTCAAGTTATGTTATATGACACAGTTGATCTTAAAATAGTGAGATTATCCAGGTCGGCCTGACCTTTTTTTTTTTTTTAAGATTTTATTTATTTGAGAAAGACAGAGAGAAAGAGCATGAGTGGTGGGAGGGGCAGAGGGAGAGAGAAAAGCAAGATCCTGGCTGAGCAGGGAGCCCAATGCCAGGCTCGATCCCAGGACCCTGAAATCATGACCTGAGCTGAACTCAGACACTTAACCAACTGACCCACCCAGGTGCCCCAGGTCTGACCTTTTTATATGAGCCCTTTAAAGTGGGTGTTTTCTCTGGCCGGTCAGAGTAGAAAGTCAGAGATTGAATATGTGAAAGGCCATGTGGCAAGGAGTAGGGGTGGCCTTCAGGTACCAGGAGCTGACCCAGCTGACAGCCAGCAAGGAAATAGGGACCTCGTGTTTATAGTTACAAGGAATTAAATTCTGTCAATGACAAGACTGAGCTTAGAAGAGGATTTTCCTTCAGAGTGTCCAGACAAGGACTCAGCCTGGCTGACCCCATGGTTTCAGCCTTGGGATGCCCAGTCACAGAATACTAGACATCTGCCTTACAGAACTGTGAGCCCAATGGGTCTTTGAAGCTGCTAAGTTGGTGGTGATTTGTTACAGCAATAGAAAACCAACAGAGATATAACTGACATAAAATTAATTCACCTCTTTGAAGTGGTCAGCTCAATGAGTTTTGAGACATTTATTCAATCATACAACCACCATAATAATCAACATATAAAATGTTTCCATCCCTCCGTAAGTTTCCCGTGCATTTAATTCTCTTCCTCCATCCCCAGTCCCAGAGCTGTTTTCTGTTCCTATCATATTTTTGCCTTTCTAGAATGTCATAGAAATGAAACATAGAATTGATAGACTTTTGTGTCTGATTTATTTCACTGAACACAATGCTTTTAGGATTCATCTGTTGTTGCATGCCTCTGTGGCGCATTCTTCATTGCTGAGTAATATTCCATCAGATGTGCATGTCATAATTTATCTATGCACCTGCTGATGTTGGTCTGGATTGTTTTCAATTGTTGGCAATCACATGTAAAGCTGCTCTGTACATTTGCATAAAAATCTTTGTGTAGACATATATTTTTGTTTCTTTTGGTAAATATGAAAGTGCGGATTGTACGATATATTTATGTAACTTATGAGGAACTGCCAAACTGCTTTCCAAAGTGACTGTTCCATTTTGCATTCTCACCAGAAATGTCTGAGGCACCCTCATTGACATTTCATATTGTCAGACTTAAATTTTAACCATTCACGTGAGCATGCAGTAGTATCTCATGAGATTTTTGTCCGCATTTCCCTAATGACTAATGTTGTTGAGCAGCTTCTCATGTGTTTACTTGCCATCTGTGTATCTTCTTTGGTGAAGGGTCTATGCAAACTGTTTGCTCATTTTTTTAATTTTTATTTTGTTTTATTATTATTATTATTTTAATTTTATTTATTCATTTGACAGAGAAAGAGACAGCAAGCAAGAGAGGGAACATAAGCAAGGGGAGTGGGAGAGGAAGTAGCAGGCTCCCAGTGGAGCAGGGAGTCTGATGTGGGGCTTGATCCCAGGACTCTGGGATCACGCCCCGAGCTGAAGGCAGACGCCCAATGACTGAGCCACCCGGGCGCCTCTGCCCATTTTTTTTTTATTGGAATGTTTTAAATACAAGTCTTCTATCAACTAAATATTTTGCAAGTATTTTCTTCCAGTCTGTGGCTTGTCTTTTTATTTCTTAACAGTGTCATTTGAAGAACAGGAATTTTTAGTTTTGATGAAGCCCAATTTATCAACATTTTTAATGGTTTGTGCTTTTTCTGTCCATCTAAAAAAATCTATGCCTACTGAAGGTCACAAAACTTTTCTTCTAATGGTTTTATCACAGTAACTTTTATTTAAGGTTATGATCAACTTAAAATTAATTAATCAAATATGATGCAAGGTAGTGATAAGGGTTTGTTTTTGCATATGAATATTCAGTTGTTCTGGAACCCTTAGTAAAAGAGTATCCTCTCTCCATCGAATTGCCTTTGTATCTTTGTAAAAAAAATCAACTGACCACATATGTGTCAGTCTATCCTGTTCCATTTACCTCTATACCTATTTTTTAGCCATACTCATTGTCTTGATTACTGTAGTTTTAGAATAAGTCTTTAAATTATGTAGTGTGAATCTTTCAACTTCATTCTTTTTTCAAAATTCTTTTGGCTATTTGAGATCTTTTGTGTTTCCGTATAAATTTTAGAATCAGCTTTTCAACTTCTACGAGAAAGCTCTTCAGAAATTGTTACTGAGATTGCATTGAAACTATAAACGAATTTGGGGAGAAATGATATCTCAACAATATTGAGTTTTCCAATCCATGGACACAGTATATCTCTCTATTCAGATCTTCTTTAATTTCTGTCAACTGTGTTTTATAGTTTTCAGTGTAGACGTCTTGCACATATTTTGCTAAACTTTTCCCTAAATATTTAATTTGTTGATGCTTATATAATGGTGTTTCAGCTTCTTAATGTCCAATTATTCATTGTTAGCATATAGAAATACAACTCATTTTTATATTTTGGGGTGCCTGGGTGGCTCAGTCGTTAAGCAGCTGCCTTCAGCTCAGGTCCTGATCCCAGAGTCCTCGGATCGAGCCCCACATAGAGAGTCCCTGCTCAGCAAGGAGTCTGCTTCTCCCTCTCTCTCTGCCCCTTCCCCCTGGTTGTTTGCACTCTCTCTCTCCTCAAATAAATAAGTAAAATCTTTTTAAAAAATTTCTTTTGTATCTTGACCTTTGGAACATTGCTAAAGCCACTTAGTTCTAGTAGCTTTTCAGTAGATGCCTTGGAATTTTCTGTCAATGATCATGTCATCAACAAATTTAAAAAGTTTAACTTTTTCCTTTCTAATATGTAGGCCTTTAATTTCTTCTTCCTGGCTTATTGCACTGACTGGGACCACAGTAAAGTATTGAATAGAAGTGGTAAAAAATATTTCTGTCCTTGTTCTTGAGGTTAAGGGGAAACCATTCAGTGTTTCACCATTAAGTATGCTGTTTTTCCATAGATGTACTTTGGTTAAAGAAGTTCCTGCCATTCTTAGTTTGCCTAGAATTTTTAATCATGGGTGGGTCCTACATTTCTTTCTTTCTTTAATGCTATTTCTTCTTTTATTGAGATGATCATTGGTTTTTTCTTTTTTAGTATTAATGATAGATGAATTGTACTGATTAATTTTCTAGTGTTCAAAAAGATTTGCATTTTGGGGGAAAGGCCCTCTTGGCCATGAAGTACTGTTCTTTTTATATATGGAAGGATTTTGAATTGTTCAAATTTTGTTAAGGATTTTTGCTACTGTGTTCATGAAAGATGTTGGTCTGAAGCTTTCTCTTCCTGTAAGATCTTTGCCTTGTCTTGGCATCAGGGTAATTCTAGTCTGGTAGTATGAGTTGGAAAGTGTTGCCTTCTCTGTTTTCTGGAAAAGTTTATAAAAAATTGCTATTATTTCTTAAATTTTTGGTAAAATTTCTTACTTATATTTTTGGTAGTATTCACCACTGAAGCTGTCTAGACCTGAAGTGTTCTTTATGAGAAAGTTCTTAACTATGAAGTCATTTTATTTCGTGGATACAAGTCTAATCATTATCTATCTCTTCTTGAGTAGTTTGTGTCTTTTAAAGAATTTATCCATTTCATTTAAGTTATAAAGTTAATTGGCATAAAATTGTTCTCAATAATCCCCCTCCCCATTTTTTAACAACATGGGGCTTGAACTCATGACTGGAGATCAAGATCCGGGCTGAAATCAAGAGTCTTATGCTTAACTGACTGAGCCAGCCAGGTGCTCCACCCCTTTTTTCTTTAATGACTAGGGATTTATAGTGATGTTCCCTCTCTCATTCCGGATGCTGGTGATTTGTTTCTTCTCTCTTTTGCAGATTTGTCTTTCCAGGAGTTTATCAATTTTATTGATCTTAAGGAAACAACTTCTGGATTTTAATTTCATCTATTATTTTTCTGTAATCTATCTCATTGATTTCTGCTCTCACCATCATTATTTCCTATCTTCTGCTTATTTTGGTTATAATTTGCTCTATTTCTTAGTTTCTTAAGGTGAAGTTTAGGTCATTGGTTAAGTTGCTTCTTCCTTTTTGATACAGCCATTTGGTGCTGTAAGTTTTCCTCTAATCACCACTTTCTCTCTGAGTTGCATCCCACAGCTTTGATATGTTGTATTTTTATTTCCATTCAGTTCAAAATACTCATTTCCCTTTTGACTTTTCTCTGACCCATGGAATTAGAAGTGTGTTATTTAGATTCCAAGTGTTTAAGAATTCTCCAGAGATTGGGATGCCTGGCTGGCTCAGTCAGTAGAGTATGTGACTCTTGATCTTATGGTTGTGATTTCAAGCCCCTCTTTGGGTGTAGAGATTACTTAAAAGTATAATCTTTTTTCAGAAAGAAGAATTTTACAGAAATCTTTCTATTATTCATTCTAACATAATTCCACTGTGATCAGAGAACACAGTTTTTATGACAAGAATCTTTTTATAATGTATGGAGATTTTTTCTTATAATTCAGAGTATGGACTATTTGGTAAGTCTTTTATGTGCACTTGGAAAGATACTGTATTCTGCTGATGTTGGATGTGTTATTCTATAAATATCAATTAGATCAAGTTGGTTAATAGTATTGCTCAAATCTTCTATATCCTCTCTGATTTTTTGTCTATTTGCTTCATTCATTGGAGGGGAGTGTTGAAGATTCCAATTATAATTGTAGATTTTTGACTATTTCTTTTTCAACTCTTTCTGTTTTTTCTTTATATATTTTGAAGCTCTGTTAATATACTCTGCATACACATTTAGGACTGTTATGTTTTCTTGAATTTACCATTTCTGACTATATAATATTCCCCTTTGTTTATGCTAATATTTCATTCTGAATGTACTATGTCTGAATGTATAGGCCTTTTAATTTTCTTTTTTAATTAATTTTTAAAATCCAGTATCATTAACATACAGTGTTATGTTAGTTTCAGGCGTACAATATCATGATTCAATTTACTTTGATGTTTCATCTATTTGTGTGTCTTTATTTTTTTTAAGTCTTTTTTTTTTTTTTTTGAGAGAGAGCACAAGTGGGAGGGTCAGACGGAGAGAGAGAAAGAGAGAGAGAGAGAGAGAGACTCTCATGCAGACTCCCTGCTGAGCATGGAGCCCAACATGGGGCTTGACCTCAGGACCCTGAGATCATGATCTGAGTCAAAACCAAGAGTCTGATGCTAAACCAATTGTGCCACCCAAGCACCCCTACTTGTATGTTTTTAAATTTAAAGTAGGTTTCTGGCTTTTTAAGTTCAATCTGGCAATCTTTGCTTTTTAATTGAAGTGATTAGAACATTGACCTTTAATGCAATTGTTAATATGATTGGAGTTAAATCTACCATCTAGCTCTTTGTTTTTTATTTGTCCCATCTACTCTTTGGTTCTTTTTCCTCTTTTCCTGTCTTCTTTTGAATTTTTAAAATGATTCCATTTACCTCCACTATTAACTTAGTTATTCCACTATATTTCATTTTTAGTGGTTGCCCTAGGGTTTGCAATATACACCCTTGAGTGATCACAGTCTGGCCTGCTCTTTCTTTTCCTTCTGCACCTCCAATTACATGTAGGTTAGATCATTTGACTTTGTCCCACAGCTCTTAGTGCCCTATCACCTGCTTCTAGACTCTTAGGTGAGCTGAACCACCTGCTCACATAAAGATGGAGTGGATGAGGATGAGAGGAGCAGGGTTGTGCCATAGCAGCACCAGGACTTGACCCCTTTGGTCAGGACAGCAGTTCAGAGCAGAAGTTCAGCCATACCAGCAAACCACAGGTTCAAAGGATTCAAGTCTTGCATCAAACTATTAGCTCAGAGTTGGAAGAGAGAAGGGGGTTTTAGGAAACCCAAGAAGTGCTCGGTATCATGTCCAGTTTGACATGGGCAAAGAGTAAGAATGACTTGTGCTTTAGCAGATGGCCACAGACAGAGACGACATTGAGAATGTCAGCATTCTGTGAGTTCTGTAAAACTCTGTAAAGAGATCTGGGCTTTCGAGAGATGTGGAATTTGAATAAAAATATCTAGATTTCAGGGGACAAAAATGCTCCAGATCATACCTGTTACACATTTTAAATTACTATCTCATCTGGAGCTAAGATGGCAGAGGAGTAGGGAACCCTAATTTCATCTGGTCCCTGGAATTCAGCTAGATAGTTGTCAAATCATTCTGAACACCTGTGAAATTAACCAGAGAGCTGAGAAAAGAACTGCTGCAACTCTACAAATAGAAAAGCGACCACTTTTTGCAAGGTAGGAGGTGCAGAGACATGAATCCAAGGTGATATATCAGAAGAGAAACCATCCTGGGGAGGGAGCTGGCTTAAGGAGGCTACCAGAAAGTGTTTAAAGTAGCAGAGCACAAAATCAGAACTTTTAGAAATCTGCTCTCGTGAAGGACATCCCTGCCTGAAAGGTGCTCAGGAGGCAAAGCAGGGTGGAATCCTAGTAGGACAGTGTGGTCCCAGTATCCCCCAGATCACAAAAAGAACAGGGGTGCCTGAGTGTGGCAGAGTTCCCAAGCATTAGAGTGAGGAAGCCAGTTGCAAACAGTGAGTCCAGGTGCCAGCTTTCTGCTTGGTGTTGCTATAAACCAGCCTGGTCAGGCAGGGGCCCAGCAAGAGGCAGAATTCAGTGAGACCACCCTCCTTCCCCCAGGAGGAGCAGTGTGGGTGCAGGCCGCAGGAGTCCATAAAGTTTGGAGAGTCCAAACAGGGTTGCATGTCTGATATAAAAACTCTCCATCACTGGCTGGGTGAACAGAGTGTGGTTGGAAACCAGGGAGACAAGAGTGATTGACTGCATTTCTATGGGGGTGCACTTGAATAATGGGGGCTGAACTTTCAGCTCCAGGGCTAGAGATCTGGGCACCACCATTTCATCCCCCAAATTGGTGCTAAAAGCCTTCAGCAAAACAGCACCACATTGTGCTATCCAGAGCTGCTTCCACTGAGCCCAGCCCCCTGGGAAGAGGGGTATAGTTCCACTCAGGGCAAAGACCCCTGAGAATCAGTGCAACAGGCCCCTCCCCAAGAAGACCAGCAGGAGCATCCAGCTAATACCAAGTTTACTGATCACACAGAACTGAAAACTCCAGTGCTAGGGGAAAATAGTATATAGAATTTGTGTTTTTTTCTTATTATTCTTTAGTCTTTCAGTTTTGTATTTTTTTCCTTTTCAGCTATTTCTTTATTTTATCAATTCTTGTTTTAAGTCTTTTTTAATGTTCATTTTTACATTTACATTTTTTAATCTATTTTTCATTTTTGGTTTCCTTTCATTGTATTCAATTTTATTTTTGTATATTTATGTTTTTCTTTCTTTCCCATCTTGGGATCTAGTTTCTTCTAACAAACAGACCAAAATACACCCATGATCTTGTTTATTGTTGTGTTCTGTTCTACTTCTTGTTGGATTTTTTTCTCTCTTTTTAAAAATTTCTGTTCTTTTCTGATTTGCTTAATGTATATATTTCTGGTGGTTTTGTTGCTATTTTTGTATTTTCTCTCTCTTTCATCTGTTCTTTTCCGGACATAATGATGAGATGGAAAAACTCACCCCAAAAGAGAACAGGAGGCAATACTCACTGCCAGAGATTTAATCAATATGGATATAAGTAAGACGTTGGAACTAGAATTCAAAACAATGATTATAAAGATACTAGCTGGACTTGAAAAAAGCATAGAAGACCCTAGTGAATCTCTTACTAGAGAAATAAAGAACTAAAATCTAATCAGGTTAAAATTTTAAAAGGCTATCACAGAGATGTAATGAAAAATGGAGACTCTAACTGCTAAGATAAATGAGGCAGAAGAGAGAGTCAGTGATATAGAAGACAAAATGAAAAAGAATAAGGAAGCTAAAAAAAGAGAGAGATAAACAACTACTGAATCATGAGGGGAGGATTTGAGAGATCAGTGATACCATAAAACAAAAACAATGTTGGAATAATTGGGGTCCGGGGGGGGGGGGCAGAGGTTTATTTGAACAAATCATAGCTGAGAACTTCCCTAATCTGAGGAAAGAAACAGGCATTCGAGTCCAGCAGGCACAGAGAACCCCCCTCAAAATCAATAAAAATAGGTCAACACCTCCATATATAATAGTGAAGCTTGCAAATTTCAGAGATAAAGAGAAAATCCTGAAAGCAGCTCAGGACAAGAGGTCCTTAACCTACAGGGGTAGAAACATAAGGCTGGCAGCAGACCTGTCCACAGAAACCTGGCAGGCCACAAAGGACTGGCAGGTATATTCAAGGTACTAAATGAGAAAAATATACAGCAAAGATTATTTTATCCAGTTAAGCTGTCATTCAGGATAGAAAGATAGAGCTTCCAGGACAAACAGAAACTAAAAGAATTTGTGATCACTAAACCAGCCCTGCAAGAAATATTAAAGGGGATTCTTTGAACAAAGAGAGAGCCCAAAAGTAACAAAGAACAGAAATAAACAATCTACAGAAACAGTGACTGTACAGGTAATAAAATGGCACTTAATTTATATCTTTTGATAATCACTCTGAATGCAAATGGACTAAATTCTCCAATCAAAAGACACAGGGTATCAGACTGGATAAAAAAACAAGACCCATTGATATGCTGTCTACGTGAGACTCTATAAGAGATTTTATTTTTATTTTTTTAAAGATTTCATTTATTTATTTGAGAGAGAGAGAGAGAGAGAGAGCACAAGCAGGGGGAGGGGCAGAGAGAGAGGGAGAAGCAGACTCCTTGCTGAGCAGGGAGCATGACCCCAGGCTCGATCCCAGGACCCTGGGATCATTACCTGAGCCAAAGGTAGATGCTTAACCAACTGAATCACCCAGGTGCTCCAAGAGGCTCACTTTAAAGCCAAGGCACCTCCAGATTTAAAGTGAGAGGGTGGATAACCATTTATCATCCTAATGGACACCACAAAAAAGCTGGGGTAGAAATCCTTAGACACACTAAATTTTAAACCAAAGACTGTAATAAGAGATGAAGAAGGACACTATATCATAATAAAAGGGTCTATCCAATGAGAAGCACTAACAATTGTAAATATTTATACCCCTAACTTGGGAGCAACCAATTACATAAACCAATTAATAACAAAATTAAAGGAACACATTCATAATAATACAATAATAGTAGGGGACTTCAACACTCCACTCACTGTCATAGAGAGATCATCTAAGCAGAAGATCAACAAGGAAACAAGAGCTTTGAATGACACACTGGACCAGATGAACTTCACAGATATATTCAGAGCATTTCATCCTCAAGCAACAGAATATACATTCTTTTTGAGTTACACATGGAACATTCTTCAGAATAGATCACATACTGGGTTACAAATCAGGTCCCAACTGGTACCAGAAGATTGGGATTATTCCCTGCACATTTTCAGATCACAATGCTTTAAAACTGGAACTCAATCACAAGAGAAAATTTGGAAGGAACACAAATACATGGAGGTTAAAGAGCATCTTACTAAAGAGTGAATGGGTCAACCAGAAAATTAAAGAAGAAGTAAGAAAAATTCGTGGAGGGGTGCCTGGGTGGTGCAGTCATTAAGCGTCTGCCTTTGGCTCAGGGTGTGATCCCGGCATTCTAGGATCGAGGCCCACATCAGGCTCCTCTGCTAGGAACCTGCTTCTTTCTCTCCCACTCCCCCTGCTTGTGTTCCCTCTCTTGCTGGCTGTCTCTGTCAAATAAATAAATAAAATCTTTTTAAAAAGTTCATGGAAACAAATGAAAATGAAAACACAACTCTTCAAAACCTTTGGGATGCAGCAAAGGCAGTCATAAGAGGGAAGTATATAGCAATACAAGCTTTTCTCAGGAAACAAGAAAATTCTCAAATGCACAACCTAACCCTACTCCTAAGGAAGCAGGATATGTTTATTAAGGCAAATAAAGCCTAAATCCAGCAGGAGAAAAGAAATAATAAAGATCAGAGCAGAAATCAATGAAATAGAAATCAAAAGAACAGTAGAACAGATCGAGGAGCTGGTTCTTTGAAAGAATTAATACGATCGATAAACTCCTGGCCAGACTTACTGAAAAGAAAAGAGAAAGGACCCAAATAAATAAAATCATAAATGAAAGAGAAGAGATCACAACTAACACTGGGGAAATACAAATAATTATAAGAACATATTATGAGCAACTATATGCCAACAAATTAAGCAGTCTGGAAGAAATGGATGCATTCCTAGAAACATATAAACAACCAAAACCGAAATAGAAAGAAATAGAAAACCTTAACAGACCCATAACCAGCTAAAACATTGAAGCAGTAATAAAAAATCTCCCAAAAAATGAGTTCAGGACCGGATGGCCTCCTAGAGGAATTTTATTAAACATTTAAAAAAGAATGAATACCTATTCTTCTGAAGCTGTTTCAAAAAATTGAAATGGAAGGAAAACTTCCAAATTCATTGTATGAGGCCAGCATTACCTTGATCCCAAAACCAAAGACCCCACCAAAAAGGAGAATTACAGACCAATATCCCTGATGAGCATGAATGCAAAAACCCTCATCAAGATATTAGCCAATAAAATCCAACAGTACATTAAAAGGATTATTCACCACGACAAAGTGGGATTTATTCTTTGGTCCCAAGAGTGATTCAAAATCCTCAAATCAATCAATGTGATACATCACGTTAATAAAAGAAAGGACAAGAACCATATGATCCTCTCAATAGATGCAGAAAAAGCATTTGACAAAATACAACATTCTTTCTTAATTAAAACTCTCTGCAGTGTGGAGATAGAGGAAACGTACCTCAATATTATAAAAGCTATATATGAAAAACCCACAGTGAATATCATTCTCAATGGGGAAAAACTGAGAGCTTTTCCCTTAAGGTCAGGAACACAGCAGGGTTATCCACTATCACCACTGCTGTTCAACATAGTACTAGAAGTCCTAGCCTCAGCAATCAGACAACAAAAAGAAATAAAAGGCATCCAAATCAACAAAGAAGTAAAACTCTCACTCTTCTTAGATGACATGATACTCTATGTTGAAAACCCAAAAGACTCCACTCAAAAATTGCTAGAACTCATACAGGAATTCAGCAAAGTGGCAGGATATAAAATCAATGCACAGAAATCAACATTTCTATACACTAACAATGAGACAGAAGAAAGAGAAATTGAAGAATTGATCCCATTTACAATTGCACAAAAACCATAAGATACCTAGGAATAAACCTAACCAAAGAGGTAAAGGAGCTATACTCTGAAAACTATAGAACAATTATGAAAGAAATTGAGGAAGACACAAAGAAATGCAAAAATGTTCCATGGTCATGGATTCAAAGAAAAAATACTGTTAAAATGTCTATGCTACCCAGAGCAATCTACACATTTGATGCAATCCCTATCCAAATACCATCAACACTTTTCACAGAGGTGGAACAAATAATCCTAAAATTTGTATGGAACAAAAAAAGACCCTGAATAGCCAAGGAATTGTTGAAAAAGAAAACCAAAGCTGGTGGCATCACAATTTTGGAATTCAAGCTCTATTACAAAGTTGTAATCAAGACAGCATGGTACTGGCACAAAAACAGACACATAGATCAATGGAACAAAATAGAGAACCCAGAAATGGACCCTCAACTCTATGGCCAACTAATCTCTGACAAAGCAGGAGAGAATATCCAATGGAAAAAAAAAACAGTCTCTTCAATAAATGGTGCTGGGAAAATTGGACAGTCACATGCAGAAGAATGAAACTGGACCATTTTCTCACACCATACACAAAAATAAACTCAAAATGGATGAAAGACCTAAATATGAGACAGGAATCCATCAAAATCCTAGAGGAGAATACAGGCAGCAACCTCTTTGACCTCAGTCACAACTTCTTGCTTGACGTGTCTCCAAAGGCAAGGGGAACAAAAGCAATAATGAACTATTGGGACTTCATCAAGACAAAAAGCTTTTGCACAGCAAAGGAAACAATCGACAAAAGTAAAAGACAACTTACAGAATGGGAGAATATGTTTGCAAATGTCTTATCAGATAAAGGGCTAGTATCCAAAAGCTATAAAGAACTTACCAAACTCAACACCCAAGAAAGAAATAATCCAATCAAGAAATGGGCAGAAGACATGAACAGACATTTCTCCAAAGAAGACATACAAATGGCCAACAGACACGAAAAGATGCTCAACATCACTTGCCATCAGGGAAATACAAATCAAAACCACAATGAGTTATCACCTCACACCATTCAGAATGGCTAAAATTAACAAGTCAGGAAACAACAGATGTTGGCAAGGATGGGGAGAGAGGGGAACCTTCTTAAACCGATGGTGGGAATGCAAGCTGGTACAGATACTCTGGAAAACAGTATGGAGGTTCCTCAAAAAGTTAAAAATAGAGCTACCCTATGATCCAGCAATTGCACTACTTGGTATTTACCCAAAGGATACAAACATAGTGATTCAGAGGGGCATCTACACCACAATATTTATAGCAGCAATGTCCACAAGAGCCAAAGTATGGAAAGAGCCCAGATGTCCATTGACAGATGAATGGATAAAGAAGAAGTGGTATAATGAGAGACTATGGACTCTGGTCAACAAACTGAGGACTTCAGAGGGGAGGGGTGTGGGGGATCCGGATAGGCCAGTAAGGGGTATTAAGGAAGGCACATATTACATGGTACATTGGGTGTTATATGCAAGTAATGAATCATGGAACATTACATCAAAAACTAGGGATGTACTGTATGGTGACTAACATAACATAATAAAAAATCATTATAAAAAAGAATTTTAGGGATTTTTAAAGTAAGAACTTTATTCCTAAAAGAAATATACAAGAAAATTGTTTATTTTTAAATAATACAAAAACCAAAATATGCTACAAAATAAAGCTCAGTCCCGAGATTTGACATTGTCATAATTTTTCTTTTACATTTTAATAAAACTGAAGTTACAGCTCAAAAAGAAGAAGAAGAAGAAGAAGAAGAAGAAGAAGAAGAAGAATATGTATATATATATGTATATATATATACATATATATATATATAAAATATTGGAATGGAATATTAGCCATCAAAAAATGAAATCTTACCATTTGCAACAATGTGGATGGAACTAGAAGGTATTATACTAACCAAAATAAGCCAGTCAGAGAAAGACAATCATCATATGATTTCACTCATATGTAGAATCTAAGAAAACAGGATCTTAGGGAAGGGAGGGAAAAATAAAATAAGACAAAATCAGAGAAGGAGGGAAACCATAAAAGACTCTTAACTATAGGGAACAAACTGAGGGTTGCTGGAGGGGAGGTGGGTGGTGGAATGGGGTAACTGGGTGATGGGCATTAAGGAGCACACAAGATGTAATGAACCCTTGGTGGTTGCATGCAACTAATAAATCAATATACTCTACCTCTGAAACTAATAATATACTATATGTTAATTAATTGAATTCAAATTAAATTTTAAAAATTTAAAAATAAATTTAAAAAATTAAATTGCTATCTCTTCTACATAGCCTGGAAATTCTATGAAAATCGCAATCATATTTGTCTTCTTCACTAAGGGTGCCTGGCACATAATAGGTACACAAGTATCTTCAAATGGATGATGATATGAAATCAGAAAGCGTGTGTTAAATTTCAGTCCCACCACTTAACAGTCAAGCACACTTGAGTAATTAATTTTTCCATCTTTTACATTCCTTTCTATAAAGTAGAGTGATCATAATTCGTTTTACAGGAGTTTTGTGATGATTAAATTGGGGAATATATGCATAGGGTACGATTCTCACAGCAAACGGGGGGAAAATGTGACTTTTTTATTGTCTCTGTAAGTGAATTCAGTTTCTATTTCAGCCACCATCTTGCTGGATGATAGAAATTTATTATCTGCTAGTTAACTGTTTTCTCAGTCATTTCCAGGCAAATACCCCCACCCCTCCCACCTTACCTCCCTCAGGTTAACTTGAGTTCTGGAGGGCTTCCACTGTGAGAGTATGTGTCTGTGAAGGGGCACTAAGCCTCTAGTCTCATGTAACCATCACCATCACACACATTGGCATCTACTGACATATCTGGTTTCCAGTCTGGCTTCTGTTCATATGGTTCTTGTAGATTTTAACCAAAAGGTTGCTTTAGGTTTGCCAGTTTTCTGGGGGTAGATCTGAGCCATAATAAGCCACACAAAAACCATTCTGGTGCTTCTGAAACACTTGTGGGGAGTGCAGGGACCCAGCTGGGCTGCCTTGCCTTGTCCATCTGGACACAACATGTAGCTGTTTCAGCTCTCCTGCCTTTGCACCCATATGGGCCCTCCATGAAGCTTGTGGCTTCTCAGGCTACTCCTAAAAATTAAAGCTCTGATTCCCTCTGCTTTCAGATCTCCTGATCTGCATGAAGGGTCTGTTCTCCCCATCCCTTCATGCGGGGCCAGTACAGTGCCAATGGTCTGCAACACCCTCCTAGTGACATGCCAACACTCAACTCTCCAGCTCTCCCTCTGATCCTGTGTTGTCTTTCAAGCTCAAAACTTTCTTAAAGTTTGAAAATTACTTTTTCTCTTAAAATACTGTCTTTGTCATGAGTTCAAAACCTTATCTGGAAGTCACAAGACAAGACTTCACTTTCTTTTTTCTTTCTGTTTCTACCACGACCACCATCCCTTCCAGATGGGTATGGAATTTCAATGAAAGAATCTTGAGTGAAGAGAAACAACTGAAAATAAAGTATTAAAAAATAGTGAGACTATTTGACTAATACACAAAAATATCATCCAGTTATACTTACATAAAAGATGTGAAAGTATGAGTTAGGTGACGATGTCTTTATTTAACATTGTTTCACTAAAAGCTTTCAAATCAATGCTCTTAGACTTTAATCAATGCATAGTGTAAGCACTTAAAAGTCTCTGTTTGCTTCCTTTGTTTTAAAAAGAAAACCGTAGTTCTCTATTTTTAGCAAGTCCATTACTTCTGTGTTTTCTTTGCTCTGACTGTGATATCTGCCTTAGATATTAAGCTCCTCTGGAGTAGAGATTGTATTTTTCCTAAATACTACATCCATTTCCTGAGAACTGGTTCTGATAGCTCTTCCATTTTTCTTTGTCACTCACACAAGATATGTAGCTCACTTTCCCTACTATCCTCAAATACAGTCCTATATTTGAGCCAAAACAGTCTACTTTCAATTCACTTATTACCAGTATCTATTGAGAATATAACATAAACATACGTTGGGGGTGGAAGGGCAGGAAAGTAAAAGAGTAATAATACTTAATATTTGTTGAACACTACATATAGCCCACTGTTCTTAATGTTTTATATGTGTTACTTCACTAAGTTGTCCCAGCTCTTCGAGGAATATACTTTTATTATCTCCACCTACAGCTGAAGAATCCAAGTCTTTGAGAGATTAACATCTTGCCCAAATTTTCCCAGCTAGAACCAGGATTCCAACCCATGTAGTCTAGCTCCAAAGTCCATACTTCCAATATCTGTCCTGCCTCAGAACTCAGAAGGTTTGTCAAATTTCTCTTAAAACCTGAGGTATCCTCAGGTAGAAATAAGTCAAAATATGATGGATGTTAAGAAGCTACAGTCCAGGGGCGCCTGGGTGGCTGTTGTTACGCATCTGCCTTCGGCTCAGGGTGTGATCCCAGGGTCCTGGGATTGAGTCCCGCATCACGCTCCCTGCTCCACTGGGAGCCTGCTTCTTCCTCTCCCACTCCCCCTGCTTGTGTTCCCTCTCTCTGGCTGTCTCTCTCTCTGTCAAATAAATAAAATCTTGAAGAAGAAGAAGAAGAAGAAGAAGAAGAAGAAGAAGAAGAAGAAGAAGAAGAAGAAGAAGGCGGCAAAGAAGAAGAAGAGGAGGAAGAAGAGGAGGAGGAGGAGGAGGAAGCTACAGTCCGCTTAGTTGTATGGTGACTTTCTTATCATAAAGGAATGCTTTTGGCTATGAATTGGACAGTGACATGGTTTTGAGTCATCTCTAGCACTTTGCCATACAGAAGATGCCCTGCTTGGGGACCTACGTGTTCTCTCCTTTTCATGGTATATCTTTGCTGGGGAGGTGGGTCAATAAAGCTATGAATATGAAAGCGCTTCCACACAATGGTCCACAATTTCTTCTCTGATCTTTCTTTTTCCTACCAATTAACCAACTTGTTTATAAACCTTGAGGGTTGGCCCTTTATTTTATCATGGGAGACTGGTAGACATAGACACTACCAAATACATTCTAACATCCCACTGATTTCCTGTCTAAAAGAATATTGAGTGGAGAAAATAAGGACATGATGGAGCCATGACTTCTGCTGTGGTCAGGGAGAGGAAGCATGGAGCCCAACAAAGGGAAGACCATGGCCCATTCATGTTGATGGTTAGGGTGAGAACAAAGGGAGAATGAAGCTTAAGAGGTCAAGGTATGGGTAGAAAACAGCATCTAAAAATTAAAGAACAGCCAAGGCTATTATTCAATAAAAACGGGTTGAGAGCAGAAAAATGTCAACATCCAGACAGAATTGACCAAAGTATCCAACTAAATAAGGGCATTACCTTAATCACTTGAATAAGCAGATGGGTCAACCCAATCTTGTCTTTTTGAACTCTTTTCTGAACTATCTTTTCTGAAAGAAAAAGAAGGACATCATAATACCATAAAGGCAAAGGGCATTTCATGTAACCTGAAGGTAGGAGTATAGCTGGGTGTCAGAAGCATGCAAGGTTGTGGGACTCTCAGAAGACTCTCTTTCTTTACTGTCTCTGCATTTCTGCTTCACTCTTCACTCTCTGCTTCTTTTGCTTTTCCTAAGATCACAACAGCTCATTAATTTTGGTCTTAGAGGCCTATCCCATCCAGATTCTCTGGATTCCATTTCTACATTCTAGGAAGAGAAGATTCTAAGTGACCCAGCCAGGTCAGGTGTCTACCCTTGGACTAAACAACTGTGCCTAGGTTTGGGATCAAGTTGTATTAGCGGAGCTGAGGAGAATCTATCATGTAAGGCTGGAGCCTACCCTTCAGTTTCACCATCTCCCAAGCTAGTCTGTGTTGCTGTTAGGGTCAGATTAGATAATATATATGAAAGCATCCATGAAAAATATAAAGCATTATTACAATTTTTGTGGCTGAAATTTGTAACCATGGGGAAATATTTGAAATTGCTTTTATGGTAATAATAGTAGTTTCCATGCAGTATAAAGATACTCTGGGTATATAAAGAGCCCTGGAAATTGAAGGCAATTTGTTTCATCTGATATTTTATTCTAAACCCTTTTGCTTGCAAAGGATGCAGTGAGAGAAGGATGGGCTTTCCAAGACCATCCTGATCTGTTGAGAAGAGTCTCAGCATTAGAGGAGGTGTGGGGCATTCATTATTTGGTACTCAAAAGGTTAAAACAGAAGACTGTTAAGCACCAGTCAAGGGTGTCTGAAGAGGAAAGTGGCTGGATTTTAGGATTCCTTTATAGAATCTGTCTTCTGGAGAAGAAGCCAATTTTACGCCCTGGAGAGGATGCTTTTTGCTGCTAGTGGTAATTGTTCCTCATTAACTTTGCCACGGAGCAGCATTGGTGCAGTGTACCTAGCAGTAGATGTGGCCACTTTTTTCTAGTTAAATTGAAACTACTTTAGACCATATGGTTCCTGGGCTGTAGACTTTTATTAAATTTCCTGAATCATTCTATACTGTAAAAAATAAACAAACACAAACTTAAAAGAAAAATATCAAAAGTTTTCATTTAAAAATTTCAGAGAATCTTATGCTTGAGAATACAGCATCTATTTCTGGTTGATAAAGCCTTAAATACCCTTCTAATTCATACTTGAAATTCAAAGGACAAAGCAGATTGATTGTTTTACTTGTAACTTGCTGTGTTGGTTTGAGTAAATTATTCAAATTATTTTTACTTTTTTGGGAGGAGAGGCAACATTATCCTGCCTCTAGTGTGTTTCTGGGACACTTAAGCATAAAAGCCATCCTGGAGGGGGGTGCTTGGATGGCTCAGTCAGTTAAGCAACTGACTCTTGATTTTGGCTCAGGTCATGATCTCAGAGTCCTGAGATTGAGCCCTGTGTCTAGCTCCATGCTCAGAGCAGAGTCTGCTTGTCCCTCTCCCTCTGCTCCTATCCTCACTTGTGCTCTTGCTCTCTTTCTCTCTAAAATAAATAAAATCTTTAAAAAAAAACATGTTGGAGCACAAAGAAACTCATGACAGAATGTTTTTCTCTGCCTTGAAGACAGTGCATTGTGGAGTTTTAATTACTAATGTTCCATTCCAATGTATCCAAATGCTTCTCTTTTAAAAGAAACAGGGCTATGGGAAATGGAGTACTTAGGATGACGCTAGAGGGATTTATGTTCATAACCAGGCATTAAGTATGGGGCCATCTTTCTGAGATCCATAAGTAGTTTAGAATAGAATAGAGATGGAGATGACCAAAGGAAGGAGAAACACGTAGAAATAATTAAACACTAAGACGATCAGAAGTAAAGGATATTAAGAGAAGATGTGCATTGCTAAGAAACAAAATCAACACAGTAAATTTTAAAAATCTAATTGGTTTTATTCAGTGACTCATGAATTGGGCAGCATTCCATCTGCAGATAGAAAGGAGCTCTTTGGAGCTATACAAAATGAAAGACTATAGGCAGAAGGGAGCGGGAACAAGGATGTTATACTAGACAAAAACACAGGTTGGTTATTACCAGATGACTTTCTCTAGGGGATGACAAGGCTCTATCAGGCAGACTACCTAATGAGTGCTAATCAGGCAATTTCTGATTGACTGGGTCCAGACTCCGTTTCTAGGAGAACCAAAATTGCAATTAAGTTAAGTCTCAGTTTGGGGACACACAGCTTAGCATTAGTGACTCCATTTTGGGCCTGTTGCCTTTAACAGCACACACACACACAAGAACAAAAAGAAAGTAACCTATTTGAATCTGAAACTTAAAAGGAGAAAATTTCCGTGTGGATCTGTCAATACTTTCTACAGGAAAAAAAGAAAAAAAAAGAAAGATTTCCACCAAAGCTATGGTTTTCAGGAAAGGTTATGGGGATGGATAATTTTGAACCTACAGCCAGTCAGTTGGTCCACAAAGACAGATAACTTAGTAGGAGCCAGGCAATAGTGGGGAAAACACAATTCAGGGAACAAGACAGACACGATTCCATCCTTGAGGAGCTTCTTGTCTAGAAGAGAGAGATACATAAACAAAATGGCAGATGATGATAACGCTAAAGAGAAATAATACAGGGTGCTTCTGGGAACATATTAGAGGCACACCCAACCTGGAGGATGGGAGTAGCCTGGACAGCCTCGTGTTCAACAGTGCTGAGTGAGAACAGAGAGCATGGCTTATCTGCATTACTAAGCTCCCCTCTACTATCCACCAGTTACTCAAAGCTCAGAGGGTAGTCAGCAACTGTGGCTTAAAGGAAAATGTTTGAACTTGAAGTCAAACTGGTTCTAGGTCCATCACCACAAGCTGCAAGACCTTGAGCTTCCTCATCTCAGTTTCCTTGCTTATAAAATGGAAATAATAAAATATTTCCATGATTCTAACCTATTATAAGATGCACATTAATTTAATAAAAGATTTTCAAGGTCAGGGTAAGGAGTGAGAGAAATATCTCTCAATTGTAGGATACATCCTGACTTCAGCCACATCAATATGTAAAAATATGTACATCATAAAGTTGAGGAAATGTGGTGACCCAAGGTTGTTGGTGAAGATTAAATGAGATTATATGTGAGACTATACTTCCACATTGTGCTATGAACTGAGCATCTCTGTTCCCCCTCCCCCTGCCCAAATTCATATACTGAAATCCTTTGGGAGGTAATTTGGTCATGAGAGTGGAACCTTGTGAGTGGGATCAGTACCCCTATAAGAAATACATGATAGCTTGCTCTCCTCACTCCCCTCCCCCATCCATGTAAGGATACAAGAAGAGAAGGCTGGAAATGAGCAAGGGGTGTCAGCAGATACCAGATCGGCCAGTGCCTTGATCTTAGACCTGCCAGCCTTACTTGCCTCACCCTCTGCATGGCCCCCGCCTTTAATAATATACAAGTGACTTGAGAAAAATGGATATGGCATTCAATCCTGGGATCAAATTTCTTCATCAGTCATTTTAAAGTAGGATATATTGTGATTAACAACTAACATACAGAGTCTTTTAGAACCAAAAGGAAATTTAAGGTTCAATGAATTCTACCCTTAAAATTTATCATACCAAAAACCAAGGACCAGAGAAACAAAAGACTTTTCTACACCTATGGCATGTGGCAAAGTTGGGACAGAAAGAGGCCTTTTTATAGGCAATGTTGACAGTTGTTAGTAATTATGATTCTATACAGTGAAATGTTGGAACTGACTGTGTAACCTCAGCTCATACAAAGCAGCTATGGAATACCAATCCCCCAAGTGAGCAGTGCCTTAGCAACAGTGCAGTACAAGTCTAAGCTGATAGGTCGTGGAACTGAGGTGGTGGGGATGGAGGACATGTGAGAAATGCATAGGTGTACAATTCTGATGTATTAGATGAGCTTCCTCCCCAAGGGAAACAAAATCATGCTCAGCTTGAGTGACAGAGTTATTGGAATTGTAGGTCCTCTGTACAGGGAAAGATTACATACCCCTCCAGCAGCCCTCCCCATGCCCCTAAGCAGTTTACCTTGGTCTGAAAATGACAGAGTGGGTCTCAGGTTTATGACTGCTTGGTGGGGGAGGGGGCTGTTTACAATAGAAAAGAGGCTATTACTTTCTTTGCAGTCACCAGGAGGCTGGGCTGGGCTGGACTGAGCAATCACGATGCTGAAATCACAAGAAATGCATCTTCAAGTACATTCAGTCACAGACCTACTATACTCATGCCAGGCATCCAGGAGCTGATACTGTAGGAACTTTCTTGAAGGCTTATCAAAGCATTGCAGGCAGAATCCAGCTCATTATGGCTTTATCTATAGAAGCCAGATTAGGACAGGCTTGTCACCATCTCCCACCTGGGGATCCTTGATACCTGGTTAAATAATTGTTCTAAGCCCCCTGTAGCTGAAAGGAAGTCAAGTCAGGTCTCTTAGCTTCGTGGGGCTCTATCTGGCACGAGGTTGACCTGCCAGCTCTTCAGCCTTAAGACAGACTGGAGCCAGGCGGCTCAACACAAAACCGCACTGAAGAGTCACAGGATGTTAAGCCGGAAGTAGGCTATGCAATTTGTATTTAGGATTACTTCATTTAGTTCGCATACATAATTTGACTCATTTGACAGATGTGAGATCCGGGACGGGGAAAGCGTAAGCAAGTTGCTCAGGGTGGGGCGACTGCTCAGTAAAGGAGCTGGCAATCGCGAAGTTCGGGGCCGGGCGGACTACTGTCAGGAGAGCCTCGCCACCCCTCTCCCCCAGTGGTCTGCGTGCGAGTGATCCCTGACAGCCGCAGTCAGGACCGCAGCCTTTTCCTGCTGTAACCCGCCAGCCACAGCAGCCCCCTCACCCGGTGACTGGCAGATGCTGACGCTCCACGCCTTGCTCTGTGGCGCCTATCTTGTCTTTGTTTGGGGTACTGGAAAATCTGAGAACGCAGGAGGCGTGACTTCAATATTCATATCATTTCTAAACAAACGATTTTCTAATTTGTGTCTGTTTCATGCCTGGTGACACTTCCGTAGGCAGAGCCTGCCGCACGAAGAGCCCTTCCTTCTGCCTATCCCCACCCACCGAGCCCTCGGCCTCCCCCCACCATCCTTCCCTCGGCAGCTGAGAGAGAACAGCGGAGCAGACGAAGCAGCCAGGGCCGCGGGTGGGAGGCTGTTCCCGTAGCTCGTGGCTGGCGTGGAGATTTCCCCATTCATAAAACTAACACCTCTGCTCGCTGACTCCCCGCCGGACCCAAACCGCCCCATCTGCGGCAGGGTAGGACTGGGTTCCGGGTGCTCTGTTTCAAGGACCAAGGGGCCTAAACTGGCGCGTTTTCGCGTTTCGCCAGGGAGTCCCATTTTAGAAATCCCATCTCGTGTCCTCACTCAGTCTGTAGGACGACTGGCATAGACCGCGGTTGAAACCAAGAGAGAAAATGGCTTGTGGTTCAATCCGTAAATACAACCTCACCCTTTGACTTCAGGCGGTCCGACATTTTGTGACTTGCATTTTTTGCTCTATCATAGATTCAGGAAGTGACTGTCAAACCATGCTACCTATCCATTTGTAAACAACTGGCTTTTTAGGTTCCCTTCTACCCTTTTATGGTGATGGGTGGGAGCGCGGGAGCGGGCACCGGAGAGGATGGCAGGGGCGGGGCGGGGCGGGGCGTTGTACTAATTCAAGATGCAATCTCCATCCAAATAATAGATTATTATTAACAATTATCCTCTCTACGAAACGCTTAAAATTGCCCCTTGACTCCCCTAGCAGCAAAAGGCGAGCCCTTATTCGCTGAGCTGACGCCTCCTCGGCTCCCCCCGCCCCCCACTACTCTCTGCTCTGGAAATTACAACTCCTCACCACGCCGCGCGGGGAGGAGGCGGCGGCGGCAGGAGGGAGGCGGGGAGGGGATTCCCGAGCCAGCCGGGCACTCGCCCTCCGCCCGCTGGCTGCAGCGTCGCGCGGCCAAGGTCAGAGGCGCCGCAGGAGCGGCAGCAGCGAACCAAGGAAGCGGGTCAATTCTTGCCGCGGGGGAGAAAGCCCAGGGCGCTTTTGGTTCGCACCAGCAGCCACCGGGGAGAGCGGCGAGCGAAGGTCTCCGAGCCGGCCGGGCCCCGCAGATACAGTCGCTGGAGCCGCGACCCTGCACGCCAGGTGGCTGCCCCTCAGTCCGCGCGCTAGGAGCTGGGGCTCCGCCTCAAGCTCTGGGCGCTGTCCGTCGCCTCGTGGTGCTGAACCTAGCCCCACGGCCAAGCGGCCTGCTCACCCGCCTTCTCACCTACTGATCGCTCTGATTGGGGCGGGGCAGGGGCAAAAGGGAGCTCCTGAGAAGCTGCCCACCGGAGAAGAGGGGTTGAAACAGAACAGCTAGGAAACGGCAGCCGGGCCGCTGGTCCTGATGTGCAGAGGAGACGCGCGCCGCAGCCGGCGGCGGCGCTAGTGCTGATTCATCACCTAGAGCGCCTCACAGGCCATCACGAGGGCAGCCGACTGGCTCCGGACTCTGGCCGCAGGTTGAAGCCGCTGGCGCAGAAGCCTCGCGGGCAGGAGGTGAGGACCCCCTCCCTTCTCTCGCCCCCAGTGGTCCTAGGGCGGTGGCCCCAGGACAGAGAGAGGGGCGTGCCCCCGGGCTGTGAAGTGGTCATGCCTGTGTAATGCCCTCGCTTGCAGTCTCTCCGGTGCTAACCACGCTTGGTTCCCTCCGCCTGTCTCTGGAGCTTGGGTCGTTCCACCTCCCACCCTGAGCAGCTCGGTCTGCCCGCGCCGCGATGGAGGAGGAGCTGAAGTGCCCCGTGTGCGGCTCTCTGTTTCGGGAGCCCATCATCTTGCCCTGTTCCCACAACGTCTGCCTTCCTTGCGCTCGTACCATCGCCGTGCAGACACCGGACGGTGAGCAGCACCTGCCCCAGCCGCTCCTGCACTCCCGGGGCTCGGGGCTACCGGCTGGCCCCGCAGCGGCGCCCCCTCTGGACCACGACTCAGCTGCTGGCCAGGCCTGCAGCGGCGCGAGCGGTAGCGCAGCTGGCGGCCTGGGCGGCGGTGCGGGAGGTGGCGGGGACCACGCGGACAAGCTGAGCTTGTACAGTGAGACGGACAGTGGTTATGGTTCCTACACCCCGAGCCTCAAGTCCCCCAATGGGGTTCGCGTGCTGCCCATGGTGCCTGCACCACCTGGCTCCTCGGCCGCCGCGGCCCGGGGTGCCGCCTGCTCCTCGCTGTCCTCGTCCTCCTCAAGCTCTATCACGTGCCCGCAGTGCCACCGTAGCGCTTCCCTGGACCACCGAGGCCTGCGCGGCTTCCAGCGCAACCGGCTGCTCGAGGCCATCGTGCAACGGTACCAGCAGGGCCGCGGGGCCGTGCACGGGGCTTCCGCAGCCGCTGCAGTGGCCATCTGCCAGTTGTGCGACCGCACCCCGCCGGAGCCCGCCGCCACGCTATGCGAGCAGTGCGACGTGCTCTACTGCGCTGCCTGCCAGCTCAAATGCCATCCATCCCGCGGACCCTTCGCTAAGCATCGCCTGGTGCAGCCGCCGCCGCCGCCCGCTCCCGCGGAGGCCGCCTCAGCATCCCCAGGCTCAGCCCAGGGCGCCCCCAGCGGAGGCGGCGGCTGCAAGAGCCCGGGGGGCGCAGGAGCGGCTGGGGGCAGCGCGGCCCGCAAGTTCCCTACGTGCCCCGAACACGAAATGGAGAACTACAGTATGTACTGTGTGAGCTGCCGAACCCCGGTGTGCTATCTGTGCCTGGAGGAGGGCCGTCACGGCAAGCACGAGGTGAAGCCACTGGGAGCCATGTGGAAACAGCACAAGGTGAGAGCAGCCTGGGCAGGGCCCCGGGGGCACAGGTGCAAAGAAGAGGGTGCGAGAAGGGTGACTGGCCTCTTCTCCGAAGAGCTGGCAGAAGGCAGTAATTCCTTCCTTCCTTCCTTCCTTCCTTCCTTCCTTCCTTCCTTCCTTCCTCCCTCCCTCCCTCCCTTTCCTTCCTTCCTTCCTTCCTTCCTTCCTTCCTTCCTTCCTTCCTTCCTTCCTTCCTTCCCTCATCAGTCATTTAACAAACGCTGAAATGAATCCAGGTACTCTGAACTGGGTGTCGGGAATGGGAAGGGCATGGAAAGGTGACTTACTCGGTCCCTTTCCCCCTGAAATTGTATGATTCTACACAAAGGACACCCAGAATGCAGTAGCAGGGCTTTTTTTGTTCTCAAAGTTGACTTATAAATTCCCCCGACGGCCCTCCCCGATTTATGGCATCCGAAGCCCCCTTCCGCTGTGGAAAAAGATTTTTTAAGTGCAAGTGTTCCCATCCACCTGCAGGAAAATGTCTGATGCTTCCCCACTCTTGATTCATCCTTCCTGAAGGCAGCAAAGATTCTATCCCAGCCCTCAGTGAAAGGACACACTATTTCCTACAGAGCAGAATTCCCCTCAGCTTCCAGAGCAGAAATTTGCCTACTCTCTCAAGGAGTCTCCAGCACTTTCTACCCCAGAATGCCTCTCAGCCTAGAAGAAAGATATAATTCCTTGTGGGCCTTATTTGAGAATTTGGGTGTGTGCCCTTCTAAGAAGGGAGCATCATTTTCCCCCCGAGACTTTCTCTTGCTGGGACTCTGCCACTCATGGCAGTGGGAGTGTGGGGGCCCTGCAGATCAAGCCATACTTTGCTCTGCAGGCTGCAAGCCTTCCTCCCCAGTGACCTGCCTGGAGCTGCCACATCCCAAGTGAAAATGGAACAGACTCTTAAGGGCCAACTCGTGGCTGTCAAAGTGTCCTCAGTACCTGACACTGGGAGGGAGAATCCTCAAAATCAGGTCACATCCTTTTTCAGGTCCCCAGCCAAGAGTGGGGTCAGTTCTTCTAATGAACATTCACCTTAATTTTCTATCCAAAGGGCAAGCCACACAACTGGACTCACTGGCACCCAAGGTCGGTGATTCTGGCCCAGCAGAGTTAGAGTCCCTTACTTGATGACTCCAACTACATCTGCAAATTTGGACACTTATCATTCAATATCCTCTTTACGGTAAATTCTCACCCCCCAACGAGGCAGAAGATCTCCAAATGGCCCAACAGGAACTACATATTCTGCTTGAGGAGGAAAGACAGGAAAACAAGCAATTTGCCATGGTTACCTTGTATCATCCAACTGGAAATGGACAAAAAAGGTAGCATAGATGAGAAGAGAAGGGACTAACCATTCCTACTATAGATTTGTTATAATTAGTAACTATATAATTTCATCTGCTACAATGTGGGTGCTATTGTTGTAATTCAACATTTTCAAATCAGAAAATTAGAAAAGAAATGGGGAAAACATTAGACACCCACTTTGGAATGGGAAATTTGCAGAAGAGACATCATTTCCCAAATAAAGAAATCTTTGCAAAGAGGCCGTGATCAGTTACCAAGACAGGAAGTGTAGGTTCACATTCAGATTTCACAAGCTGTTACCTTTCACAGTCTAGAGGGCCAGAACTAATTCTAGGTGTTGCCACCGAAATCTTTAGACTTAGTGAAGAGTGAAAACCAACATGAATTGAGATGAGCATGCAATCTTAAAAGAGACTAAGACTCTTGCCAGGAAAAGTGAGTTGGATAAGGAGCTATGGTTTCAAGAACAAAGATTATGAAGGAAAAAATCATTGGTCATCCCTCCCTTGGTATACACAGTACTTTTAGAACGTTTCTATCCTCAACCAACCATGCAAAGTTATGAGGAAATATTGTAAGCACGTGTGATATTTGCTCAACAGAGTGGGAAAGTTATCTATGGGAAACAGGACTATGCAGAATCTGGTGTCTCAATTTTATACGCAATGCCACAGCTTCAGGGAACAAAGATATCCTCCCCAATCCGGAAGGAATGACGTGAGATACTTTTTAAGAATGAATAGAAGTTCTCCTGTTATCTTTTAGCAGGTGCTATTTTTTCTACAGAAAAGACAGTTGTTGAGTAGTTACTATGAGCATCTCAACGAGGGGCTAGGGAGCCCAAGTGGAGTGTTTGGTCTGGTTTTGTGGGCAGGCATCTAGACCTCCATTGTAAGGGTGGCTACTTTTGAAAGAGAAACTGAAACACTTGATTTCACATTCCCACAGGGACAGTTTAAGTTCTTCAGTAAAACTTGAAGTCTCTGTTGTTGTTATCATCCAAAAATCCCAGCAGCCATGACAAAGCCTTGTGGTAGTACCAGAACTAGATTTGGGACAGAAACATTTCCCTACACTCCTGTGCCTGCAGGAGGCTTCATTAAAGCCCTGCTCTAATTCCTCCCAAGCGTGACTGGAGCTTGCCATCTAATTAGTGATTCTTTAGCAAAGAGACATCTAAGTGACACTGAAATCTATTTTAAAACAAGGTTGATTATCACCTTTTGAAAATGGTGTAAAAACTTCAGGTTTGGGCTAAACACATTTTTATGTATTTAATTTCTTACTGAAGTATAATTGGCATACGAGATTCTATTAGCTTTGCATGTACAACATAGTGATTCCACATTTATATACATTGCGAACTGACCACCATGATACATCTAATTACCATCTGTCCCCATACAAAGTTAATACAATACTATTGATTGTATCTCCCATGTGCTGTACATTATATCCCCATGACTTAGTTATTTTATAACTGAAAGTTTGTATCTCTTAATCCCCTTCACTCATTTCACACACCCCCAAATCTCTTCCCCTCTGGCAACCACCCCTCTGTCCTTGGCATCTATGAGTCTGGGTTTTCTTTTGTTTATTTGTTTTATTTTTAGATTCCATTTGTAAGTGAAATCATATGGTATTTGTCTTTCTGTGACTTATGTCACTTAACATAACACCCTCAAGGTCCATCCATGTTGTCACAAGTGGCAAGATCTCATTCTTTTTTATGGCTGAGTAATATTCCTGTGTGTGCGTGTGCGTGTGTGTGTGTGTGTGTGTATGTGTGTATACATACCACTTCTTCTTTATCCATTTGTCTATTGATGGATCCTTAGGTTGTTTCCATATGTTGGTTATTGTAACACATTTTCAGATGATTCTTCTGGAAAAAGATTAATAATTTCAAAGAGCTCTGATATGAAGAAACAGTAGTTGTGAAAGACGGGACACAGAAGGGAAGCTTTCCAGGAGAGCTTTTGTCTTTTTGCCTATTGATCATGGAATTCTAATTTTCCTGAAGCCAGGGAGAAAGGATCATTGTGAGCTGTATCTCTTCCCTAGAGTGACACATCACAGAATGTCAACCAGTTCGTCCTGGGTGCACTCTTGCTGGGTGCAAATGGTCAACCCTGAATTAAAATGGGTAGAAATTGATTCCTGAACTGAGGTATAAAATGCTGGATAAACCCGTCTTTAGAAGTCTTTGGAGAACCCTGGAAAATAAGAGAGTATTAAAACAAAATCTCGTTGATACCCCAGGATTACCATTCCTAATGAGTCATCACTTCACAAGAGCAAAGGAAGTGATAAGGCCTAGAAATTTCAGGGAAAACAGGACCTCAGGTTACTCTCATGCCCTGAAGTTCTTCCAAAGGTCACTTGGCTTCTCAGCACCATGTCCTACCTTGTTTTATAAAAGGGATAAGGAAAGGCTTTTAGCCTTTAAAGCCTCAGGGGAAAGATTCCTCCATTAAAAGAAACAACATAAAGACAGAACGTGTAATCATAGCTGAACTAGGATCATAAGTACACTTATTTGGATATCGGTAGTACTTTATAGCCCAAGTAATAAATACTCACTAAGAATTAGAATTATAGGGGCGCCTGGGTGGCTCAGTCGTTAAGCGTCTGCCTTTGGCCCAGGGCGTGATCCCGGGGTCCTGGGATCGAGTCCCACATCAGGCTCCTCTGCTAGGAGCCTGCTTCTTCCTCTCCCACTCCCCCTGCTTGTGTTCCTTCTCTCGCTGGCTGCCTCTCTGTCAAATAAATAAATAAAATCTTTTAAAAAAAAAGAATTAGAATTATAAATGTAGAAATGTAAAAATTAAATATCTCCAAATTCTAATTTGGAGAGGAAAAACATTTCTAATGTTTTGGGTTTTTCTTGTAGAATTCTATCATACATTTATTTTGTATCTTTTTTCTTTAATAATACAATATAAGTATCTTTTCTGTCAGTTAATGTCCATCATTCGTGATGACTGCATGCCATTCCTTCATAAGGATTTAATATTTTATTTGATCAACACTTCAGTGCTGGGCTTTAGATTGTTTTCAGTCTTATGCTGTTATACACATCTTTCTACTTAAATCTATGCCTATACTCTTATTTTTTCCCTAGGTTAAATTTCTAAATATGGAGATACTATGTGAAAAGATATCTGGCCTTAAGATATTTGTTTAATGTTGCCAAATTGCCTTCCATAAAGTTTATACCTATTTTCTCCCAATAGAAAAATTATGTAAATAAGAAAAAATTCATGTAGACAGTGACCTTGGGGAGTGAAAATAGGGTGGATTATCTTGTGTCTAGTAATTGCTGTTTGCTATTTTCATTACATTATTGTTAGAGCTATTTTTAAAAACAGGATTACAAGTATCTAGATTTTTATATTTTTAACTACTAGTTGTAGATCTGCCTTCTCTCAAAAATTGGTTTGATCTGAGCAGCTAATTGCCCAAGCACCCCTCTTGATTTGAATGCCTGTGAAAAGACCGAGCCTTCAGAGCCTACTTAGGCACTTTAGAGTGGGGTTGGATGGGGGGAAAGAGAGCTCAGTAGAGAGACGTACCTGGTAAAACCCTTTGGGGAGGTCTGAGTGCTACCATTCAATGGCTGACTGTGGCACACTAGCAGCTGATTCTCAGCCCAGTGCTACTGAATGGAAAAGCATCAGGGTCCTCGGAGCACATGCCATGGAAATATGCACAATCTGAGCCAAAGTCTGGATTTTTGAGAATTTGAATCTTTCACCAACTCTGAAGTTCTCAGAAATGAAGTATGTATGCTGGCTTCTGTTCCATCTGACCCAAGTTGTCTAAGAACCAATGGCTGATCTGCTTTGACTTCTGGAAACAAGAGCTTACTCTGATAACTAAAGTCAACCACATCCTCTCAAACCATGCTCTATGTTAACATCACCATGTTTTCAAAGCCACCTGGGCTATATCCCAGCCCCATGCTTGGATTTAATTCCAAACAGGTTGGTAATTCTGGAACAATTATTAGAAAGAACCTTATGTTAACAACCTTTGAAAGATATGCTTTCCTCAGCACTCCACACATTTGGAAAAACAAAGTGGCTTTCAGAGAAGAAGGCAAAAACCCGTAAGCTTGAACTGTTTTACCTTCTTTTTGAAGACTGTTTATAACGATGGAAGGGTTTAGAATTTAGGAAGACCTTGAAGAACGAGAAAGGACATTACTAGTGGTAGATATACTTCATACTGTATGCTGTGGTGTCATTCCATGGTTGAGGTATGGTATTTTTAGCCTGCCGTGAGAGGTCCTTTATGTGGATGGATGTCCACGGTGCTGAGACTTGAGCTGTGGATGTCAACAATGTGGAGTGTTCTCGAGGGGAGCGTATGTCTTCATCTTTGAGACAGACTAGGGAAAGGGTTGACAAACTGTCACCCACCATCTGTTTTTATAAATAAAGTTTTACTGGAACAGAGCCCTGCTCATTTGTTTATATATTGCCTGTGGCTGCATTTGGCTACAGTGGCTGTTGGAAGAGGTGAGTAGTTTCAACAGAGCTCTGTGGACTGCAAAGCTGAAAATATTTACCATCTGGTCCTCTGTAGGGAAACAGTGCGCTGACCTCTGGATGAGGACCTATGACCACAGTGTAGTCAGCTGAGAAGCAGCGGCCCCAGCACCCAGGAGCTTGTTGGAAATATAGAATCTTGAGACCTGCCACAGTCGTAATTACTGACTCAGGGTTTGCATGTTAGTGAGACCCCGTGTTGACTTGCATGTACTTCAGAATTTGAGAAACCCTGGTGGGGGTGCTTTTTGGCACTGGGCCCGTCATTGTAACTGTGCAAGTCATCGGAGAAATGGGGCACCGCCTCAAGCCTGAAGCCGAGACTCACTACGTGGACTCTAGCGGGTCTGAGCAGATTGAACCCGGGAGACTTACTTAATTACTCTCGCACTAAACACAATCTTTAGGTTCAGCAAATTCTGTGTGCTGGGAGACAATGCAATGTTCAAGGACTGTGGGGCCCCGGGGAACAGGAATCTCTGAGGGGTGGGGGTCTGTGCAGAGCCATCTGAGCCCTTCTGGGCTCCAGTGTGGGTGTCTCTGGAGAAGGAAATGCTGGACAAATGCTCTTTGCTGCTTTCCTGGATTGAAGAGAAACAGGCTTACTGTTGATATCTCTGGATTTCCTTTTGATTTGCTACTTAGCTGTTCTATAAAGAAGCAGAGAGTGCTTTATCCACTCTTGAGCCAGTTTTTAAGGGCCTGCCTAGGGAGTGGTAGAGGTTGGAAGTATCAAAACTATGCAACCTAAAGGGGCAAGGGAGAATCCAGGTGACACTGGAGGGGAGGAGGGAGAAGGTGTGAATTCACCCCTCCCTGCTTGGAATTTCGTCTTGCAAAGCAAAAACTGCAGGATTTAGAAATTTTAATTCCTAGGATAGGCTGTTTCCGGCAGACATCATAAAGTCCAGCCTCCTCATTTTGCGGATGAGGAAACTAAGGCTCAGGGGCTTGCTACGGTTGCACAGCAAGTTGTGAAATGATTCTGTAAAAAGATCCTTTAAATTTCTTCATTGTACATTTTGATTAACTGTAAAAATGTAATAGAATGCTGTGTATGTATCTGAACAACAACAGAAGTGTAGAGCATCATCTAAAGAGTAATTATGAATGGGAGAAATATCCTAAAAGGTAGGGACAGAGATCGGGACACAACCCCTCTTTCATTCAACTGTAATGGAGCAGCAGAAAATGGAAGTAAATGGGTGAGGAAGAGACAAAGCATCGAGTTTAGAATAAACAGCATAAAAGAGTTTGAGGGCAGGAAGCAATGTAACAGGTCACATAGCACTGCCTCTTCATTTTCCAGGTGGCTCTAGAGAGGTTAAGAGGTTTGGAGGAGAGACCAACAGTAGGGAATCATCCAGAAGGGACAGAGACAGGTGAGGTGGGGCTGGTGAACTCAAGAGTGTGGAAGAGGTCTAAATGACACACATAGCAGACAGAAACATTGGCCCCTGCCGGAAGGCTGGGCCTTGGTCACATGTCATTTGAAAAATCTGTTCAGACAGTACATAGTTTTAAAAATGAGGTCAAGGTTGTGTTAGGAAAGTAGGCAAATATTTGTACAAATATTGTCCATTCTCTCAATCTTTGTTAATAATTTGATTCTGGGTGGTAGTAATAAAACCAGGAAACCAATAAAATATGAATAATCAGAAATGAGAGGCATCTTAAAATGAAAATGGTGGCTTATCATCACTCAATAAATTATGTGTTGCCATATGGTTGACTTCACCTATCAGCTGAGCAGTATACCCACATAATTAAAAGTAATCTCTAGTACTTAACTATGGATAACTAAAAAGTTGATGGTGCCTTTTGACCTTGAAGTCCTTTTTCTGAGCTTATGCTTCTAATGAGTATTTATTCTTCAATTTAACTAATTACTTATTCAATCAATGAGTAAATCTTGAATGTCTAAATCATACCAGGTACCATTCTAAACACTGAGGCCACAGGAAGATGTGTTCTCTTCCCACAAAGAGCATAAATGTAGTTCTAATAGAAAGGAGATCAACAAGTGCACAGATTAATTGGATAATTTCTGATATTGGATGATTTCTTAGTGGTTATTGAGTAATTCCTGATGGAAGTAAAATAATGTGGTAGAAAGGACCTGGTGGACTTCTTTGGGGAGAAGGTTGAAAAAGTGAGACTTGAAAACTGGATGAGAATTGGCCAGCCCTGCCCAGTTCTTAAAGCAGTGTGTTTCATATGGAAAACAAGAACCAGGACCCAGAGTTGAAACATGCCCAGTGTGTTTGTAGGACAGAAATGGGCCCCTGTGTTTGGAGTGTAATGAAAAAAAAAAAAAAAGATGAATAAGTAGCAGGAACAGAGAGATAGACAGGGAGCTGAGGACTCAGAGCCAGGTGGGCCACAATGAACAGGTTGGCTTTTATGTAAATTCAGTGGGACACAGGCCTTTAAGCTGGGGAGTGATGTTTATTTTTTTTTTAACTCATTCTAACTGCTGTTTACAAACTGCATAGTAGGGGGACAAGAGTGGGGCAGGAAGACCAACTGGAGGCTATTGGAGTAGGTTGGGCTATAAAGATGGAGACTTGAATTAGGAGAAAGACAGCAGTAATAGAAAGAAGTTTACATGTTCATATCCTGCTTGGGATTCTCTGAGCTTCTTAGATTTGTGGGTGGATTTCTTTTATTATTTTTGAAAAATTCTCTTTTATTATCTCTTTAGATAATTCCTTTGCTCTGTTTTCTCTCTTTCTCTCTCATCTCTGGAATTCCAATTACATATATGTTAAATTGATATTGTCCTACAGTTTTTAGATGCTCTGTTCTTTTTTCTTCAATCATTCCTCTTGTCTCTTTGTGTTACAGTTTCAGTAATTTCCATTGACCACTCTTCAAGCTCACTGATTCTTTCCTAGGCTGTGTCATATCCACTGATTAACACCTTTCCAGATTTCCTCTGCATTTTCTTAGTTGTCCTGCCCTTCTCCAGCAGTAGTAACCTTCAAATATTTTGGACCTATGACTGTTTCCTGCATCTTCCCCAGAAAGATAGGTTTTCTCTTTTTTCCCTTTCTCCAGCCACATGGGGCTTCACCTTGCTCAGAGTGTTGGGGTAGAAGGATAGGAGTTGCTTCTAGGATTTTGTTGTGGAAGGGAGAAGTGTCCTCATGGGGCTTTGCACCTCCCTGCAGTGACTGTCACATTCCTCTTGCAAGCCAACTTCTCGGGTGCAAATGTTTCCCTTTTTTAATCTAACGGTCTCTTTAGGTTATGTAACTAATCAGGTTTCACTTTTCCCTTCAGTTGCTAAAATGCTTAGAGCCAAATATTTGGTGCATACATAATAGATTTAATTATGTTACAGATTCCAAGACTTATTTCTGGCTTCATTTTATGTCCCCACCCTTCTCCTTCTCTCTTCTAAGGTATGCACTACTGAATTCTACTGCCTTAAATACCTTTTGAGATAGATTTAAAAAGAATCAAACAGTGGCTTGCTTGAATAAAACCAAAGAGAACAAGAAACCTCTGGAAAATCTCATTAAGATAGAACCCTGCTTCTGAGCAGTACTCAGTAACTGTTGAAGAAATGCGGCTTGAAAACATTCAGATCAAGGAACAGGGACCTTCCCAGTCACTGGGACATGTGACTGCTCCCTTTCAGCCCTGTATAATAAAGAGACTCCAAAATGACTGTGCCTGCCCTAGACAATAGGATCATTCACCCTATTTCACATCTTTCATGGGAACATCAGCACATACCATCAGCTTGTTAGGAGGTGTGATTATTACCTCTCAGATTGGTTTCCTTTACAAGTCTTTGCAGCTTATCGCTGACCAATGTTTGTCTTCCTCACAGAAGGGCAAGTCAGGGCACATTAAAGGCAAGAAAATCCTGCTGGGGGTGAAAGTGTAAGCAGCTGTGAGGGGCTTGAAATTTTAGCCTATGTACAGCTATCAAATTCACTTACCACAGTTTCATGGATGCAGGCAGAAGCCATGAGACTCCCAGGTCAGAAATGAAGAACAATTTATCACTCATAGCAAGAGCCGTAGTCAGAGTATCAGCATGTTTGTGCCACTTTCCTGAGTCCCCATTCACACTGGGGGGCTCACACTTTGTACCACTGGGTGATATGAAGAGGGCCAGATGCCACCAGCACACGTAGTAGGTTGTATCACAGGAGAGGAACCCTGAACTTGGGGAGCCCAAATCTTTTTGTTTACAGTGGGAGACACTTTGCTCCAGAAAGAGACAGCATCTCTAGCTTCCAAGATTATTGTCTAGACAAACATTCTTGGAAACGTTGTCCAGAAAAAAGAGCAATCTGTGCCTCATTGGTCAGACTTATAGAAATGAGAGACCCATGGGGAAGTATCTTCCTATACTATTAAAACAAAATTGAAATTGTTCCTCGAGGGATTTCTGCTCATGTACATCATAGGAAGTTACACAGGCCCCTCTGCTGCTTCTCTCCATTGGGATTCCCAGGCGTTAGAGCTATCTAGGTAAAACAGGCAGGATTCATGCTGTCATCTGCCATGTTTCTTGCTCCTTTGGGGTTTGCTGGGTGTCATGACGATGATGATGGTGATGGTGGTGGTGGTGGTGATAATGATGGAACCTCTGTGCTGGGGCCCAATAAAGTATGAGTTAAAGCTGCACAGTTAAGATACCTTCATTCCTGAGTCTATTTGTGTTTCCTCTAACACAGGAAGGACAAACATCATCCCATGGCTCTCTGTTTTATCCAATCAAAACATTCCACTGGGAAAGCATTCGTTGGGCACCTACTATAATTCACAGGCTGTGCTGGGGGCTGTGGGTACATATAAAATAGGCCACAGGAGAGCTCATAGGCGACTGGAGGAGCAGGATCATTTTATAACCAACCTAATGTACATTGAACTAATATTAAAAAGTGGAATGAGAGCCATATTTGAAATGTGAATGAACCAGTGAGGGAACAGAGAGGAGAAGATAGTTAATTCTGCCTGGAGTTTCAGAAGGGGAAGGGGAAAAGAGCAGTGAGGGGACGTTGAAGAGAAGATGATGTTTGAGCTGATGTCTTGAACGATGAGGAGTTTTCTTAGTCAAGAAAGAAAGAAGGAACTTAAACGTACAGCAGTGTGTGAGGTGTTAAGAAAGATGTTCAAAATCTAGTTCCTACTTTCAAGTAGCTTATTATCTGCTGGTAGAGTGCCAGGGATTAACATATATTCACTTGAAGGAGAGGAACACTGAGAAATATGATGCCATTTCTGATTTTTGTTTTTTAAAAAGGGATCTTCAATTACCCATTTTTTAGCATGTGAGACTTACTGAAAACACTGTAGATGTGGAGTGGTAAAAGAATAATGTGATAAATGAATTCCAGAAGCCACATTTAAGGACACATCTAGCCTGAAGGGCTAAGAAAGATCTAATGGTAGCTTTATTTCAATTTCAATGGAGAACCCTAATGGAAGATTCTTATAAATTTTTATCATTTCCCCACGTTGTTATATTTACCCTGTTTGCCAGTAAAACGTGGTAGCAAAAACCTCTGAACATTTCAGATTGCTTTGCTCAGTTAAGAGGATAAGGGTGGGAACAGAGGAGACAGAAGAAAAAAAAAGTGAGAAAGCTAGATGAGAAAAGAGATTCACAGGAGGAAGGAGGCAATGAAAGGGAACAGACCAAAAGGTTGATTAAGAGGACGATTCGGGCTTGGTCCTTAGCTCCAGTCATTAGATAGATGGGAGGTTCATCTCTCCACTGATGCACAAGAAGTAAAGAACGACACCAGAGTACAAGCAGCTGGTGCTGAAAGCGTATGGAACCAACCCTGAGTATGAAGGAGCATGGAGTAGGGAGTCAGCCCAACAGAGACATGAGGGAGGACTGAGAGAAAAGAGGGGAGGGGAGGGGGGTTTCAGACAACGGGAAGAATTTGGAGAGGTGAAAAGGAAGGAGATGTCCCAACAAAAAGGTAAATGTTCTTTTCTGTAATTTGGCCATGAAAAGAAAACTCTAAGACCAATTCTCATCAAAGGTGATTGACACGAAGACAATTCTATTTCAGTTACGAGTGACGGCAGTTGGCCTGATCCTAACAAAGCAGTTTGCGTTACTGGGTGATAGAGAACCTCACTTGCCTTTGCTCAGCAAATGGCTTTTGTACATGGGCAAAGTCAGGATTCTGGTCCCAGGCGTTTGTGCCCATGACGTCCTATCCCAGGCTTGTTTGGTACCATCCACGCATAATCAGAATTACTGTCTGGTCTCTGTCCTGTCTTCATGCAAGCATGGTCCTGGCTGTGCCCAATTTTACTTTTCTGCCAACTGGGTCTTCTCAGAGTCTTTATAGACACTCATTCTAATAATCCAGACAGCTTTAAAAATAAAATCCCATCTTGATTAGACTTTTCTTATTTATACCTATCAATGGTGTCTTGCAGCTAAGACTTACCAGGTGTCTTTCTTTATTTAACCAACTTTACACAGCACGTGCATAAATAACACTACACTTTGAACATCTGACAACAAGGACTGTGCCTTATTTATCCTTGTATTCACAGGACCCAGCACAGCAGCCAGCACCCAATAGGCCACGAGAAACATTTATTTCATAAAGGAATAGTGATAACACCAAAATGTATTCTAACAGCAATGCCACAGATGACTGTTTCAGTGCAGTGTGTGTTAATTCATGGTGAATCATGAAACAGAGTAATTCACGAAGTGGGGGGGGCATCCCAGCCAATGGCATGGAAAATGAGGGGAGGAGGGATTTTGCGTTTTTCTGGGCCCCTGATTGAAAAGAGCCATCCACACTCATTAGCATGGCACCCCATCTCTCATTATATGTGGAAGTGGTATCAGAAACAGTGAGCTGATCTACTGGCATCACAGAAGCTGGCTGGAAATGTCGGTGTGACTTTTCCCAGATGTTAGTATTGCTATGTCTTTTTTTTTTCCACTAAGTTTTTAAAACTTTAATTCCAATATAGTTAACCTACAGTGTTATGTTAGTTTCAGGTACACAGTATAGTGACTCAAGAATTCTATACATCACTTAAGCACTGCTACCTCTTGCCCAGAGACTAGGTTGAGCGGAAGTCTGCTAAAGTGATATTACTGAAATCTTTAGTGCTATGGACGCAGTAGAAACCAGGGAATAAGAAAATTCATTTCAGAGACAACAGTCCTAAAACTCTATCTCTTGCCATGGAATGACCTTGTACTGATGGGATAATGCCCTTGAAGAACTTAAGGCAGTGCGTACCTCATAGTAGGTGTTCAGTAGGGGAAAGCCACCACTGCCATCATTGTCATGGTTATTATTGTGAGGGTCAAGGCCGAGTGTGGTGTGGCAGGGCACTGGGGCAGAGGTCGTTCACAGGAGTCCTCCTGTGATAGGGCTGAGAGGCTGCGCTGTCCTCGGATGGGACCCCTTCACACCGTCGCATTAAATGGATGCCTAGAGAGATCCAACCCAGGATCGCCTGCCCCACGGTCCAGTCCCTCACTGGCTGAAGTAACGGGGAGGATGTGAATTGAAATCAAAAGGTTTAGGATGGGCTTGGAGCCGTGTCTTTGAGTCAGTTTCTGATGCCTCTGTGCCTCAGTTTCCTCACATTGGAAAGGCTGGTGTGGGACGAGGTGAGATGAAGTACCTTCGAGACACTCATTCAATATAGTCCCCGACTTCTTTCCTGAAGGTCCCAGGAACTTGACCTGCTTCCCCTTAGCCCGACCCCCATGTTTATGATGTGAGACAGACTGTGTGTGTTATGCTTCCATGCCGTGATACGTATGAAAGAGCATGTGGCAGGATAGAAGGGGACACAGAATGCATTTGCTTGCTAGGGCCGCTGACACAAATGATCACAAACGGGTGGCTTAAAACAGCCACAGTTTATCCGTCTCACTGCTCTGGAAGTCCGAGGTCAGAGACCAAGCTGCCAGCAGGGCCATACTCCCTCTGAAGCCTCTAGAGAAGGATGGGTCCCTGGCCTCTCTCCTAGCTTAAGGAGGTAACTTGGCTAATGGCTGTGAACTCCCATTTTCACATGGCCTTCTCCCCAGGTGTGTGTCACTGTGTCCAAACTTCCCCTTTTTATAAGGACATCGGTCACATTGGATAAGGGCCCGCCCTACTCTACTATGATTTCATTTTAACTTCACTGATTACATCCGCAATGACCCTAACCCCAAAGAAGTCACATTAAGAGATACTGGAGATTAGGACTTCCATGTCAGAATTTCTGTGGGACACAGTTCAACCCATGGCACACAATAACATTCATAGTCAGTCTGGATGGAGGAATGAAACAAAAAAGAGCTGGCAATGGAAAGGCAAAAGTCACAAATCCAGGCAGATTAAACCAACTGTTTCCTGAAGCCCTGAGAAAATATTCAGCCACATTGAATGGCTTTGCTCCTGATGCGGCAGAGACCAGGCTCAGGAACAGGTGTGGGAGTTTAGATTCCAGTTGTGGGCCAGGGGCAATGAGGTCCTGGGGGGTGGGGGTGGGGTGAGGGTAGCTGGGGGTGTAAGGTGGCAGCGCCGACATCCTCAGGGCCCTGAAGACTCCGGGCAAAGAATAGGAGAAGGACGCAGGAGAAGCAGATTTCATCCTTACAACTTTCCCATGAATCCTCACGATAAGCACCCAAAGTAACTATATTGAAAATCTTAACCATCCAGGGTTATGGTAAGAAATATTACTGCTTAACACCATATGTTAACTATACTGGAATTAAAATAAAAAAATAAAAGCAGCAACATATATAGTATTGCTGCATCAGGACATTGTTCTCACATTTAAATGTCCTGAATTAAAGATATTTGGGGGAAAGAGCATGGAGCTGTTAGTTTTCAGTTGTAAAATTACTTAGCAGTTCAGGGTGGAGATTTCAAATGTGATCTTAGTAACATGTTGGGTTTTTTTTTTTAACAGAAATAGCTTTATTGTTTTTTCTTTTTTTTTTTTAAAGATTTTATTTATTTATTTGACAGAAATAGAGACAGCCAGCGAGAGAGGGAACACAAGCAGGGGGAGTGGGAGAGGAAGAAGCAGGCTCATAGCGGAAGAGCCTGATGTGGGGCTCGATCCCATAACGCCGGGATCACGCCCTGAGCCGAAGGCAGACACTTAACCACTGTGCCACCCAGGCGCCCCTTTATTGTTTTTTCTGATTGCAAAAGAAGGATAATACTCATTGTTTAAAAAATTCAGACAATAGAAAGATGCAAAGAAAAATGTGAAAAATCAGCTGTACTCTTATAACTTACAATGTGTATCACACACACACACACACACACACACACACACACACACACACAATTACCTTAATAGTGGCTAGATAGATACAGGATAGATAGATAGATGGATCTCAAATACTTTCCTGCCCTAACCTGTACCGGGGACTCCTGTCAAATCCATTGCATTGAAGTCAGCAGCACGGAGGGTGGAGGATGGAGGAAGAAGGCAATGGTAGAAGGAGGGGTAGGTGACCCAGAGGAAGGAAGAAAAAAAGGCACACGTTCTGGTATGTTTTATCAATTTTAATTGTCGTCAGCAAGAAGTAGGCACTATAACCCCCAACATACAGCCTCTATAGAAGAGTAAGGACTCCCCCAAGATCATATGGCTAGTAAAGGGAAGCCAAAGTCAGCCTGACTCCAGGCAACACGTTGCTACATTTTGTTTTTTCTTCCAAGTACTTTCTGCTCTCCTTGTGGGATGGTTGTACTTCTTGCCCCATCCTCACAAGGCTGGGCCGTGTGACTCACGTGAGCCAATGACATGAGAGCTGAAGTCATGGGCGCCACCTCCTAGGAGAAGCACTTAGAGTCAGGATGTGTTTCAGCTGTAGCCATTGTTCTTCTCTCAAATGTGGGATGCTCCTTTAGCCGGATCCTGAAATGAGGAGGACGTGAAATTGAGTTACAGGTGACCTGCAGTGAGCACTCTATGTGAGCAAGAAGTAAATCTTTGCTGTTGGAAGCTTCTGAGCTGTGGGGCGGGGGTGGGAGGGAGAGTTTGTTATGACGGCTTCACTAGCTTACCCTGTCTGATACAACCACACTCTTTCCACTTCCTATCTTGCGTCTCTCTTCTGAGCCTTGCCCTGTTTCCTGGTCAAAATATTTCTCTCTTTTCCTTTGATTGCATAACACTGAGGAAACACTTTTAAGTTTCGTGGTGTCCTCTACCAGACTCATATTTAGGTTTCTTTTTAGTCTTGACTTTTTTTTTTTTTTAATTTGGGCTTTTCCCCACAATCCCTGAGCTAGGGAGAAATAGATATTCTCTGTCACATATACAACTCCTGGAACAGGGCATGCTGTCCAGAAGTGAGTATAAATTGCCTTTTTATCTTAAAAGGGTTGTTTTTTATTTGAGAGAGATAGCACAGGGTGGGAGGAGCAGAGGGAGACGGAGGGAGAGAATCTCCAGCCCGCTCCCTGCTGAGCATGGAGCCCCACGCGGGGCTTGATCCCAGGACCCCGAGATCACGACCTGAGCCAAAACCAAGAGTCAGACGCTCAACCAACTGCGCCACGCAGGCTCCCCCAAAATTGTCTTTTTTATTACTTTGGTTTTCTTTGAACTTCTTTTCTCTGCCCTAAACCTCTTTCCGGTTGGTTTCATTTTGTTTCACGTACTCTACTATGGTAGAAACATGAATCTAGCAGTTCCTAAGTTTAAAAGTGATAGTTGAGAGAGTTAGAGAGTTAGTGTACCTCAACAAGCGTATTCTCCTCATAGTATCTCTGTGCTTGATGACGAACGAGAACCATATAATCCTTTTTTATAGCGAGTGATCCCAAAGAGTAAGAAGGGAAATTGCATGACCATTCTAATATCATATTGCCTGTCAGATTCAAAGCTAAGATAGAGATCCAGTCCTTGCCTCCGATCCTTGGTTCACTTTTAAACTTCTCTGTCATTTATCTAATAAAAAAAAATTCATTTATTCAACAAATACTTATTGCCTCTACCCTGGTAGTTCATACAAAGATGAAGCAAACGGAGTCTCCATCTTCTAAGACCACACAGGCTAGCAGAAGAAAAGGTAAATGCATGACGACAGGGTAATATGATAAGGGGTGGGGAGGCATGGGCGCCCACAAAAGGTGCATCTCCGTAGACTCTGGGGGGCAAGACAACGTGAAGGAGGGACACTTGAGCCGAGTTTTGAATGACGACTGTGTGCACTGGCAAAGCAAGGAGGAGGGCACAGCAGGTGCAGAGGCGCGAAGGTGTAAGACAGCCCGACGGTTGTGCTAAGGTGGTTTGTGTCTGGAAGGCGGGACCTGCGGCTGCCATTGCCTGTTCCCTGCAGTGGGTACTGACAGGCCCAAGTCCCAGTGGGGCATGAATTTTCCAATTATTCTGAGTCCCTGGTTCCTGCACAGGTGCACTTCTGAGGGTCATTTGGCACTCACTGACCCCCTTATCAGCGTGAGAAGGAACCATGTGCCTGCAGGTATATCTAATGATTGGAAGCCACTTCCCGGTGATACCCACCACCAAGTTGCCTCTTCTTATGTTTGACCTCAGCATGACATCCTAGCAGGGAAGTGTGGCTGGGGGCTCTGACATCATCGATATTGGCAGCTTCCAGATTCCAGCTGCATGCGTGAGGGCAGGAGTTCACGGAGAACAATTAAGCTGTCAGCATTTGGAGATGGGAGCTGAGTCGCGGTGAGGAAGGAAAAGAAGCCTCACCATCTCCGTAAGGGTCACACTCGTCAAGGTGCAGCAGGAATCATGAATTATAACCTAGCTATCTTTGTGTTTCTTTGGCCTCCTAACCACTAAATCAGTTAGAGTTCTTTGTTGCAAACAAAAGAAATCAACTCCGGTTAACTTGAAGAGAATTTATTGGAAATAGAATACTTTTTTTCTGAGCACTCGCAGAATCAGTAGGAGTTTTGAGAAAGTGTAAGAACGGTAAGCCCATCACCCGTGTGTGGTGCCCTGTTCTCAGCTCCTCACACGGATGAACTTGCTTAATAACACTGTAAGGTAACTACTGCCATTATCCCCCTTTTCATGGTTGAGAAAAATGGGGAAAGGGAGACGTGAAATGATTCACCCAAGCTCACGGAGTATGTGGGTCAGAAGTCGAACCCAGCACTCAGGCTCCAAAGGCTTTTCCAAATGCCAAGAAGCAGGATCTGCAGGAATGGGCTGCCAGCAGGAGTCTGGACAGGGAGCAATGGAACAAATGCTTATTCTTCTAGGTCTCTTTGTCTTTGCTCAGTTTTGAGTTCCAAGAAGCTGGCATCCTGCTGGCATAGATCAGGGCATGTCTTTGCCCCCCGTGGGGGTGAAGGCCATGTATCAGCACCGATTCCATTCCCTCCAGACTGTGGCAATTTCTCGAAGCAAAATGAGAGTGCTCTTATGAGGAAGTGGATGGCCAATAGGAGGAAAACTCTGGTCCCTGGGATTTCTGGAGAAGCCTCTCTGGAGTCTTGTTAGTAGAGTGCTGGCCCTGAACCCAGGCCTTTCCATGAACCTGAAACAGCCCCGCGAGGTGTGTGTCGTACTCCATTTCCCAGGTAAGGGCACAAGAGCTCAGAAAATTAGGGCTCGTGCTCAGACCCTGACTCCCAAGTCCACTTCTAGGGGTCCACTCGGCAGGGCTTCTGAGCACGTGGCCAGCAGGTTGGGGAGGGTTAGCTTCTTCTGCTCACAAGGCCTCTGTTAGCAGGAGGCTGAACTGTGACCTGGGGAGCAGAGCATCTCAGTGACAGTCTCCCATCTACCAAAGCCCAAGTGTCTGGCTTGGTGGCAATGATCTCTCTGCAGGAATTTCTGAGTCCAGCCAGCCGACGTGTAGCTACACTGCATCCATTCCAGATTCACATAGCCTTTGTCTGAAACCTCTCTGCAAGAAAGGAGCCTCCCCTTCCCCTGAACCTCCCTCCAACTCACCCACCTCCTTTGGAAGGATCTAAGGGGAAAAAAGGAAGGAAGTTGGAAGGGTGTCTGGCTCTATTTTTCTCATTTGAAGTGGGGAAGAATCTAAAATCACCCAAAGGAGTGGGTCTCAGGGGCTCCCACCCCTAGGAAGAGGCCACAAAGCTGAGATGAGCCAGACAGGGCAGGCCGGGAGGTGAGGCCACGTCAGGAACAAGGCATCAGAGCTCTAGAAATAGAACTTCAGTCTATGGTTGTGCCCCTGGGCCCCACCCAAAGGAGCCAAGACTCATCCCTGCTTTTCTGCTGCCCCAGAGCCCATGGCACTGATTTGGTCCATTCACTATTCACAAGTGAGCAATTCATAGACACTAGTGAGTGTCTGTACTGTGCAGGCACAGTACTGGGGACACAAAGAGGAATTTACTGCTCACTCTGGAAGTCCTGGGCCAGTGAGCGACACCAGCAGGTAGACAAGTAACTGGATCTCAATATAGACAGTGATAAGGACTAGCCCTGGGGGAAAGTGAAAGGCTGAGGGAGAACAGGGGAGAAGGGGTCCCACAAACACATGGACTCTCAGAAGACTTCATGGAAGAGGAGAACTAGGAGTGGGACTTGGGCACGCCGAGCAGGACTGAAGATGGACATCATCAGTGGAAGTGACCTCACCCCAAGCGTGGGCCTCTGAGGTGCAGACACTGAACATTCCAGTGATCACATGCAAGATGAGATTGGAAAGGCTAAGGTTGCCAGGTGGGGCAGGCTGGATAACGGCCCCCTAGGAAGCCCCTGTCCTAATCCCCAGACCTGTGAATATGTGACCTTATATGGTAAAAGGGACTTTGCAGGTGTGAGGAGTTTGAGATGAGGAGATGGTCCTGGATTACTCATCTGGGTCTGATGTCATGATGAAGATCCATGTAAGGGGAGGGAGAGTCCAGAGTTAGTAGGAGACCTGAGGACCACAGCAGGAGGCTGACTGATGGAGGGAGGATCAAGAGCCCAGGGGTGCATGTGCCTCTAGACAGTGATAGAGTCAGGGAAGCAGATTCTCCAGAAGGAACCAGCCCTGCTGACACCTTGATTTTAGCCCTGTAAGACTCCAGAACTGTAAGAGAATAAACCCAGTATTGATCCAGGCCACTAAGTTTATGGTAACTTGTCATAGCAGCAGCAAGAAACTAATACACCCTAAGAACTCACAACCAGGGCAACTGAATATGTCCGGGAACTCAAGGAAAGGAAGATCCCCCCAGAGGATTCTCAGTAGGATTCTCCTATTCTCTTATTTTGCATCAGCTTGGGTGGGGGCAGTAAGGGGGCGGTGGGATCTTCATAGATACAGTTCTTCAGTGCGGACATGGCAGTCCACTGTGGCAGCAACCTCCATCTAGAGGTTCTGGGTTTGGGGGGACTCACAGAACAGAGCACTGGATCAGCATCTAGAGCCCCATTCAAGCCAGAAACACAGGAGTCAGTGGGGACAGAGCTGATCCTCTATGCTGTCTAGACTCAGGGCACCCCCCCCCAAATCTGGGCCACATCCACTGGAAGGAAGTTGCCTGGGTAACCCCTGGTTGCTTAGTTCTTCCACCAAAGATATTTTCTGCTACTGGGGGCGCAGAGGTCCCCTTAGCCTCTGACGCACAGTAGATGCTCCCCTCACAGCAAATACTGGTCCGATCTTTCCCTAAGTGGACTTACACCTAAGGATACTGTCTCCTTAGCATCGGTCCTTCACACCCTGTGGAACAAAGTCTCTATGACCTGGCCCCTTTGGGGTGGGCGCTGGGTCCTGGAAGCCAACTGGGAAGGAGGGATCTTATGGAGTCAAGGAATCTGGGAGGTCTCGCTGCCACTACCTCACTGGGGAGAGGGGGTATCCCCATTGTCATCTTAGCACCCTGTGTGGGTCAGTCCCCTCCCCTCTCCCAGGACTTCCATGCACCTGCCTGTCCCTCTGAGTTGTCCCCCAGGAGTGGAATGCTAGATTTTCCAGTCTCTGGCTCTGTCACTATATCTGCTTCAATAGTTCTAAGCCTCAATTTAGGCCAACCATTAGGACAGTTTTGTTTATGTGGTTACTGAGCTCTTGAAGCCTGTGGCTAGCAGTTTGGAGAAGACTGGAAAACAGCTGTTCTCTGCCAGCTGGAGAGGGGCTGCTGCTATAGGACAGGGCTTCTCCAGCTGTTGGCTGGTCACTCAGAAAAGGGAGAGAGCAGGACTAGGTGGAAGAACGCTTGGTCTCCAAGCAGACACCAGGCATGGAAGGACATCAGTATGTCCCACTTAGTATGACGACATTTGGATGGATCAGTGGTGGCAGTTAACTAGAAAGAGTTAATACCCAGAAGTCATGCAAAGCATCTTGATCAGCAAGGTAGGGTCAGACTGCCAGTGCCCAGTACCATATGGGGCTCTATGCCCTAGAAACGGCAGGTTCAGAGCGGCCACATGGCCATTTTAATTATGCCCAGCATGTGGGAGAATTGTCTTGCATAGCTCAAGGGAGCTAGTCAGACGAAATCTAGAACAAAGTCAACTCACTGACACAGATATTCATGCAGCTCATTCTAGGTGTAAGGCATGGTGCTGCCCACGCAGCACGCACAGGGCAAGCTTGCCAGCCATCGGGGGCCTGAGATTGGCCAACAGGACAGGAAAGCTAATGTGCTTCTGGGCCACCTGTCTCAAAGACCGTGAGCTATGTGCTAGAAGCCAGCCTTGTCTGAGAGCAAAGGGCACACTTCATTTGGGGAGGGTAGCAAAAGCTTTGGGAGGAGGTGGCATTTGGGAAGCGTCTTTACAGATGGACGGGATGTTAGCAGGCAATAGCATGCAAAACGTGGGCCAGAGAGCTTATGAGGCAGAGGCCATCACAGGCACCAAGGCAGCGAGGACAGAAGCCCAGGGGTGGCCGAGTCTGTTTTGACCAAAAGGTGGAAACCACATGGGCAGCCCTCAGAGGTGACGCTAGAGAGGGTGACAATATCCAGAGCCTTGGACATTGAGTAAAGGGCTGGACCTTGATTCAGTGGGGAGTGGAGAATGTTGGTGAGAAGGGAAATGCCATGATCAGAGCTGCATTTGAGAGACAATGATCAGGAGGGGACTTGGATATGTGTGATTCAATTTTCTGGCATGACCTTTAGGTGGTGATCTTCAGCATGTAATCAGACATTGCCCCCACATTGCATTGAACTCAAAGCCCTGCCTATGGGCACTAATAGTTCTACTGGGGGCCTTGCCTTTTCTCATTTAGTGGTGGAGTCTATGGTGCTAAAAGGAAGGATTCCCTAGCTCATGGGAAAAATGTTCTTCCGACTTTAGTGATGATGTTAGATGCATACAAATAGACATTGTAATAAGATGGGTCTTGGGGTGCCTGGCTGGCTTAGTTAAAGGTCTGACTCTTGATTTCTGCTCAGGTCATGGGATCAAGCCCCGCATCGTGCTCAGCACTCAGTGTGGAGTCTGCTTGAGATTCTCTCTCTTCCTCTGCCTCTGCCACTTCCCTTACTTGTGCTTTATAAATAAATAAATAAATAAATAAATAAATAAATAAATAAATAAATAAATATTTTAAAAAATAATCACAAGGGTCTTATTCGTCCACTTCCTTCAAGCCTATGGACAATAGCTTCCTTGAGAGGGACACTGAGTTTCTAGAGCCTTTACAATCAAACAAGAATGGCTTCTCATAAGCCGTATGACCTTGGGCAGCTTCACAAAAGAAACATTTAATGAGTGTCCACGGTGTGAAAGGCACACTACCCATACAGGGTGTGCCTTCCACCATCTAAGGGAATACACTAGCCCATTTGTGCACTCCTTGAGAGTCACCTTTCACCAGAAGCTCAGGTTCTCTGCATGTAAAATGAGAGGCTGGACTGAGCCATGTCTAGATCCTTGGTTCTAACCTCCGGCACTCCTGCCAGGTACCCGGATGTGAGAGAACAAGGACCAGGTTTAAAAGGAAGCAGCTTAGGAGCTCGCACAGAGACCATGAAAACATAGGAGAATTCTCTTCAAGGCCATTTGAACCCAAACTATAATAGATCCCAGTTAGGCAACTTATTTTTTTGAAGATTTTTATGTATTTATTTCAGAGAGAGAGAGACAGAGAGAACAAGCAGGGGGGAGGGGCTGAAGGAGAGGGAGAGGCAGACTCCCTAGTGAGCAGGAAGCCCGGCGTGGGGCTGGATCCCAGGATCCTGAGACCAAGACCTGAGCTGAAATCCAGAGTCGGACGCCTAACCAACTGAGCCACCCTGGCATCCCCAGTTAAGTAATTTAGGTAAATTCATGCCGGCAAAATGCCACACCAAGTGGCTTCAACAACAGATTCATTTCTTACTGTTTCAGAAGCTGCAAGTCCAAGATCCAGGTGCTGGCTGAGTCAGTTCTAGTGAGACCTCTCTTCCTGCCTTACCGATGGTCGGCCACCCCCTGACTGTGTCCTTGCATGGCCTTTCCTCGGTACGTGTGCAAGAAGTGAGAGGGAGTAAGGTATTTCTCCTGTCTCTTCCTCTAAGGACACGAATGCCATCATGGGAGCTCCACCCTCGTGACCTAATTACCTCCCAAAGGCCCCATGTCCAAATATTGCCACATTGGGGGTTTGGGGTTCAAAGTATGGATTTTGGGGGAACACAGACATTCAGTCCTCAGTAATTCATATATGACAGACCTGGGTTGAACAATTAAAGAGGATTTTAGGAATGCTTGGGTTAATTTACTAAGGATAATCGTAAGACATCTTTGGAGATAGAGGGGTTATTACCACCCTTCCCATCTTATAGGGGAGGACACTGTAGAACAAAGAGACGAAGATACCCAGCTAACCAGTGACAGAGCCAGGATTTGAACCATCCTAGCCCAGAGTCCTCATGCCTCATGCATTATAATGCACTGTACCACCATCCAGGATGGAAGATGGGGGCCCTGCGTACCTAGAAGCTTCTCCTTGGAGCTGCTGGTGAAGATGTGATGTTAGGCCAGGCCGGCCGTTGCTTTGACCCAGCTCAGAAATACTCGCATTGTTAAGCTGTCTGTCTACATGCACAGGCTTTACAGAAATGTAATTCTAACCTTCAAAGAATAGGAAAACATAAAATGCAACTTTTTGATTCTGATTAAAATCCATTCAGTCATGGGGTGCCTGGGTGTCTCTGTCAGTAAGGTGTCCAACTCCCAATTTTAGCTCGGGTCTTGATCTCAGGGTTGTGAGTTTGAGCCCCACATTTGTCCCCACCCTGGGCATGGAGCCTACATAAAAAAAAAAAAAAACCATTTAGCCATGCATCATTATATTGTACACCCGAAACTAATATAACACAGATGTTAACCACGCTGGAATTAAAATTCTTTAAAAATCCATTCAATCATGAAAAACATTCATCTTCTGCCTGGATATTTCCTTTCTTTTCAAGAGTTTGGTATAGTCACCATCCAAAGAGACAACACAACTTATTCTCATTTCTCAGACTGCAGGCTCTTCTCTCAGACCAGAAAGGGACAATTTTCAGTGTCCACTGCTAGTACTCCAAACAGTCCCCGTGGAAAAGGAGAAGCACATGTTTTAAAATAATAATAATAAAATAAAATAAAAAAGGAAGCAAAATACAATATGCTGCAAACCCCTGATACATAGGCAACAAATAAACCATTTGCCTCTTGAGAAATGATCTCCGCCTTCACCCCAAAAACCTCTGCTCCTTTTCCACTAGAACACCCAGGTCCAGCTTCCACAGTGCTGTCCCCTGGGCAAGTAGAGATGATTGTGCCCATTTCACACATGGAACAATCGAGTTCAAGAAAAGTACAAGTGTGTGCTTGCAGGACATCCCCTAATGCCCTCCCCCTGGCACTCACACTGCCATCAGGGGTCCTTCCATGGAGAAATAGGAGACCAGGGTGCAGGAGCCCTCAGGCCGGTGAGCACATCGCTGGGCCCCGGGATGGTTTGCTCTCAGATAGCCCCTCCAGGGGACATTGAGAAGAAGGGGCGGGAAAGATCAGGCAGCAAGGCTGGTGGGCCTGGCCGCAGTGCCTATTCAGCTGTGAGATTATTCCCCTTTGAGCTGGGTATTGGCTTAAGGTCACTGGTGTCCTTCAAAACCACTCTGTCCTTGGGCTCCCTGCCACGCTCCTTGCTCTACTTGCCAAGGAGGAAGCAGGTGCACGGGCCCTGCAGTGGGTTGGGCTGCTGGGAGGCTGGCACTGGCTGGCTGGAGCGGGGACAGAGCCGGCTGGAGGGTGGAGGACCCTCACTAAGGCGGCCTCTCAGGGCTTCTCGCTGGCGAAGGGGAGGAGCAGTGACGGAGCTACCGGGTCTGTCCTACGTTAGCAGGTCCGTCCAGGCAAGTGATCACTCTGCTTTTCTTAATCAGCCATGAGCATTTTCTGCGCCCCTACTTTGTGGTGGCACCACTGGCTAGAAATACAGACAAGAGACAAAGTCCCCAGCATCAAGGACTATATAGGTTAACGGGAGTTGGGCCCCTCCTTGGGGAAGGAACGGGTGCAGCCTCTGTGGGCCTGAAGCTTTGGGAGATTGGAATAGGGAAGGAAGTGCTACGCTTTTCTAGACACTGATAAACTTCAACTTAAAATCCTTGTTGTTGGGGCACCGGGGTGGCTCAGTCGGTTAAGAGTCCGACTCATGATTTCAGTTGAGGTCATGATCTCAGGGTCTTGAGATTGATCCCCTCATCTGTCTCTGTACTCAGTGGGGAGTCTGCTAGGGATTCCCTCTCCCTCTGCCCCTCCCCCCACTCATGCTCACGCACTCTTTCTCTCTTAAATAAATAAATAAATCTTTTTAAAAAATAAATAAATAAATAAAATCCCTGTTGTTAAAGATCCCCTTGGGGCTCATGAACAAGGCTGACCTCTCAGTCTCCTTTGCGGGTCCAGCGATCTGGGGATGGGCTGAGTTGTCCGAGGACCTACACCCATCCCGGGCCGGGTGCAGAGACCTATGCTGTCCAGAACAGTAGCCACTGGCCACCTGTGGGGGTTGAAGCTTAAACTAAATAAAATGTGCAATGGGCTCCTCAGTTACATTAGCGGCCTTCCAACGCTCAGTACCACGCAGGGCTGGCGGCTGCCGAACTGGACAGCCCAGAATGGAACTATTCTGTCATCCCGGTAAGTTCCTTTGGCTCATCTTCGTCCATCAATACTTGCAGTAGAAAGTGGCACACCTGGGGATGGGGGTTAGGGAAGGCGCATGTTGTGACGAGCACCGGCTGTTGTATGCAAGTGATGAATCACTGAATTCTACTCCAGAAACCAGTAATGCACTGTCTGTTCACTACCTCAAATTTAAATTAAAAGAAAGAAAGAAAGTGGCATACCCTGGGTGAGCCATGGGGGGAGGGGCCTAAACCACCTGGGGCAGGGGCAGGGGTAGGGATGGGGAAGGCAGTGGAGAAAGGAGAAGCTTCTCCGAGCAGGACCGAGCCCAAACCTCACCTTGACCTCACCTTGAGTGTTGGTGCGCCCTAGGTCTGAGGCTCCCTGCTTCTCTTTCTGCATGTCTCCCTGAGTCATCTCTTCCACTCCATGGCTTCAGTGACCACAGTCCTCAGAGATGTTCAGCCAGGCTGTGTTTGTACAGTTCAGTGGACCTCAAACTACATTAGATCCGCTTAGAGGGCTTCATAAAAGACAGGCTCTGGCCCTTCCCTTCCAGTTTCTGGCCCCAGGGATGGGGCCAGAGAAGTTGCATTTCAAACAAAAGTACCAGGTGACAGGTGCGCCTGATGCTGTTGGCCCAGGAACCACACTTTGAGGGTCCTTGGTATGGTCTAAAGAATCCCGTTCATTGATTCATTCATTCCACAAATATTTAGGCAACGCTGCCATGTGCCAGGGGCTTCTTCTAGATGTGAACCAACCAGGCAAGTTCCTGGGCTAGGGGGGCTTACATTCGAGCGAGGAGAGACAGCCAGTAAACAAAGTTATGTCGAGGGGTGATGAGCGTTATAAAGAACAAAGCAGGGCGAGGGAAGAGGGCTATTTTATGGGGTCATGAGGAAAGGCCTCACTGACCAGGTGATATTTTAGCAAAGATCTCAAGAAAGCAAGGATATGACCCCGGCCTTTCTGGCCCCATCTTCAGCTTTTTAATTAGAAAAATGAGACTCCTGGTTAACATGCTTAATAGTCAAGGTCATCAGTCTCTGCGGTAGCTAGGTTTGGAGACAAATCCGATTGCACGTGTGTGTGTGTGTGTGTGTGCATTTTGTTAAAGAGTAGCCTGATGCTTCCATCCAGGCCAGCAGCTCCACCTCTAGGTCCCAGCCACTGATGTCCCCTCTGGACCTCCTATGTCCACACCCCTCTCTGCAAGGTGAGGGGTCCCAAATATTATAAGGGGACTGCCACAGAGCCCATATCCCACTTCTAGACGATGCCTTAGGGTTCCCAGTCCAGATGGCTCCAGCCCATTTCTAGGGCCTGCAGGCCCCTTCCCTGTCCTCCCCCACCCCAGGCCAAAAGGCGACAGAACAAGGGTGGGATGGGGTGGTTGGGACCTGGGACGTCCATACGTAAGTGACTGAGGGTCCTACTGATGAGAGAACTACCATGGGAGAAGAGGGCTCTATTTGCCTTCTGGTCCTGGGCTCTGCAAACATCGGGAGCAGACCTGTCAGCCTCAACCAATTAACTGAACGCTCCTTACCTCTATCCGGCTTTGGGGTCCAGACAGGAGAGTGTAAGTCAATCAACACTTGTCAACCACTGCTGGAGGAACAAGCAATCGTTCAGGGCCCATGAGCCAGTAGCGGTCTCTCATACATGAGGAACATGGGCAGGTGGGATCCGCCCTAGCCCTTCACCTACACACAAGCCTTTCTGGTGAAGTGAAAACTGTGTGCCGTTCACACCTGATTTTCCTTTCAACACATGATCTCTTTATAGGCCCAACTGTCCCAGGCCTTAAATGGGGTTTCCGACAAGGCGAAAGAAGCAAAGGAGTTTCTGGTGCAGCTGAAGAACATTCTGCAGCAGATTCAGGTAAGCAGAGCGCCAGCCCCAGGAGGGCACTTAGTGAGGCAAGCAGACGAGCAGTGGCAAGAGGGAAGGGACCGTTCCGTGGCGAGCACTTTGTCGGCGATGAACATAGAAGGTTTAATTGTCCTACTGCGTAGCCTCGGACGCAGGGAATCAGTGCATCAAAATATCAATGCGTCATTTCCTAAATCCCCGTGTTTACTAAACGCCCGTGCTGTGCCACATATGGATCCCACGCAGATCAGCAAGGCACAGTCACGTTCTGGGTGCCGGGCCCGAGAGCTTCAGCGCAGGCCACAACCCGGGGCTGGAATCCACGCTGATCTCAGAGACCTCAAAGGATTCTTTTTTTAAGACGGAGACAGATCCTACAGCAAGAGCGCTGTATTTGCTTTCCTGTCTTCTGATTACAAAACACGAAAGCATATATTGTAGAAATTTTGGAAAGTAGAGAACAATAAACAGAACTAAGAAAAAGTTCACCAACATTGCCCCACCTTATGTGACTGCTTCCCCATTTTGACGGGTTCCTCCATGATTGAGACACACGTGTGCATGCACACACAGTGTGGGATTATGCTGTACACAACTTGTAAACCCGCCCCCTTTTTTCCCCTTCCCAATCTTTCATGAGCATTTTCCATGACATTAAAAACTCTCCATGAACAGGGTTTGGATGACTGCAGGCTATCCCACCATACAAATGCGCCAAGATTCATGGCAGCCCTCCCCTGTTCATATTCACATTGTTTCCAGTGTAATAACGCTACAGATGACTCTGCAGAGAGCTTCTCTGAAATCCTTCTTTGTGTCTGGCACTGGCCAGATTTCAGCATTTCTTCTCCCTAAAGCTCTCTGCTTTCCCCAGGAAAACGGACTGGACTACGAAGCCTGCCTCGTTGCTCAGTGTGACGCGCTAGTCGACGCTTTAACTAGGCAGAAAGCCAAGCTGCTCACCAAGGTCACCAAAGAGAGGGAGCACAAGCTGAAGGTAGGTACCTGGGTGATGACACCCTGGTCCCTATCACAGTCTCCGCACCCCATGTGGGGTAGAGCACACTGTAGACATCGGGTCAATATTAGGTGAGTGACAGCATGGATGAATGAATGAATGAGTGAATGAATGAATAAGGCGAAGAAGGGGTGAGCAAGCTCCCTCTGCACGTGCTCACACTCACGTGACTTTCCCCAAAGCCACGCTCTCCCTGCAGAGCTGCCGTCAGATGCCCTGACTCCTGCTCGGGTTAGAAGTACTCTCTCCCATCTTCTCTGAGGTCCTGTTTCCTGTCTGAGGGACTCCGCCTCTCACCTTGCAGAGCAGAAGTGACCAGTGACGGTGGTGAGGCCATGCTCTGCTCAGGTCACCAGCTCTGTCCCCTTCTTCAGGCCCTTTCTAAGACCTCATGCCCTCAGTAATCAGCAATAATAATACAACCATGTCCACCACGGGAAGGGGAGGGTTTCCCCTCATAGGACACTGGGCTCCTGGTCCGGGCAGGTGCCACAAACACTCTGCATCGACGGAGGACTGCTTCATTGTCTTGGGGGTTCAACCTATTTTATTGACATTTCCCAAATGAATTAGGAAATAATACTTTCAAGAAAAGAAGGAATGAGTGTTGGGGATGGTCCATGGTTTTCAAGTGAAGCAGCACTCATAGAGGTATCCATGACTGCCAACAGGTGAGAAGTAAGACAAGAAGCTGGTCACTGGTCCCATGGAAAGTTTCAGACTGTGCACTTTCTCTGCTATCCAGAGTTCAGGAACAGAATTCATTCTGTTGGGCATTGGGCCCACTTGTTGGGAACTGGGTCCCTTTATTCCCCAGGAGAGAGGGCACATGGAGCTCTGGAGCAGAGCAGCCAGAGGGGAGGGTGCAAGGTGGTCGCCTCTCCCAGGGCTTTCTCTGTGCGAATTCTCCAACTCCCACTACAGCCTGGTTGCTCGTCCTCTGATGAAATGGTTACTGGGGGTTCTTTTCATCACAGATGGTTTGGGACCAGATCAATCACTGCACACTGAAGCTGCGCCAGTCGACGGGGCTGATGGAGTACTGCCTGGAGGTGATCAAGGAGAACGACCCCTCCGGGTTCCTACAGGTGAGCCTGCGCTCGGAGGACAGAGACAGGCTTGGCTTCCCACCTCCAAGTCCTCCACCACTCTCCAAACTAGCGGAAGTTTTAGGACAGTCCCTTCCAGTGAATTAAGTAGATATTCCTTTGCTCAGATATTCCAGAAGACCTAGGTTCTCATCTTGGCTCTGAGTCTCACTAGCTGTGACCCTGGTTCTGTGTCCTTGTTAAAAGAGGGAGTCAAATGTCATAATTTCTAGGGCCAAAATGTCATGCGTTTATGCTTGGACTTCCAGAGACCCCAACTCAACATTTCCCCCACAAATGGGAGAGGACAGTCTTTGCCAGACAAGCTGGAAAGACTTGTGCAGGTAGTGAGTTAGCAGAATCCACACGGCCACTTAGCTCACTGTGCAGAGTCCTGCAGGCATAGACAGATGGCCGCTGCCCGCAGAGCCCGTGTAGCCTTGCTGGGGCCTCCCTCCAACAGCCAGGCTGACTCAGGGCCACGAGCATCTCTCAAGAACACGACAGTGATTCAGATGGTGGCTCAGTCCTCCGTCTACGTGGAAAATGATGAATCCCCTTGACCAGACCCCAAGAAAGGTACACGGGATCACGGCTCCTTGGAGACAGGTGCAAGTGTCAGAATGAGCAGGACTTTCCAGCAGAGGAGAGCAGAGCTGGGTGGGTGCTGGGGAGTTGGGGGCAGAGCAATTTGGAGGAAACACACCGTGGAGAGCGACCTTCAAGATTCTGAGGATATAAGAAGCGCTTCCTTCAGACCCTGGGACAAACCACTAGTATGGTTCACTTTGCAAAGCACTAGATCTAGCAAAAGCAGTGTTTAAGTATCATTTGCTTCACAAAATGGTTTGGCCGGGTATGTTTCAACAGCAAATTCTTCTTTACATTTCAATGATTGCTCTTTTAAAATATGATTCAAACGATACAGTGCATTTTTATTTGCACAGCGTCGTGCTGGCAGGGATTATATATTCTCTGCCTGGCTTGAGAGCACGTGGCTAGCACAGCCCCTCCCCCTCCCCAGCCACAGACACCAAGCCCCTCCTCCTTCCCCACCACTTGCTTCGTGATTTTTTCCTTTGCAAATCAAAACCCTAAACTCTGTGCTCGCCTTTAAGATCTCGGACGCTCTGATCAAGCGTGTCCAGGTATCTCAGGAGCAGTGGGTCAAAGGCGCCCTGGAGCCAAAAGTGTCTGCGGAGTTTGACCTGACCTTGGACAGCGAGCCGCTGCTGCAGGCCATCCACCAGCTGGACTTCATCCAGATGAAATGTAGGGGTGAGCCGTGGTCGGCCCAGTTCAGTCTGTGCTTCTTTCAGAAGAGGCAGCCACTCGGAGGGGGCAGCTCGGTGTCATTGGAAGACTGGTGACAGGCAGAGTGAGGCAGAGTGGGAGGGGAAGGATGCCAAAGTCACAGACCCGGGTTCAAGTCCCAGCTCAGCCACCCACTAGCTGGGTGGCCTAGGGTGGGTAGCACCCCAGTCTGAGCCTGAGTTTTCCCATTTGTAAAAGAGGATTAGTTATTTATTCTGACACTTAGTGAGTGTCCCATGTGCCAGGCACTCTTCTAGGTGCAGGACACAGCTTTGAACCCGTCAACACACTCCCTCACAAGATGGAGCTGATATTCTAGAAAAGGAAACAGACAGTACACAAATGTATCATATAATGTCCAGTGGAGGCTTTTTGGGAAAGGGGGTATTTTGGGGTGAGGAAGAGAAGAGAGATGCAATATAGGAGAAGAATATTCCAGGTGGCAGAGGGGTGGCAAACGCAAAGGCCCTGAGGCAGGAATCCATTTTCTGGGTTCCAAGAAGAGCAAAAAGGTCAGAGATGAGAGCAGAATGAACAAGATGGACGGTGCTAGGAGGTGGGGGAGAGCCATGGGAGACACAGGCTAAGGGTCAAGTAAAGTTGCACGACTTGTACCAGGTTACAAAATTAGCAAGTGATAACAAAACCAGAGTCCTATCCGAAAGGCTCCCTCTCCAGAGGCATCAAGGGTACATTCCAGAGAGGTCATAAAGCTGTTTGGTTTTTTAAAACCAAAATCTCAAAGGACAGAGTGCCACACCTACAGAATCTATGAGGGCAGGAAATCCTTACCTGCAAAACATGTGGCCAGTTTTACACTAAAGACAAAACAAGCGTCTTGCACATCTGCGTGCTCGCTCTCACACTCGGTTTGCATCTCAGGTGAGGTGGGAAATGCTGCCTGCCTTAGGTGTGAAGGACACGTGGTACTGGGGGGCAGGGGAGCCCCACAGAGGGTGGGGAGGTGCAGCAGAAGAAGGGGTGGCTCTGGAAAGGAGGGGTGTGAAAGGAGGAGGCTTGGAGCCACTCCCGATGCTGCTCTGTGTGGGATTGGGTGGTGAATTCACAGAGGAAGTGGGAGAGGCAACAGCAGAGCCTACGATGGAGAGGGGACCCCTACATGCTCGTAAACTGAGGCCCGGGGAGTCAGCTCCACTCAGCCAGCCCTGAGACCAAGTCTGTGAACGAGACAGGGCTGCACCCAGCTAAACCTTCAGGTGCAACAGGGGAGACAGCTCTAATAACCGGACCCAGACTGAAACCTGTACTGTTTAGAAATCTGTTGTTGCAATTTTCCCTTCAGCAACTGTCAGTGTGGGCCATTTTATTCACATCCCTAATTCCATGGGTTGGCTGTTGGATACTCTAAGATTGCCCTTCCTTCCTGGATCTGGTTCCCTGGGCTTCCAGCCAAAGGTTTAAATGTGTCTTTGAATTCTGCATGCCCTCTACCCAACAGTACCTTCCCAAGCCACGGTGTAAGCCGCTTGCTGGCCCCGCAGAGAGGGTCCACGCAGGTCTGCATGTGGCCAGGAGGCACATGGACCCCGGCTCTGTCAGAATCCCTCGTGGGCCCCTCGGGGGTCTGAGACTCAAAACTAGGGATTCTCAGTGGGCAGGTGAGGAAGAGGACAGCTCTTCCTTAGGGCTCCAGATGCAGAGACGTGGAAGCATCTGCCATGCCTCTCCCATGCCCCACCCACAACCCCAGATTCCAGGACACGCTGGAAGTGCATGGTTGCCAGTCACCTGTGCTTGCCCTCGCCCCCACCCCCACTCACCTTGAGGCTGAGACTCCTGGGGCTGACATGTGCCTGCGAGAGGCTGGGCGTGACCGCAGGGTGGCCACCGTTCCCTCTGGGGGCTGGGGGCTGCAGCCATGGGGGAGGAGAGTCCACACAGGTGTCCCGTGCCCAGGGAGAGGTTCAGGCACTGAACCAGCGGTTCCTGTCACAGTGCCACCTGGCCCCCTGCTGCAGCTGGAGAAGTGTTGTACCCACAACAACAGTGTCACGCTGGCGTGGAGGATGCCGCCCTTTACCCACAGCCCCGTGGACGGCTACATCCTGGAGCTGGATGACGGCGATGGGGGCCAGTTCCGGGTGAGGCCCTGCTGCTTGCTTTGGGGGGGTCTTAACACCAAGGCCTCTGGACTAGCCCGTGGGGCTGCCCTCAGCCCTGATGCTCCCCCCAGAGGGCATTGGCCCAAACACAGAGGGCTGGTGGGTCTGGACCCTTGGGAGATGGAGCTGTTCGACCAAGGGCTAGGTCTGGGCAGCTCTGGCAGGCAGACGTGGCAGCCACAGAGAAAATTTAGGACAGCTTTCCTGTGAAGACTGACACAGTTCTGAGGCCGAGGACGAGCTCAGAGAAGGTATCGCCTGTGTGGATTGACTTCCCAGTTCACCCCACTAGTGTGGTCCTAGCTATTCTTCCACACCCTCCCAGATATCCCCGCTCACACAGGTCCCCACTCCCGCAATGCTCTGTCGCTCCCTGCCCTGCCTGGGTCACTGATTGTTCTTCTACCTGGCCAGGTGCTCTCATGTGAAGACAAACAACTTGGTAAGTGGTGGTTGGGTTGGAATAACTTTCTACACTCATGTTTCCAGTGATGAAATATCATGGGGATAATGAAGGCTCCTAATGAGCCAGAAATGGTCTTCGATACCCCCATCTGGTAGAGACCCCAACCCAGACAGCTCCCCCACCCCAACCCAGACCCCCTAATAGAAATCTACCTTGAGATCTCACACAGCAAAGGTCAAATTGCTTTGTGGGCAGGAACACCAAGGAACACAACTCTGGGTCTTCGGAGAGTTCCTCCTTTCCCTTCCCGAGGAGACTAGGACACACTGGAACAAACCACAGCCACCATGACAAGTGTGACATTCCTTCTCCTGGGGAGCTGTGCCATCTAACGAATCTTGCCCAAGACCAATATTCCCTTTGTTTCTCCCAAAGGGATTTATGCATATGTTGTTTCCTTTTTTTGTTTGAAAGGTCTCCTACAAAAACGTAACACCTGGGGAAAGAACTGCAACATTTCCCTGGGAATTACTGGGTCCCATGTGAATATGGGCAATTGAGGGAATAGAGCAGTTGGGGTCAGGTCAGCAAGGAATGGCAGATCACTCGCTGGGTTCCAAACCTCAGTCGTTCTGGCTGTGCAAAGGAGCTAAGACCAGAAAGAACTCCTGGACCAGAAACCAGGAAAAGAACCCCTATTTCTGAAATGGAAGAGAAGACTATTTTAGGATGTTTGAGGAAGCAGCCACAGAACTCAAATACAGATGACCTCTCCCCTTTGAGACATGACCACTAATGAAAGCTAGATACAGGGGCTAGAATTTATGACGAGTCGCATGTTACAGTGGGAAGAGTGTTGGCTTTGAATGCAGGAAGGCCTGGATTTGAACCCTGGCTTCCAAATTGGTTCGCTCTGATCCTGGGCAGGTTTCCTAACTTTTCCGAGTCTCCTCCTATATAAAATACAAAAAACGGTAACAACTTTCGAGGATTGTGTGAGGATTAAAATACCTTATACGATGCCTGGCGCACAGCTATTATTATTAATAACTTGGAATAACAAATGAAAAGCCAACCCCCTAAACAACCAGAGAGGAAAGATGTTTTAGACAAAGCCGAAACAGTGGCATAGGAGGAGAGCCAGGCTCTGCATTGGGGGAAGCTAAGAGGACAAAGGTAAGTTTGAAGTGAATGGGAAACAAAGTAAATCCCTACTAAAGGATCTTTAGGGTCCCATGCAGAAATGTATCACCCCCCTCAAGAGGCTGTGAGCAAAGCAGTTCCGGGGGGAAGGGGCCAAGGAGTGGAAGATGCCAATGTCAGGGGTGGCAGAAGATGGGGAGGGGTGGAATGCCCTTCTCAGTCCAAATCAACTTGAACCCACCTGTGCTCCCATCACGTGTGCTGACCCTTCTTTTAAAAATAGTGGTGATTTTGTTTCGTTAGATGCTTAGCTCATGTTTCCTAGCTTAAATCCCCACTAAAACCCAACAATCTTCTCTTGCTCCAACCAAGAAGGAAGTGGGGGTTTCCGTACCTCCACCCTCTTGGGGAGTCCTGTCTGATCAGCTGGCCTCAGTGGAGGCAGGACGTTCTCAGGAGGCATGCTAGCTAGCTGCAGACCCGCTGTCCCTCCCTGCCTCCCCAGGACCCTGTCACACCTCCCATCCTCACAGGCAGAGGGGCTGGCCAGCCAGTGGCCGGACTTTGTGGCTGACTTAGACATAGTCTGTGGCCCTGCGGCCACTCATCCAAATCCCCCCGACTCAAGAGCTCTATTGGGACGCTCTGCATGTCGACATATTGCTGAGAGACATTTCCCAACTAACAGAGGCACCTCCTGAGCACCCTTGGCTGTCTTTTAGGAAGTGTATGTTGGCAAAGAGACCTTGTGCACCATCGACGGCCTGCATTTCAACAGCACCTACAACGCCAGGGTCAAGGCTTTCAACTCCTCCGGCGTGGGGCCTTACAGTAAAACAGTCGTCCTGCAGACATCTGACGGTGAGCACTCGGGGCTCGGGGGAGGACCACATTCAGACACTGCGGACGAGCTTCTGAGGGAGGACGGGCGGGAATACTCAGCTGCGTAGGACAGAGGAGTGGAGGGATAGAGGGAACGCACAGCAGTGAAGTGTATACGTCTCCTCCCTGCCCTGTCCCTGCCCTGCCCACCACGACCCCTTGCCTGCACCTCCGTCCCCACAAGCCACCAAAAAAGAGCCAATTCTGCACCCCATTTGCTGGACTTGGAAGGGAAATGAGTGTCTGAGAGGCTCAGGGAGACCCAAGGTCTGAGAAGGGGTAGGACGGTCCTGGAGAAAAGGCCACTGGTCCCTGGGCGTGACCTTCCTCGCAGTGAGAAATGATCCCTCGACTATCTAGTGTGAGAGTCCAGATCTGATGGTTTACACATCTAGCTGCAACCTTTCAGGTTTCTGGCAACAAGGGCACACCAGCATTTGTGGGATTTTGGTCATCTGAGTCCTTAGCAGGGAGTGATGACATAAATAAAGAATGGGTTCCAAAATGCATCTGTCCTGCTAATCCAGGCCTGCCCCGGCCTCGGCTGCAGCGTCCGGGGTCATGCCAATCCTGTGTATTGTCGTCGTGTATCCCAGCACATCCTCTGGGTGCCCCGAGGAAAATGTCACATGCCTGGTTAGTCTCCCAAGGACAGAGGCGACAGAGGGCAGGAGCAGATGCTCTTGTCAAGGGCACAACTAGAGCTAGTTTTCTGAAAATGGTGCAACCTGCAGGCTCATTTTACAAACCACAAAGAGTCCACCAGCTCTCTGCCCTCAGCCTCCCCCCCCCCAGCCCTGGAGAGCAGCAGTTCTTGCCCCATACATTGTGGTCATAATTTTAGAGTAAGCACCTCACTTCCCACGACCTGAGGGATTGGAGAACAGAGGGGACCACTCCATGGGCTGCGAAACAGGAGGATGGAACTTGGTGACTTTGGTTACATCGCTTCACCTCTTTGTGTGTCAAACCCCCACCCACCAAGTGGGGCCATGATAGCTACTTCCTCTTTAACTCACCACAGTGTAGGGGGCATAAGGGAAGGGGGTCAGAGACCAAGACTCCATAAAATGCATTTAGATTTGAGGCTCTGAGGCCCAAATGTCCATGTTCCTTGGCGAGGTTGGGTTCATAGATCGAGAACTTGGACGAACACAGATTGGACAGAGTGTGTGTGTGCACCCACGTACATGGGAATTGTGCGTGTGCCTGCGTGTGAATCATACAGGGAAGAACATTCAATGCTGGATACCAACTTTCTGATAGATGCACGTGAGTCTTTCTCCCAGCCCAGGTAAGAGACTGCTAACGAATTCCATCCCTGACTCTGCTTCCTTCCTTTCCAGTGGCCTGGTTCACCTTTGACCCCAACTCTGGGCACCGGGACATCATTTTATCCAATGACAACCAGACGGCCACCTGCAGCAGCTATGACGACCGGGTGGTGCTGGGCACGGCGGCTTTCTCCAAGGGCGTGCACTACTGGGAGTTGCACGTGGATCGGTACGACAACCACCCGGACCCCGCCTTTGGGGTGGCCAGGGCCAGTGTGGTCAAGGACATGATGCTGGGCAAGGACGACAAGGCCTGGGCCATGTACGTGGACAACAACCGCAGCTGGTTCATGCACTGCAACTCCCACACCAACAGGTGCGCCATTGTGGGGTGTCTGGGACCGGGGACCCTGTGTGCACCGCGACCCTCAGCTGTTCCCGAGCTCAGGCGTCAGGAGTGTGCGGGAGGTAGTTGCGGCTACTTGGGTGTCCAGGGTCCCAGCAGAAATGAGCGTTCGCCTGCAGAGCCTGCTGCACAGACTAGAGCAGCCCCAGGGCACGTGGCTTTACAGGACACTCCCCGGGCCCCAGGAGCAGCTTCTGCCAGGCCCCTCGGCTGTCCTTCCCTTCCCAGTTCCACTCCACTTTCCCCTACGTGCTCTCAGCCGGGGCCTGAGTCCCCACACGGCCAGTGCCCTCACGGCTGTGACCAGGTCTCTACAGGGGGAGTAGGTGCCATTGCCCAGGCACTGGACCCACCCCTGTCCCTGTTCACAAACCACAGAGGAGCCAGTTCCAGACCCACCAGCTCCCTCTCTACTTGCTTAAACCGAATGGTGCCCAGTACGCTGCCCATGGGAGGAATAACACGGAGCCTTATTGAGCTTCCTTCGGGCCTGGCACTGTCTGAAGCACCTGACTTACGTGATCTCCTTCAGTCCGGCTCGGGTACCAAAGTGCTTTTACAGATGATATGAAGGGCTTAGGATAAACAAGTGTCCCAAGTCACAGGGCTACCTCGCGGCGCTGTCAGGACTTAGCTCAGGGTCCCGCCTCCTTTCTGATTGGGGTGGGGGGTGGATGGGGGCCTGGGTAGGGGGCTGCCCAGGGGAGCCCCGCGCGGACCCAGGGCGCAGGCAGCGCTTGGTTGGGAATCATATCTGTGCGCCGCGGACCGGTCTCTACCGCCACCCGGCGAGCAGTGTCTGAATAGCACGAGGGGCCCGGCTCGAGTTCCGTTTCCCCACTTGCAGGATCCTGTCCCCGGTCCGAACACACCCCCGGGGAAACCCCCGGACGCGCTTTTCCGGTCAGCGCCCCGAGTTTTCTCACGACCTTCCTCATGACCTTGCTCTCTGCCCCGCCATCAGCCTGCAGCTGATCAGCTCCTGCCCCATCGGGAAAAGGGTAAAAATGGTTTTGTCAGAGTGGAGCGGCCAGAGAGGAGGCGGAGACCTCAGCCCTCAGCTAAGGGAAGGCAGTCTGATGGAGCCTCCGGCCAGGGCCCCGCAGCACAGTGCCGCTCACTGAGGCTTGTCGCAGCGCGGATGTGAACTCTCAGCACGGCCGAAAGTAGGATCAGGGACATTTACCAAGAGCTTCACAGTTTAGCCCCAAGGCTCCTCTGTTGGCAACATGGAATGGCGAATCAGATAGGGGACTTGATTCCAAGTTCATCATCTGTCCCCTGCCATGCACGGCCCTTCAAGAGTCCCCGGGATGTTTCCGAGATGAGCTGAAGCCCCGTGGACCTTTGAAATCTCCTGAAGGCTTGGCTGTCCGCCTCTTGGTGGATCTCAGCATCCTCACTGGTTAAAACTGTCGAGGGCCCAAGTTAGTTCCTTTCCTTGGCAGGTAAAGGAGCCTTCCCTCCCCACGCTCCCCGCTCCAGGTTTGCAAGTGGGACCCACTCATCAAAACCCTAACTCCCTGGGTGTCCAGGTCTCAGGGACTGTGAGGATAAAAGGGACGGAATAAGCTGGTTCCCCCAGGGTAAGGAAGCATACACGAGGGGTAAGGCCTTCCTGTGTGGCCCTTAACTGCTGAGTGCACTTCAGGAAAAGCCTTATAGCCCAGAAGAATGGCTCCCTACATGGCCATAGGGGCTGTGTGCTGGTGAGGATAGTCCTAACATCCTTTAAGTGACTTCTAAGCCATCACCTACATCCCGAGGTGGGTGTGGTGATGGAGCTTCCTGGGGCTTCTCTTCCCAGGACGGAAGGCGGTGTGTGCAAGGGGGCCACTGTCGGCGTGCTCCTGGACTTGAATAAGCACACTCTGACCTTCTTCATCAACGGGCAGCAGCAGGGCCCCACAGCCTTCAGCCATGTGGACGGCGTCTTCATGCCAGCCCTCAGCCTCAACCGCAATGTGCAGGTACTGTGGACCCTCCAGACAGGAGCTGGCCTGGCGGCTCCCCTCGGGGGCTCAGGGGCTTCCGAAGCACACTTGGACAGCGTGGGCTATAAAGAAGCTGACTGGCGCCCGCCCAGGCAGAGTGCTACCTACCACCAGCCCACCCCCGGAGACGGTCTCTCCGGCATGATCACGTCTTACTTACTCACTTGAAATAAGCAGAGACTCTAAGGTGTTGGCTTGTGGAGCCGCAGTGGGAGGGAGGGGGAAGGGAGTGGAGTGGGGAAGCAGGTAGGGGTTCCATTTTCTAGGACAGGTGCAATGGAGGCATTCGGTAAGCGGTTGGGAGGACGCCGGTGCCCCCTGCCCAGCTTCAGCCGATGGCTAGATGTGTGCTGAGACCTTCCAGGCGTGGCTCTCCCCTGAGAGGAGAAACGCAAAGGTGGGCTGGAAGAGAGCAGTCCTAGGGGCTGTGAGTCTCCTTCTGCTCCTTCTCACCCTTCTCTGCCCCCTCTGGCTCCCACATGAAGCAGGCAGGAAAATTGCCCTTTTAGATCTCAGGGCTGGGCCGTCCTGGCAGAGGACTCAGGAGGCCCCAAAAGGACAGAGACAAAATGGGAGCCCATGGGGGGGGGGGAGTAATGTGGAGGCAGCACCCTTGGTTTCGAGCAGAGCCCTCCTCCCTCTGGGAGTCCTGCTTTGTGGTGCGTACCACTGGCTCTGAATATTGACAGGTCTGTGTCAAGCAGTGATTTGTACCTCCACTCATTCACAGAAGGGCTTTGAGGCAGCCTGAAATATGGGCCGTCCTCCCACAGGGTTAAGAGAACAGGTGTAGGAAAGGAATGAGGCCACGGAAAGAAAACAGAAACAATAGACAATGGGGAGAACAGTACACCTGCTGCAATGGAACGTCGGCCTTGTCTGGGCTTCTGGCCATGGGACCACGTGGGAGATCCGGGCTCAGACCACCTCCTCGGGCCAACTAGCAGACATTGCATGAGTGATACTGATCCACACAGTAAACAGCGTCGCCCACCACAGACAGAAGCCCTCGGGCTGCTGCCTGTGGCGACCCACTGTGCTATGTGAGCTGTCGGGGTTCTCGTGGTGGCCTCTCCCCCACCCTCACTCACCCTGTCTTCTGTTCCAGGTCACCCTGCACACAGGACTGGAAGTGCCAACAAACCTGGGGCGGCCCAAGCCGTCAGGCAACTAGCCTCCCAGCTCCAGCTGTTCACCGGCATCTGGGAAAAGCCCCACCACACCTCACTACGTTCAAAGAACCCATGAGGGTAGGACAATGATGTCATGGGTGCAGCCCCAGCAGCCACTGAGTATCTTAGAGACATGTTTTCTTTGGGAGATGCAGAATAGGTCTGCAAGCCATGCTTGTTGAGGCAACTGGTTAAACTGGCCACTTGAAGTGACCACTGGTCCGTGGTGAACATGGGTGTGTATGTCCCTTTCCTTCCTCCTGGACATTGCAGATACTCCCAAAGAAGGACCTTTCTCAAGGGAGTGAGAAAGCATCTGGGGTTTCTGATGATGTTTCCTGCCATCTGTTTTCAAAGCTTGCTTTTGGGGGAAGGGACGGGCACGAGGGCAGACGGGCATCCTGAGAACAGGAGGCCAGGAAGACGCTTCGGAATCCCATGGCCCAAGGGTTGACCCTTTGCCGGGACACCACTCAGTCCCGAGGCTGCAGGTTCTCATCTTCTCCAGGAAATGTTATCCTTTTGCATCTTGGTCCTGGAGTCTCCACTGTGTTATGCCCTTGCAGACCTAATCCAGGGTCGATAGCAAGGGGCATTAATTTTGACCTTCACCACTCCCATCGAACTGTTGAGAACCTTAAAATGGTTTCCTTTGGTCCTTCATTAATCACCCAGTCTCTCTGTGTCTTTCTCTCTCTCTGTCTCTGTCTCTCTCTGTCTGTCTCTTTCTCTCTTGCACACACACACACACATACCCACCCACACACGCAGTCTGCTAAAATTCATTCATTTAGTTCTTAGTTCTTAAACACAAAGGAAAACACTGACATTGGAATGATAGTGTGAGGAGTCTTCACCTGGTGGCTCTTTCTGGAACTGCAAGCCTGTCTGAGTTGCTCTCTTCCAGAGGGGGCCCCTCCCAGACTCATAGCACACAAGATTCGAGGCCCTGGGGAAGCCTCTTAGAGCCGCCTACCTTTGCTTGGAGACCCCCCTACTGTCATCCTGAAAGCAGGAGGTGACCCCAAGGGCAGGGGTGGCTCTGCCCTGGGGGTGGGGGTAAGGGGGAGAGGCAGGTCCTCTGAAGAAGGCAGGAAACAGCAATATCAGCGTGTTCCTTGCCCCTCAGCTTGGGTGTGCAGGTCTGAGAGGCCCAGGCCTCCTTGCTGGGAACACAGACCTTCTCCCTGGAGATGCTCACAAGTCATTTGTGTCTCTCGGAAAGAGAGCTGGTTTTCAGGGCTTTGAGCCCGGAGCCTGCCTTGGTCCTGTCCCCAGAGTACCTTCCCGTCCCTCCTTTTCTTCCTTGTCACCTGCCACCTCCATTTTCCATCTGGTAGCGAAACGTTCTCTCTCCTTTTTGAAAGAATATATTTTATCAAGCATTTTATTTTGTCCACTTGCTGAATTGGATTTTTATAAAACTTAGCCGGTAAACCGGCAGCAACTGTGTTGACTCGGTTCTACCTGCTTGTTCAGACGCTGCCTGTGCTTTCTGAGTCACCCCGGCCAATGCTGTGTAGACCCTGCCCCTAGCAGCAGATCCGACAATCCTACCTCAGAGCCCGCGCCCTTGGACCACAAGCTGCCTTGTCCCTGCCTTGTGGGCAGGTGTGGCCGCTAGGCCAGCTGCCCGGGGCCTTCAGAAGCTGCTTGGTGCTGTCGAAGCCTCCGTGCCCCGGTCCTGGCACCCACCTGCCAGGGGAGCTGAGGTCTTGCCTCTTCGTTCTCCGCCTGCTGCGTGGTTCCCTGGGTGCACAGGGGCGCTCCTTGTCCTGTCCCGGAGCTCCGCCAGATCCCCCCAGCTGCCAGGGAGGTCCCGCCTGGGCCCCAGGCTGCCACCTGTCTTCCTGGCAGCTGCCTCTCTCCTCTTTGCTTCCACTTGCCTTTGGTTTCACTCCTTAGCCATAGCTCCGGGTGGACTCAGCTTGGAAGGTGGGGAGGATTCCAAAAGACGCAGAGGAGCCACGGCCTTCCTGGGACGGATGAAGTGTGGCCCGTGGGTCCAGGTGTATCGGCTGTGGGAGAAGAAGGAGCAGCGCCCTGGGAGTGACACCAGGAGTGAGTGTGGTTGGGAAGACGGCGGTGACTTTCTGCCATGGGGTCCGGATGAAAGGCTGGGAAGCATCCAGAACCCCCGAAGCTGGCCCTGGCTCTGGATCGCTGGAGAGGAGCTGCTCAAGCTCAGGTGGCCTTGGTGACACCCTCAGGACAGCCAGCGCCTAGGTCAGAGGGAGACTGGAACAGGGAGAAGGGAAGGTCCCACAATGGGGGGATCTCTTTCGGAAATACAAGGTGATTTTCCAGAAGGAAGCTGCTGGAACTCCCCCACCCCCACTTTTGCAGCAGTCCCCAGCCCCAGGAGGCCCTGTGAGTGCCCGGGGCAGGCACCTTTCTACCTTTGCCGACTCCTCCAGGAGCCCAGAAGCAATACGGCCCATCCCAGGACCATCTCAGGCTGTCCTTCAGCCACCTCTCCTGTCCTCAGCACAAAACACCTTTCAGGGACAAGAACGGACTGAAGAGAGAAGGCAGGTCCGTGCCACACACCTGTGTTTTTGAGGGATTAGCCAACGAAGAAGGAATCATCAACAGCCCATGGCTTTACGTCACCCTCCCCGGAAGCCCCTGGGGTTCGGAGTAGAGGCGACGGGTCACGGGTTTCTCATCCGCCATCGAACTCCCTGTCCCTTTCCAACCAACGTGGTGGCATTTTTGTACATAAAATTATATCAAGACGATGCTTTTGTTGGGCTGGCTGAGGAATAACTCGGTGTTTGTCTATCGAGCAGTTTCAGTGAGAAAGGAATTCAAAGTAACTTAAAATGTCAAGTTCCATTGCCTTGTAAATAATGCCTCCTTCACCTAATTCTGCAGTTTGTTCTTTGCTAGTGAGCAAGTTTGGTCAAAGTGTATGCCTTTCCTTTTAGAATTAATCCTTTTTAAAACTGTCCAATAGCAACTCACCGCATAGCATCCTAGCTCCTAAGTCAAACCAAGGTAAGGTATCACACACAGCCCTGCTTCCCCCTCTCTGTCCAGTTCGGGAAGATAATGATTCTAATTAGAGTGGACATTAGTAATCCTGACGACAAGGTAACTGACCTGAAAACTATGAAACTGTATATAGTTCTAGGCTGAATCTTCAGCCCTGTGTGATCTCTGTAGTTGTGACAGCACCCTCGGGCGCCCCGTGCCCGTTGAGAGGGAGGAGGATGGGGAGTGAGCCTGGGGAAGAACCGTAGCTCACCAGGGGCCATGGCCACAGGCCCGTCCTCCTTGCTCGTGGCACCCGGGAATGCCTCCCCGCCCCTCTGTCCCCCAGAGCACTCTCAGGAAATGAGCAGAACACAGGTTCTATGTGTCCTTCTTCTGGGGATATTTGCATTGTAGCCTTAATTCTGGTTGCAAGCGAAAGGCTTGGGCCCCTGTGAAGGCGTGTTTCAGCAGCTCTTACACAAAGCTGTTGCTGGTCCGTCCTGAGGCCACCTGCTCATGGTGAGAGAGTGAGGGTAGGGAAGAGCCCTGGGGGGGCTCGGCATGTGAATGCTGGAAAACAGTACTACAAGGTGCATGGATGATGCCAGGTGCCTCAACTTCAGCTCTACTGACGTTTTGGGGTGGGTAACTCTTACCGTTGTGGGCTCTCCTGTGCTCGGGAGGGTGGCTAGCAACACCCTCAGCCTTGACCCACAAGATGCCAGTAGCAACCCAGGTTCGCTGTGACAATTGAGTGTCTACAGACATTGCCAACTGTCCCCTGGGGGACACCCTGGTCTGAGAATCACAAAGTTATGCTACTGGTTTGTCATATGTCCGTATGCAGTGTGACGTGTAAGCACCCACCTCAGTGTCAGACAGAAAGCCTGTATCACGAGGCTGTGGGCCTTCATCTCAACACCCAAGTCCAGGATTTTCCATAGGTCTGCAGTGTTCCACCGGCTGGGGAAGGTAGGGGAAGACGGGGTGAACCAGAAGCAGCAGCCAAGCTGTCAGGTCTCACTTTGTATCTCCTGCAGAGGCCCCCCACACCACACCCCCATTCCTAGAGGGCAAAACTTGTTACCTTCTTTTTCCTTGGCCACGTTTGACTGGAAGCAACGGGAACTCCTTAATGGATTTGTGACCTTTATCTGGTTTTAAAATGGAATCAGATCTCCTTAGAAGGTATTTAAGGCTTATGCTGATTCCGGGAAATCTCCACTTTTGCAAGTAAGCCAGTAGCTGTGTTCAGGGATCACATTCCTTGGCAAGCTCTCCTTGGTGAGAACAAGATCCTGGTGGCTTTCACTTTCAATGGACCGTAAAATAGGTAAGACTAGGTTGGGGTAGGATGTGTTGATCACACACCAAGTTCAGCCCTTAGAAACTCATCTCTTTTTAACCTGGCTCTGATATTGGCTCAGGGCATGCGTGTGGGCAAACGTCTTAAATCTTTCCGTGCCTCCGTATCCCCACCCGAAAATGGAACGAGTCATACTAACCTACCTCCTCTGATATATTGAGAGGATTCAGAATAACATTTTTTAAGGGAAAAAATATATATAGTCTTTCATCCATTGAGTCTAGGCTACTGGTTCCCATTCAGTGAATCAAGCCCGTGTGGTGACTTTCCAGAATGTTCTCTGACCACAGACAGTGTCTCAGACAGTGTCTTCCATCCAAGCCTCTTAGGACCAGGAGCATGTATTTATTACACTGCTGCCTGGCCTTGAGGAGGGAAAACTGACATTTAAAATAGGCTTCACATAACCATACAAAGCAACACAACACGCAAATGTTCCCATTGCCAGTGAGGCCTGTTTTAATGGTACTTTCTGTACAAAGTGCTGTAAACAGGCTGCGTATCAGCATTCTCATTGTTAGTCCCCATAAAACCTGGAAAGAGGTTAACCTGCCTTTCTGCCTCCTCGGTCACCTTAAGTTCTAATATCTAAGGTGTCCCCTGACCCATAGTGTAACTCCATTGTCTCCCAAGATGTCAGCAGGGGAGCAGCTGTGAGAACCAGTATCTAAGAGTAGGGTGGGAGACACCTGCTGGGTGGTCATCACAGCCCTGGGACTCCACTTGCACTACCTGCTAAGGGTGGGGGGGGGTTCCCGGCTTTCTCTCCCCCCCCCCCTCAGTGAATGAGGTTGACGTCAGTTGGGTTGGGAGTTGAGACCTTACAGGAGTCTCGTCTGGAGGCATCACTCTTCTCTCAAAGAGTGCAGCTCATGGAGGGTGCAGGCTGCCCACCCGAGTCCTGGGGAAGACCCCAGCAAGGTGGGCACCACTCATCAGGCCAGGCCCTCAGGCAGGCTCTGAGGAGAGTCCAAAAAACAGACTTCAGGTTTGGAAGTGACTGCTCGTGGCTGCGGAAGCGGAAACATGGCGGGTGTCCTTTGAGTGAGAGCCCAGCCCAGGGCCGGACCTTTCCAGTTCCTCCCACACCTGGTGACTGGGCATCCTAAGCCCCCGGCTTCCTCAGCACCAAGAGGAAGTGCAGAGTGAGCAAGCAGAAGAAGTTAAATGCATGATGTAGAATTGCTGCTTTCCCACTGAACTGTGTATTAAGCATGAGAGATTTAACGTTGGCAAAAGGAATTTAAAAAGTTTGTGTCCTTGTTTTGACTGTCCACAGAACTTCCATGTCCCTGCCTTTCTTTACCCGTTTTCTCCCTCCCCTCCCCCACCATCGCATCCACTTCCTGTGAGAGTTGTTGGTATATGGTGGCAGCTCCTGGTCCCGTTGGTGTTCATGTCCCACTGGAAACACGGGGAGGGGGGGAGGGGGGTGTTGGGGAGGTGGGGAGGAAAGCAACTTTTTTCTAATTTTTGTATTGGTACCCACACGCGTTTGTATTTTTTGAATTGGAAACACTGTGTTTTCTGGTCTTTGGGGGTTGGTTGAACTTTGTGTATTGCCTTTTGGAAAACCTGAGTTTTATCACAGTCTTAAGCAGATTTGAAATAAATTCTTTTGACACTGCCAACAACTGACAGACAAGGCACGGTCTGTAATTTCTGCTCAGCAGTGGGGCGTGCCTCTCACCCCGCAGGCCCTGAGCGCTGGCACGCGGCTGGGGCGGAGGCTGCAGGGCGGGAGGCCACCCTGTCTCTTACCCAGAGGGCCTGGGCCTTGTGAGGCACCAGTGTCAATGTGGCCGCGCTGCGTATGCCCACGGATCTTGGGGTGATTCCATGACTCTAGACGATAGGGTCCATCTCAAACAATGTGGAGTTCATGAATTCATCCTTGCAGGAGGTGACAGGGTTGGAAATTGGTAACAGGTAACACTATGGTTAAGATACACCCATGAGGGCGCCTGGGTGGCACAGCGGTTAAAGCGTCTGCCTTCGGCTCAGGGCGTGATCCCGGCGTTCCGGGTTCGAGCCCCACGTCAGGCTCCTCCTCTATGAGCCTGCTTCTTCCTCTCCCACTCCCCCTGCTTGTGTTCCCTCTCTCGCTGGCTGTCTCTATCTCTGTCAAATAAATAAATAAAAAATCTTAAAAAAAAAAAAAAAAGATACACCCATGAATAAAACATTGGTCAGGGGTTATAAGAAACTGAGATTTGGGGAAGACACGTCCTTCCCCCCCCCCCCCCGGGGAAACTGCTTTTTATTTTATTTTTTAATGTTTTTTTATTATATTATGTTAGTCACCATACAGTACATCCCCGGTTTCCGATGTAAAGTTCGATGGTTCGTTAGTTGCGTATAACACCCAGTGCACCATGCAATACGTGCCCTCCTTACTACCCATCACCGGTGGGGGAAGACATGTCCTAATAACCTATGAGCACCAAGGACACTGACCAGCCCCTTCAACCACACAGACTGAGCCCAGGTGTGCCTGACCTGAAACTCTGTCTCTTGTGGCCTGCCTCAAACTATGACCCTCAGGAGCACATGTGTCACACCCTCCCAACAGCCCCTTCGGCCTGGCCTCGCAGTCCAGTTACCTGCGGATCCCTGAACGGCTTCCCTGGGTAGGGGCGGTTGCAGACTGAGGTGAGGCGGCAGGGCATTTACTAGAGGGTGCTCTGTGGATCTTCCCCCGCAGAAGCAAAGGAAGCAGGATTGGCCACGGGGAGGTTGAGCTGTGACACAGACCCAGCAAAGGCCTCGGCCAGTCTGTGCGGGGAAGGCAGCACGGGGCTTTAACACCCTCCCCTGGATCCAGCCAGGACTGTGAGCCACCCTGGGAGGGAGGTGACACAATCCCCGCTCAGAACAATGAAGTGGTAATTACTCGTTCCTGGAAAGGGATCTGTGTGAGGCGTCACAGCGCCTGGCACCATCCCCATACCACAGACCTATGCTTTGCTGAAGTCTGGGGAGAAGTTCCTCCAGAATTCCCGTGAGAGAAGCTCAGCTAAGGCCAGGGGCTCAAACTACATTCCCTGCGGCTGTAGCTGGCCTTGGAGCTGCATGGGACGCTCCCGGTCAGCCTCCTCTCCTAGTCAGTCTAGATCCACTCGCCCTCACCTAGTCACCCTCTTCTCGTTGTGATCCAGACCCTCATCCCTGGGGGTCCGAGCCTCAGGTCACCAGGCCCTTCTCCCCCAGGGTTGCTGCATTTTGTCTATTTGCCATCAAAATCAGGCAAAAAGAATATGAAGAGATGGCTGAGGGGACCGCCTGCATGCAGCTTCTCTCCCTGCCCCACTGGGTGACAGCAGCCCTACCTCCTCTTGATGGTCAGGGTCACCCCTGCCAGGTGTGGCTCTTCTTGCCTGGACAATCTCGGTTCAGCGGGACATGTGTTGTGCTGTTTCTTCCTTTGAGAAGAAGGGTCTCCAGATCCATGGGGGCAAGAGTCGTGGGGACAGGGAATCTCAAGGTCCCTAAGTGGGTCACTGGGAATAATGGTAGGGGGGCTGTGGTGTGGAGCAATGGTTGATCCACCAAACTGTGTCCAGGACTGGAAGAAACCCCCGCAAAGGGGAAACAGCAGGCTGTAGACAGTAAGGGCACACTGATCACTGCCCTGGAGCCCAGGTCCACTCCCCTGGTGGCTGTTGCCAGAATCTTCGTCATAACCATCTTCCTTTGGATGACTGTTTTTTCATGGGGGCTTCTCTCTGCTGCTAATCTTGCTGGAAGAAACTTTCTCAAAGCGGAAATAAAAAGCATGGTCTTAAGCCTGATCTCCAGCCCTTAAAATACAGGTTTCTTTTAGCCTCTAAACGTCCGAGTATTTCTAGAGCACCCAGTGGTAACAAAACCACTCTTCCAGTATTAACTTAGTACATTAAAAAGTGAAACCAATCAAGAGGAGAAATTTATACTTGGAACTTTTCCAGAACTCACTAGCCTGTGACTTTGGTTTGGAGTCTGGCTAAGCGCTCAGCGGTTTGCGCCACGTGGCTCGGGGAGGCGGGCGTGAGGTGGGGCTGCCTCGGACCCTGGGCTCTACGTAGATAAAGAACTGACAGGTCACTTCTAGCGCCTGAGACGCTTCCTGGTGCTTTGTCACACTTGGGATCTTCCACACCTTTAAAAAAATCACTCTTAGAAACTGCCAAAACACATATCCTGCCGACTACCGCCTTCCAAAATGAATTTGGAAAATAGAACACAGACTGCGTCTCCCTTCAGCTCAGAGCTTTCGTGGAGTTCCTTGTTTGGCCATGCCTTTGCGGTCAAGTTTGAGCCACACAAGAACATCAGCCAGTTATGCTTCTCTGTTGCGATCAAAACCTTATTATTTACTAGGTTTGGATCAGAACTTTTTGGTCATAAAAAAAAAAGTCAAAATTGATTACCACCTCTGAAGACTTCTTTTGGTGTCATAAGCTTTGAGAAGTTTCAGACACTTTCAGCAAGTGCAGTATCACTAAAAAATAAATGTTTAGCCACCCAAGGTGATTATTTTGAAGATCACATTAGCCTACGTGTAGGTGTTAGGGCATAAGTTAAAGTCTCAGCTACATATACCACAAAGGTGCGTTTTATTTACTTAGCTTCTTACAAAGGACATTTTATACACTTGGGAGGCTAAAAATTACAACTGCTTTTCCCACAAGAGAGCTGCCCAATTTTCACACTGTTGGTTCTTTCATGATATAGTAACATTACACCACTTTTAGAAAATAAAAGGCAATTTGGGGGCACCTGAGTGTCTCAGTCAGTGAAGCATCCAATTTTTGATTTCAGCTCAGGTCACAATCCCAGGGTCTTGACACTGAGCCCGCACTGGCTCTGCACTCAGCCGGGAGTCTGCTTGGGATTCGCTCGTTCCCTCTCCCTCTGCCCCTCCCCCTGCTCATGTGCTCGATCTCTCGCTCTCTCAAATAAAGAAATCTTAAAAAAAAAAGGCAATTTATTTATTTATTTTTTAAAATTTATTTATTTATTTGACAGAGAGACAGCCATGAGAGAGGGAACACAGGCAGGGGGAGTGGGAGAGGAAGAAGCAGGCTTCCAGCGGATGTGGGGCTCGATCTCAGGACTCTGAGATTATGCCCTGAGCCAAAGGCAGACGCTTAATGACTGAGCCACCCAGGCTCCCCAAAAAAGGCAATTTAAACCTCATTATTAGCATTTACAAATCAATAAATTATTAAGTTAATGAAAATCACATTATAAGCAAATGCACAAAACACCAGGGAAAGCGAATCTAGCGTACGTCTCACTGGACAAAATTAAACCACCTTTTCAATTGGTTTGCTTTATGCTCCCAGTGCAGCTGGCTCTTCCCACCACACGCTCATCACCATAAAACAGACACTTCAGACACTACAAATTTTATTTCTGATGTTTTTTTCCCTAAAAATAGAAAAGCAGTCTATGAAATATAAAATAAGTAAGAATAATCTGGAAGTCTTGAAGGGTCCAGTTTCAGTGCAGTGGCACTTTCCCATTCCTCTCTTTATTTTACAAAGGACTTCACTTAGCCACTCGGGAGGAATTTATTTTCTTGATATCAACCTGGCTCAGAATCAGTGTCCCATTTTTGAATTTTCCAACCTGCCCCATTCGTCCACTAGACAAAATGCTGGGAGCTGATTTCTTCTTTTTGGATTTCCTGCAGTTAAAGGGAGAGAAAGGTAGCAGAGTTATGCTTATGAAGAGGAATGGCAGCACCATCAACCAGGTGACCACGGTCTGCTCCCGCAAACTCCTGGGGTCCTCCCCTGCACACCATCCTCCCCTGCCCTACTGCAACAACCATCCGCCTTCCTGTGGTCCCTGAAACGTGCCAGCTGCCTTCCTGTCCCAGGGCCTTTGCACTAGCTTCTTCTATGCAGAATGTTCTGCTACAGATCTTTCCAGGCTGTCCCCTCCTCTTCACTCAGTTCTCAACTCAGGAGGTCATCCCCCAGAATGACATCCCAACCCTCCCACCCCCAGTGATTTTCTTTTATAATGCTTTATTGCAACCTCTTCACAGAACCTGCTGGTACCTGACATCCCCTTGCTTACCTGTTTGTATGTTTCGGGGTGTTTCCCTCACTACAATGTAAGCTCCTCAAAGGCAGGTATACTCCCCCACCCCGCGCGAACATGGCTGAATCCCCGACACCCAACACCTATACACCTGGCATGCCGGGGACCCTCAACACAGACAGACACATGTGGCCAGGACAAATGACCACCCATGTGCAAGCTCACTAGGAGTCCAAGAAAAAGGTTAAGACAAAAGAAGTCAATTTTGAAACAGTCATTCAAGGAGAGAGAAAAGGCATTTTTGAACAAAAGCTAAGAAACTAGCATGAAGCAACAGAATCAATACTCAGATCACAGCGCTCCGCCTCCCATGGTACGTCGGAGAACAAGACACAGCCTCAGACCGCGCTGCCATCTGGGCAGGTCTTAGCAGGGGTTGGGAATGTCAACCTCGGTTTCTCCATGAGTTACTTGAGCTGTCTGATCTTTGGAAATGGGAGCCTGGAGAAGATTCCTGATTCAGTTCTGAGGGAGCTGTTCGATCTGGGACAATGTCTTCCCCTGTCTTCCCCTCCCAGGAATTACTCAGAATGCATGAGGGGCAGTGAAGCCCTCTAACGGGCTAGAAACACCACGTAAACTCCAGGGTGTTACTTTCAGAACTAATGAACAGGTTTATCCAGATTACTCCTCCCCAGTACCTGAGGATGTCACTCACCTGTCTTCCTGCCCTCTCCTCTTCTTTTTCTTGAAAATATCTGTGTCTTGGGCCTGATTTCAGAATTTAAGATAATATGTGTGTCAATAATAGATAAAGGAGATTCAAAAACAGACAAGAGGTGTGTGATCAAAAGCCAGTGAGATACCATTTACTTTTCATCTTTTTCTCAAGCAGGCATATTAAACATACGCTCAGTTTCATCCTGAAACTCTTTCAAGAGTGTGAAAGGTCGTTCCAGAAGAGTCTGATGGGAGAAACATCCAATCTTCCATTTTAGGGGAAAGGGAGGGAACAGAGCATCTACCCCTCTGCGGTCTGTCACAGGCCCTTGTGTTCTGTACAACGTAAAACGTGACATGGGAAAAAGATCACAGTGGCTGACGTGATCTGAGCAGGAACATGCTACTTCAAAGCGAGTATTCACGTGAATATGCCGGCTTCCCTGGCTAGTGTTACAGAATGAAGCTGATCTGAACAGGTGGAGAGAACGATCGCGTCACTCTGCATCTTACTGCAGTCTACACTGCTTCCCAAACAGCAGGTCTGGCATTCCACTGCAGCCAACCACAGTAACAAAAGGGCTCTTACTCGTACCGTTCTCTTTTCTTCTTCTTTTGCTGCCTTCTTTTCTTTGATTTGCTCCTGCAACACCTTGTAATTCACATAACTGTTTTTGGGAGGCTGAAATGGGGGGGGGGAGAAACCAAAAGATATCATTTTTTATTTTGCAAGGATCTCCCCGTGATCCCTGCCCTGCCTTGCCCTGGGTGCTCCCCTTTCGTATCCTGTCTGCTGATGGAAAAAGGAAGCAGCCCCTCACCTTCGCACCCAGCATGATGGCGCGTTCCCGTTCCAAGATTCGTTCCTTCCCTTTTCCATAACCCGTGATCCCGAACCGGTGCACTTCTAAGCGAGCCTGTAGACGCAGAGAGGAATGAGCCCCGTGTGCATTCCAGAGACTCCAAGGAAGAGATCTACCCCTAGGAGTAGCCCACGTCAGACACGATGTGCTGCAGGAACTCCGTCGTGCTGTGGTTTGTGGAGCTCTGTGGAGGTCTTACATAATTTCTTACCATAACCTCACAACACTCATTCTTGTGTGGAATTTTGGACAGTTGAAGCAAAGACTTATCAGCACACAAACGAGCAACAGAATTAGGATTAAACGCAGAGCTCTGCATACTTGGATTCTCTCTGAAACAAGCTATTACCCTTCCAGGCAAGAATTTCCACTTAAAAGTACTCTCCGAACACTCTTACTCACACTGAGAAGCCATTTCTTATAGCAGCTTCAAACGCAGATCCGTGTTTATTTGTTTAAAGATGCTGCAGAGGAAGAGAAAGAGTCGCCAATGCCCACTCTTGGCAGCTGAATTACCTCCTCCTGTCTTTTTTCTCATGCATTTTAAAAACCTCGTTACAACCGCAGCACACATGCACCCCACCCTGCTTTTCTACTTAGCTCTGCATCGTGGGCACTGCGGCCACCAACCAGCATGTTTTAAATGATGGCCTGATAAGCAGTGGGATTTGCTTAACCATTTCTTCAGCCATTGGACATGGAACCTTTTTTTTTTTTTTTTGGTATTAAAAGTTGAAAAAAATGAACAGTTTCAAACCACATACCTTCTCTAAGTTAAATTCTTGTCTATCCACATCTTTCCCAGGGACACTAGTTTTGGTCTGAAAAGAAAAAAATTCTTATTAAGATCACGTTACTGTATCATGGGAGTATTTGTCACCAATGCAGCAGTCATGTTTTACAAAGCCCTGAAACTGGCCCAGATGCCTAAATACCAAAGGATCACACAAGCATGTTGCACAAAAGTCTTCATGGAAGAAAAATGGAGGAAAAAAATGTTAAGGTCTCAAAGCTTAAGAGAGGAGGAGAAATTTTTTTAAAAAATACAAAAATAAAAAAGATGATGAGAGAAACCGATGTCTGTCTCTCATAAACCACATGCAGAAGATTCTGTTCAGTGGGGGGGGGGATTTAGAAGAGGGTGAGTGAGCAGGGATTCTGGAAGGTAAACATTAAATATTTTTTAATTATTTATTTAAATTTTTTTTAAAGGAGAGAGAGTGTGTGCATGCAGGGGGGTGGGGAAGAGGGAGAGAGACAGAGAGAGAGAGAAAATCTTAAGGAGGCTCCACGCCCAGTGTGGAGCCCAACGTGGGGCTCAGCTTGATCTCACGACCCTGAGATCATGACCTGAGTCACAGTCAAGAGTCGGACACTTAACTGACTGAGCAACCCAGGCGCCCCTAAACATTATATTAAAAAACTCTTTCTCTCCCTTTTTGTTCCCATCCAGCCATTAAAATAATGGCTAACAAAACTCTCTTAACTAAATATTTCCTTCAGGAACATCACATTTCTAGAAATGGAGATTTGTTTTATAATTCCCAATGGAAAATAATGAGGCTGCAAATGCGTTCAAAGCACATGACTCTTTACATTGATACAGCCACTAGCTCTGGTTACCAGCCAGACTGACCAAAGCTTGAGGTTTTAAGGAAATGTGTCGTCACCTCTGGCTAACAGCAGTGGTCACTACTCAACCCCAAACACCACATCTGGACCAACAGGAAGCAGGCTCTAAAAGTCGTGAACCCTCTAGAGAACGCGCCCTTCTCCCTCAGAGGACAATGGTGAAGAGTGATGCTCGCCAGGGTAGGAGCTCCTGCTCAGCAGGGGGCGCTGTGTTGGGACACCGCAGTGCCGTGCCCTACACCATGCCCTACACCATGCTGAGAGGCCATCTACAGGTCTCGTGGTCTCCCTTCTCCCAATGGGAGCTGTACTTCAGCTTATCCTGTATTTTGGGTGAGTGGGTCGGTCACTGAATGCTTCCCCAGGTGACAGGCTCTCTCCATGAGGCCGTGTACTGACCTCACAGAGGGGTTCTTACCATGACAGTGGGTAAAGCATGCAGTGGTATAAATGTTAGCAAGGTCCAGGAAATAGGAAGACGCGGCCAGTGCTCTGAGTATTAACCAACCCACTATGGAACAGTGGCCCCCAGGCAGTCACCCCAGCGCGCTCGTCAGCTAGCACACTGCACGCTGACTCAGCTGGACAGAAAGAACACGGCGCCACGGAGGAGGACGGCCATGCTCTAAGCACGTCGTCCTGCTCTGTGCTCGCTGTCACAGCAAATGCATCTTCCACGTTACTTTACCAAGATCCCTGACTTTGATGATGCTTACGATTTCCTTCAGTCACGTATTTCACAGAATCAAATGCCTTAATTAAGACCACGGGCACATGAAGGACGCCAGGTGCTTCCGTTCCTCTACCCCAGAAAGAATTATTTCCTGTTCCATGGCTGGAAAAAAATTCTGTATTTACCCTGAAGTGAAAAAGTCTTTTCCACTGGCATGCACACCTAACCTATTTAATATGATAAATACTGACACAACTTCTAAAAAACAAACGGCTTTAAATCTTAATGATTTCGGGATCATCCCGATCCTCAAATACAAATTTTATGTTAAAAAGAAAAACTGCGGGGTGCCTGGGTGGCTCAGCCATTAAGCGTCTGCCTTCGGCTCAAGGTGTGATCCCAGGGTCCTGGGGTCGAGCCCCGCATCGGACTCCCTGCTCGGCGGGAAGCCTGCTTCTCCCTCTCACACTCCCCTTGCTTGTGTCCCTTCTCTCGTGGTCTCTCTCTGTCAAATAAATAAATAAAATCTTTAAAAAAAAAAAAAGAGAGAGAGAGAGAGAAACTGTATGTGGTTCACAGATCTCCAAATATCCATGAAACATGTGCCTCCTTTTCTAAAACTGAAATAGTTCTTTCTCTCTTCTCCACTCCCATCCGTCCAGGGAAGCAGTGGCTAACTAGTCTTCTGAGTGAACATTTCACATTCAGGAGCATGAGATTCCCAGCATTACTGGAGATGTCACCGATGCCCTGGGCTGCCCCGCTGTCAGAAGATCAGCGTGAGGAAGGAGCAATCTAAGAGGACCTAAACGCTGTAATAAAATTCTTGGCCACCTGCGGGACAGTCACTGTGGGGCTGAAAGCAGCCCACAGAGGAGAGGGGCAGGCCTCTGACGTCCCCGCTCTCCCCAACGCCAGCCCCACAGAATTCCCAGTCCCCGCACACTGGCCTCGGTTCATCCGGGCTGTGGGGACACCTGGGCCGAGGGCCCGCGCGGGCCTGGGTGGCAGCTTCAGTGGGACATAGATACCTTGCCACTCCCAAGTCCTCTGTGAACATTTCGCCAGAGATATCTCAGCTTTGCAGCTCTTGATGTGTTTGAGAAAGGTCCAGATTCTACATCTTTGTTTATCATAAAAGCAAACATTTGGAAAATAATTCTTAGCTCACTATTTTGTGATGCTGAGTCCATAAGCATGACCCCACCAACAACCAACTTTTATTCACAGCTTTTAAGACCTTTCAGTCCATCAGTCACCACATATTGCCTGACTTGGAAGACATCAGCACTTCTCCCTGTCCGCTTTGCCCCAGTGCTCAGTCTGCAGCAGCGGGCTTACCACCTGCGGGCGCCAGCGGTCCTCCCTGGCTTTCAGGCTCCGCTGCCTGCCTGAAGTTAGGTAGGGCTACGTGACTTTGTCTGGCCTAAGAAGTGTGAGCAGAGGGGAATATGCCCCCACCACAAGGCACCTCGAAGAGCCAGCCGTTCATCAAGCCCCCTCCTTCACCAAAGCAACTAAGAGTCTTCCAGACAGTGGAGCCCGTTATCCTGGGTCCCTAGATGAGGACGGCGTGGAGCAGCACGTGCTGTCCTTGCCAACCCTGACGGACGTGTAAGAATAATTAACTTTTGCCTTCAAACCACTAAGATGGTTTGGGACTATGTTACCAAACCACAGCCTTATCTATCCTGACCTGTAAAGCTTTACTGTCCGGCACACGGGAAAGAGAAACGTTTACAGATTTTGAGAACTTGCATGTTAGGCTCCGAAGAAAGCAGCAAGCTATAAAATGATGGAAGAGTTTGGGGGTGCGGGAGGAAGGCCGACAGTCCTCCAGGCTCAGTGAATGCGTCCATGAGCTGGCTGGCTGACCACGGCTATTTTCTGCTGCACTGGTTAGATTCTTTTATTCTACTGGTTACTGTCCAACCTTTGTCCCATGAGAGAGTAGTTGGGGAAATAAACACTCTCTTTTTAGCCATCACTGGATTTGCTGAAGAACAGGGTTGTGGAACAAAGGTAAAGGGTGCCCTGGAGTGTGGAGGATTTCAGCGTTGAGCCCTAGGGAGCGATCTAGATACTGCAGAGACTACGAGGGCAGTAAGACCCTGCGGTGGTAACGTGGGGACAGGTCTTTCTAGTGAAGCTTCTGGATCCGCGCGCTTGTGTTACTCAAAGGACGAGGAGCCTAACCTAACCCGCTCTCTCTCTGGTGGAGCAGCTTGCAAGCCAGAAAGCCTGGGGTCTGAACCTGAGCTCCGGTTCTTACTTCACATCCACAGTCCTTTCTGTGAATCCTTAGAAAATTCAGAGGCTTTCACACTTTAGAAAGGTAATACTGCGAATCTACTGAATACAATATACCACTTCCGGTGGGGGCCAAGACCATAACCCGTGATTAAGTACACTCATATTTCTGCCAGAATATCTATGAATATTCATGCCAGACGGAACAAACAGAAATAATTCCTAAGCCTCACATGAGTTCAGGTCAGGTTTTGCTGCAAAATAAATCTGCACCAAGCCTCAAAACAAAACATAACTAAAACTCTGATTTCCGAAGTTCCGGGGTTCTAGAATGGCAGATAGGGGGCGGCCGACTGTTTAAACACGGGCACGTATCTTAACCTCTCTAGGCAGCACTTTTCTCTGTAAAATGAAGACAGGACACAGAATTGTGAGGATTCAGTGAGATAATGAACTAGTGAAAGGAAGTAATCATTGGGGCAGTAGCAAGCACCCGTAAATCTTAGTTATTATAGTGATTTGCTACGTGCTTAGTAGCGGTCTGCACGTACCTGCGTCCAGGCCGCAGAAGCCAAGAGCCCCTTCGGATCTAGAGTCCACTGTTCTATTATTTCTATTATGTCTTTCTTACCTCTTTTCTCTGGAGGCTGCAAAAGAGGCTAAGGTTCGGGACACAGATGATGCAAAAGTGCAGAAAATACCGATAAGACGTATCAGTCAAGCAACGCTTGGATCATTTTCAGCCACACCTGGTGCTTTTTCATTCTTCCTCCCAGGAAGCCTTGCACTCATTAAAGAGCAGTTAAGGGGCGCCTGGGTGGCTTAGTCCTTAGGCGTCTGCCTACGGCTCAGGGCGTGATCCCGGCATTCTGGGATCGAGCCCCACATCAGGCTCCTCCGCTATGAGCCTGCTTCTTCCTCTCCCACTCCCCCTGCTTGTTTCCCTCTCTCGCTGGCTGTCTCTATCTCGGTCGAATAAATAAAATCAAATCTTTAAAAAAAAAAAATGGTGACCAAGTTCCCTGATTAATTCATTAAATGGGGTGATGTCGGGGGAGGGTTTCCCCACATAGCCAATAAGCTGTACTCCCATACCAGCTACAATTCAACTCAATTGTGACACTCTACCTGGAAATGGTATCAGATTGCACAGGTTAAGGGCTCTGCCCTACAAGACTGCCACCCACTTCTTTCACCAGCTGCGAGCCCGTGTTGTCATCTGTGCGTGCTTCTGACCCACCACCAACAGATTAGCAGTTCCCACGACCCCCTCCTTGGGTTCGATTAGTTTGCTAGAGCAGCTCACAGAACTCAGGAAAGCCAGCTAACTTACCAGATTGCTGGTTGATTATAAAAGGATATAACTCAGGAACAGGCTGATAGGGGGGATGCACAGGGTGAGGTATGTGGGACAGGATGGGGCCCTTCCATGTCCTCTCTGAACATGTCACTCTCCAAGCACCTACACATGTCACCAACCCAGCTTTCCAAACCCCTGGGTTTCTACAGAGGCTTCATTATACAAGTATGACGAATTTAATCACCAGCCACAGGCAATTAATTCAACTTCCAGCCCATTTCTTCTCCCCAGAGGTCAGGGAGATGGTACTGAAATTTCCAAACCTATAATATAATCATGCAGGTGATTCTCCTGGCAACCTGCCCCTTCCTTCACTGCTTCTCCAATTCACTGGTTACAAAACATACCTTTACTGCTCTCGTCACTGAGGGAATTACAGGGGTTACAGGAGTTCTATGCCGGAAATGGGGGACAAAGACCAAATAAATAAATAAATATATAAATATAAATATAAATATATATATATATATATATATATAAACTTTTTTCATATATATAGGCCAAATATATATATAGAGAGAGACCAAATATATATATATATTTCATATCTTACTATAAATCACCATAGCACACCATGAACACCTGTTTTCAATACACAATGCTGTTTAATCGCAGTATATATGTCATAGATCTAAGTTCCAGGGAAAGAAGGTCACTCCCTGGGTTCGGGCAGGACCAGCTGGGTTGTCCAACATGTCAGTACCTCTCAAGTATTCTCCAAAGACAACCAGCTGACTCCACGCAGGCTGTCATTATCTTATTAGACATCTGGGCTGATTGCACATCTGTCTGAACTGTCTACAACGACCCATAAGCTTTCAGAGAACAGGGGCCACAGCTATCATTTACCACGATATACAAACTCTTGGCACAGCATCACGTATCTTAATTACTCCCAACTGACTGACTATTCCTTAGCTGGCACTCCCTCTATGCATTAATAACCAGCGTTCTGGTCATTTGTATTTGTTTACATGTTGCAATAGCAACATCCTAAAGTCTTTTTACAGGCGTATCTGTTTTTATAGTGTTCATTTTCTGTCTCCTTGGCCGGACACATTCATGTGTTCAAAGGGATACATTTTAAAAAGTAGGAAAGGGCGGAACGCCAAGAACAACTGAAAAATTTCATTAAGGTCAGAAAATCCGAAATGTTGGACGAGCCAAGGTTCCTAAGAAAAGCCACCTACAACGAAAAAGGGATCAGTCGGAACGGGAAGAAAAAGAACCCAACAGCCTGCAGCAGATGTGCTATTAGTAAGAGACAGAAATGCACTCATTCAACGCCAACGTTTTTGTCCTTTCGATTAGAAAACTTTCCATTCTAGAAAGAACCCAATGAGCCTAAGAGGAAACAGAAGACCAAGGCATCTGAAGAAATGAGGGAGGGTACTCAGATGCTTTGTTAGTTAAATTCTCCAAACACAGAATTACATATAATGCAAAGCAGTGTTCAACCTTTTTTACTGCATGGCACACACAGAAAATACTAGTATTTGTAAGGTGCACGAGGGTTCCCTGTGGTAATACTGCTCACCGTAAGCTTCCCTGGCTGGCCAGCATAGGAACTCTGGCTGGCTGAAGGGCCCAGGAAATCCGCTTCCTGGCCTGCCTGTAACAGCTCCCAGTGCCCCAATATTTGGAGTAGGAGTTGGAAACTGACCTAGAATCCTAAAATAAAGGTAGATGATTACAAAAACCACTATTAGTCTTCGAGGGAGACATGCTGGTGAGCATGACGTGAAGAGCTACCTGAATGCTAGGAAAGATGACGCAGCTGGTTTTTTTAAACCATAAAAAAGATGTGGTAAGCGCTGGATGTGCTCACACACATTCGCCAAGAATGGTACAAGCCCGACTGTCTTTGAATTGTGGTCTCCAAAAAAAGACACGTCCATGTTCTAATGCCCAGAATCAACGAATGGATCTTATTTGGAAAAAGGGTCTTTGTAGTGTCATTAAGGATCTCATGACAAGACCGTCCATCCTACATTTCGGGTGGGCCCTAAACCCAATGACAGCTGTCCTTCTACGAAAAAGGGAGGGGGAGATCTGAGACTCAGACATACAGAGAGGGCCACGTGCAGACGGAGGAAGAGTTGAGGGTGATGCAGCCACGAGCCAAGGAATGCTTAGAGCCTCCAGAAGCTGGAAGAAGAAAGGACAGATTCCCTTTCAGAGGGGAGTGTGCCCAGCCAACACCTTGAGTTTGGCCTTTCTGGCCTCCAAAACTGTAAGAGAGAACATTTCTGCCCAGCAGCCTAGGAAACGAATATAATCCCCTTTCCCTTTGATGATAGATGGAAATTTACAGGACATGAGGAAAATAACAGAAACAGAATATCTGGATTTTTGCAATGAATTTGACAAAACCATAACACCCTGGTGGGAAAAGTTGGATAAGCAACTACACCTTTCTCCTGGACTGAATTTTGAGTGAGACTTACAAATTCAGTCTGAGAGAGAATACTGGTCAGTGAAATCCAACTGTTTTCCATCAGAATGTTAAGTTCCTTGAGAGAAAACAGTTTTGCCCCTTTCGTTCAATGCTGTATCCTGATGCCTAAAACAGCATGAAAGGTCCACTCAGCAGGCTTGCGTTTCTTAATCTCTGCACATTCCTAAGGCAGTCTTGTTTTCAGAATTGGCCCTTGGCTGGTTCCTGGGAGCTGACCAATTGTCTGATAAGAGGATTTTTGCATCCCCAAGGCCTTGAGCCAAGCCACACCAAGTCTGACTAGATTGTTTATACTCACAATGTGATTTATGGCGAATACTCACTTTTTTTCTGGAGCTTCAATAACTAAGGTCAGTCTGCATATCTGCATAACTGATCTCCAATGGAAACTATGGACACCGAGGCTGGGGTGAAATTCCCTGGTTGACAACACTTCCCACATGCTGTCACAACTCACTGCTGGAGTAATGAAACACATCTCCCGCAACTCCACTGGGAGAGGACATCTAGACATTTACACCTGGTTTCCTCCAGACCTTGCCCCAGGCACCTGTTTCCTTCACTAGTTTTACTCTGTATCCTTTAGCTATAGTAATTTGTAACCATCATGGTGAGTACATGCTGAGTGTCGAGTCCTGTGAGTGCTTTTAGCAAATCCTCAAGCCAGAGGGTGGTCTTGGGGACCCTTGACACGGTCTAAAAAGATACCCATCTAGGGGTGCCTGAATGGCTCAGTCGGTACAGCCTGCAACTCTTGATCTTGGGGTCATGATGAGTTCATGCCCCATGTTGGGTGTAAGATTCCTTAAATGAATAAAAACTTTATTTTTTTATTTTTGATAAAAACTTTTTAAAACAATTTTATTGATTTATTTGAAAGAGACAGAGAGAGAGAAAGAGAGAGAAAGCACAAGCAGGGGGAGGGGCAGAGGGAGAGGGAGAAGCAGGCTCCCCGCTGAGCAGGAAGCCTAGATCCCAGGACCCTGAGATTATGACCTGAGCTGAAGGCAGATGCTTAACCGACTAAACCACCAAGGCACCCAAACCTTTTTTTTAAGAAAAAAAAGATACTTCTCTAAAACTGCAATATCAGGGTTTTCACCACGTACATATAAACTAACCAACTCGTTACCTGTGTGCTCTCATCTTGATCCAGCTTCTCTTTTCTTTTCTTATTTCTGCTGTGAAATTCTACCACTTCTACTGGCTCCCCGCTGTTCTTCAGGGTTGAGGGAGATACTGCAGCACTAGGGACTTCTGGTCCTGAAGGGGAACCAGTGGGGGACACAGCAGGAGCACGCTGCAGCTCTTCTCGGAGTTCCTTGAAGAAGTTGGAGGCACTCTTCCTTTGGCCTCTTACAAGAGAATCGGGTAGGGGAGCTGGCTCTGTTGCCATGGCCATTGGAGTCCCGGCACCTCTCTTCTTGTTTTCTCCTCTCTTCCTGATCCTTTTCTGTTCTGCTTCATCCTCTGTCTCTCCTGTTTGTTCAAACACAGAGTGGAAAAATAAATAGCTTTGGTTTTATCAAATGGTCAAACCATGTGAATGCGCTTGTACATACGCCATGGCTATCAACACCCAGACATACAAAGAAACAAAAGATTTATTTTTCTTCAAATGGTGTTGTATTTGCACGCTTTTTTTTTGTATTTTTATTTATTTTTAAAATTTTAATTCAATTAATTCACATATAATGTATTATTGGTTTCAGAAGTACACGTCTGTGATTCATCAGTCTCATATCACTGGGTACAGTGCTCATTACATCACATGCCCTCCTTAATGCCTATCACCCAGTTACCCCAATCCCCCACCCCCCTCCCCTCCAGCAACCCTCAGTTTGTTTCCTATGATTAAGAGTCTCTTATGGTTTGTTGTATTTGCACAACTTGTAGAATCCAAGATGTGCCATCATTTGCTAAGTAACTATATTCATGTCTGACTCATGACACAATTATTTCAGCCCTTACCTCAGTCCATACTAACAGCGAGCTCAAGGCAATGGGCCCCGGGGAACTGGTAATCCCAGCTGGCTCATGCTTTGCACTAAAAATGTCTGCCAGTGCAGCTGGTGTTTTGTTTTTTAACACTCTCTAGGGTTACAGGTGGGTATTAGTCTTCCCATTCTTTTTTCACTTATGAATTAAGATGAACCTACAAGTGACTCAATTTGAACACATTTATTTTCTATGAAATCCCTTTATCTCCTCTTTGTTTCACCTGTTCAATTCTGACCAGTCACCTGAAGGTTCTGACTCATTACTCACCCACGGTGCCAACCAGTATCACAGTGCTCCCTAAATATAGGCTGATCATTTATGTTTACTTATATTAAGGGTCATCTAAACTTTGGCACTGGGCACCTAAAAATAGGTAGTTACAGCCCAAGCCTTCAGAGCTCCTCACATACTTTCAAGCCTGTGCTAACATAAACTGTATTTAGGATTTGGAAGAATTATCTTTTCCTCTAGTTTTTAAACTTCTCAAGGCCAGAGACTAAGTCTCTCTGTCCTCTGATATTCCCAAGGGCACAAGATGTGTCCACAGGACAGGTCAATTTAAGGGGAGGGACCAGGGCTAGAGAGTCTGGGGATTGGAACCCAGGCTCTGCAAATCAATAGCTAGGTGGACTTTGATAAGTTTTTTAACCCCTAATGCTTGTTTATACATTTGTAATAAATGGGATTAATGACAGTATGTATTTCACCAGGAAGCAAAGATTAAGTGAGTAAATACATGAAAGACATGGACTACATGGCAAATTCTCTATACTAATTAGCTATTATTTTTACTGTGTAAGTGAGCTTAGAATTTTGAGCAATGGCTCCAAACTACAATAGCTTTTGCAACAGCAGGTTACAAATTTAAGAAATGTTTGCTCCTTAAAGACACTAATGCCTAGGCTAGCTCTTGCCTGAACAAGGGATGTCACCTAACCTGGAACAAATTCTTCAGAGTGTGTGGAACTGTCTTCCTACTAAAGCGCCAGATGGTTGCCAATCTTGAACAACCGTTTTTCTTTCCTTTCTCCGAGCAAGATAAAAGGAGAGGCTGGCCAACTTAGTGGAAGAAAAGGTTGTGAAACGCTTCACATGAAAACCTTGTCCGAAGTCCGCGAGGGAGGAACACACTAAAGGCTGGGGCTCTAGGGTGACAAGGTGGTACGAACGCACCAGGGTCACGCGTGGCTGGAAGGGTGGTGTGGGGGATGCGGGCTTCCCAGAGGGCCGGGAAAAGTGATAGGGTGGGCTATTTCCGAGAGCCCAAGGTCCCATTTGATCACACCCTGTAAGCCTGAACGCCTTGGTGACGAGCAACTAGGTTGGTGCCCACACTCAGGGACGACTTGCGAGGCTTGATCCATGAAGAATAACAAAAGAGCGCAATCGTGAGGCGGGGGGGGGGGGGGGGGAACCTCTGTCGGAGGTGTGTGCTGGACTCGTCATGGGAACCAGGGCGGAGTAGCTGAGAAGTGCTCCACGTGCAAGAACCGAGAGCCGAGGGCGGCCCAGTTCCGAAGGCACAGCAGACCCTCAGCTGTCAGTCCACTCTCTCCACGTGGGCTGCGAGACCCTGCACTCACCAAAATCGTAGAGGTTCCGGAGCAGGGAGTCCAAGAGTGTCTGAGAGCCGGGAGGCGCGCTGGCCCCCAACCTCTGCTCCTGAGCCATGGCGGGGGCGGCGGGGGTAGGTGCCACCGCGGTACCGCCCAGAGCCCGCGGGGATTTCGGCCTCGCGGTACCCCCGCTTCCGAGTTACGCGGTGCGCGCGCGCGTCGCAGGTCCCGGCGCGGCTTCCGTCCTGGTTAAGATGGCGGCGCCCGGGGTCCTGTGGAGCGGCAGTGGAGGGTGCCGCCGCCCTAGGCGAGGTCGGGCCGCCCAGCGCGGAAGAACCGCCCCCAGCAGCAGCAGCAGCACCACCGCTTAGCAAAGAATTGCAGGCCCCGCCCGGGACGGCAGCCGCAGCATGGATTCTTCCAGTTCATCTAACTCTTTCTCCGTCGGCTCCGCCAGTCCCGGCGCTGTCGTGCTCCTGTACTCGGTAGGCGCCCAGGGAAACGAGGCCCGGGGCGGGGCCACGAGAGGGGACCCCACCCGCTCGGTCCCGGCCTGCCACGGGCCACGACCCCTGGCCCAAAAGAGTGGGTCCTAGGGCCGCACAGGAGGGGTTAGGTGGTTGACTCGGTTTCCAAGGCAACGGTGTATCGGTGCGTGTGTAAATGTGTTTATGCTTTTAGAAGTTTCTCTGGGTGATGGTTCCTCTGATTCTTTTCCACTCGTTCCTTCTTGTTCCCTCCACCAGGCACGGGGCCTTCAGAAAGCCCCTGATAAAGGAATGAGGCGTGAGAATTGGATCTCCGTCTCTAGCGAGGGCTGCCTTTTCATTAAACCTGAGAAACCTGCGGGTCTGACCCGGCCTGAGATACATCAGCATGCGGCTCCCCACCCCGCCCTTTCGCTGCCGTGCTGTTCCTGGGATAAAAGTACTTGGCTTGTATGTGGGCATAGAGTTTGTAAGACGTAAAGTTTTTAATCTAGGAAGATTTGGAACTTCTGGAAATTTTTATTGCGTTTTTGTCTTCCATCCTTACTTTTTGCAGAAGTCATTTTGGAAGACAACTAATGCCACCCAGCCTCTCCCAACTTGCTTCCAACCCCCAGGGCTCCTCTTCCCTCTCCTGATTTTAACTGATCTTTTTTGACACCACAGTGTTGGTCACTCACAGTGTATGTGAAGAAATTATGAGGTGAACCTTTTGTAGTTCTCAGGATTGCACAATTCTGGGGCAATATATTTTTTTAACGGATGTATATTTTTTTAACCACTAAATTAACTTTTATCTACTTTACAAGGAAATAAAAGAATGCATTTTAAAAGCATGTTACTGTGTCCTGCAGGTTAGTGCCAATTTTGGACTTTGATATTTGCGTAGGAAAGTCATAACAGGGAAAAGACAAAACAAGATTTAAAAAAACTCAGTTTCAAAAGAGAAGAGATGTATAGGGCTATATGTCGAGGAAACAGATGTTTCTCCGTGTCCCAAAGAATACTGGTGTCCCAGTTTGTATCCTCGATGTGGAGAGCTCTGGGCTTATAATTGTTGTCAACTGTCCACTTGTGTGAGGATTTTTACACTTTTAACCTCTCTGCTCATTGACCTTCTCTCCACAGCTCTGTGGTAGAACTATTTTGGCCTCATTTTCTGACTCTGCTATTGCAGAGCTGACATGTAGGGAAGCCGGTTGCTGTGTCCATCTGACTTGCCATAGGTAGCTTTTTCAGCCCTAAGCCGGTTTGTGGGTTGACTAAAACTTTGCACTTGTGAATTAATAGAGAAGTTTAAAACTTCCCTATTTACCACAGGTTCTTTCATGATAACACTTTTGCCAACTTTTTCACATGAAAAATTAAGGCAATTGTATGTGAGCTTTTTCTGCTTCTGAAGCTGGGTAGAACCCTCACTACTCTCATAACCGCACAGTATACTTTCATCACGACATGACCTTTTTCTTACTATTTCAGACTGTCCTTATTTCCTCAGCCACACCTATTGTGCAATACTCCATCCAATGTGAGAGTAGTGCTCAGAGATATTTAAGAAACACCTGATTGCAGCAAACATTGCAGCAGTCATTACCTACAGCGTCCTACTCGTTATTCTCAACTTCCAAGATGGGGAAGTGTAAGATCCACCCCTTGCGTCCATGGAATTGAAAGGAAGGCACGGCAATAAACAATTACAGTTGAGATAAGGGCAATGACTGAATCCTGCACAGTGTGTTGTGGGAGGAACGGGAAGGAGCACCTGACCTGTTCGGGGCTTCAGAGCAGGTTTTTAAGATGAAAGTGACACCTGAGCTGAGTTTTTGAGGTGTGACTGGGGGATGAGGGAGGAGAGGAAGACTGGCCTAGGCGTCCATGTAAGAAAGCCACTCCTTTGCATGTTTGGGAGAACCAAGTAGTTAGGTAAGTGTGGAATAAAGGAGACGTGAGAAACAAAACTAAGGAGGTAGGCAGAAGGTACTTCCTAGGGGGGCGTTATATATCAGGTTTACACACCCGTAAGGATAAAATCTTCACTTTCTAACGGAACACTTCAGGATGATCAGATTTGTATTTTTGAAAGTCTAAGAAGACTAGATTTCTGGAGTGGTTATTTGTGTGGATAACCTGTACTTGAGTAGAGACTGCAGGAGGAGAATCTGATTGGAGAAGGAATCTGATGCCGAAAGCATGGAGATCAGCAGAACACTATTGCAGGAATTCAGAGAAGTGATGAAAGCCTGAGGCAATGGCAGTGAGCCTGGGGAGAGGGGAGATGGGTGCGTTTGTGTGATATTTAGGACCGTGGAAATGCCGTGGCGAAGGAAAAGGAGGTTTCTGTGATTTGGCACCTGGGTGAGTGTTGATGCCTTTGCTGATAGGAAATCTGGGAAGAGGAACAGGTTTAGTCAGGGTAATATAATAATTTCAGTTCGGGATGTGTTCAGTGTGAGATGCCAGTGGTAAAATTAATGATTTTTAACTTATGGATTACTATGTTATGGACCTGATACATCACAAGATGTGGGGGAGACATCCAGATAGAGTTAGAAATATGGTACCAGAGCAAAAGAGGAAGGTCTGGTCTAACTACATGGATTCGTCAGACATCAGCAAGTAGATTGTATGTGAAGCCATAAGTCTGCCTGCAATCTTTGAATGAGACCACAGAATGAAAAGAAGACTGAGCTGGAGAATTACTGGCATACTTAGAACCCTGACTATGGCTTCCTGTTAAATCTGAATGAAAAATCTGGATTCCTTACAATATCTTACAAGACTTCATAATTGCTACCTCCCTGATTTTACTCATCCTGTGCACTGCGCTTCAACCACCCCGGCCTTCCGTTTCTCAGAAAGTAAGCATGCTCTCCCAAGAGTGCTCGCTGTTCCTCTGTGTGGCATGCTGTTTTCCCGGAAATTTGCATTGCTACTCTACCCCCCCCCTCCGTTTTTTGGTTTGTTTGTTTGGTTGGTTGGTTGGGTTTTTTTTTGAGGTCACAGCTCAAATATCACCTCTCAGAGAGGCCTTACCCAGCCATTCAATCTAAAGTAGCTGTCCAGTCACTCCTGCTTATAACTCTATTTTCTTTATATCCCCTTTCCAGTGTTGTGCTGCAGTAGTCTTGTATTGACTCTCAAAGCTGATTGTTAATTTTCCATGATGTTTGTGAGCCCATTGTTGGAACACAGCTGTTATTAAAAATTAAAGATTAAGTTTTATAAATTTACAGTTAAATACAAAAGTAACAAATACTCGAAACGGCATTTCCTAATTTTTTAACTAGATTTTTCTATTATCTACTCTTTTGAGGTTATTTATGTCTATGATACTTTGAGATGGAAATCCTATATAATCATGGCTACTACACATCTCTCCCCAGCTCTGTGTTCAGTGAGGTCATGTCAGTAGCTTGACATCTACCATGGTGGGAGTGTAAATGCCACAGAAATGGCGAATGCTATAAGTCAGGGCCCTCATGTAAACACTCACCAGCATGCTACTGCTAGTATGCCTAAGTAAACTTGCTGTCTTTCCTTAAGGAAGCGTAGGCTCCTTCATTACACATTCTTTGTCTTGTTCATGCTTTATTCGCAGCCTGTAGAACAGTGCCTGGTACACTGTGGGCTTTCCATAACTATCTGTTGAATGAATGGATCCTCCAGAGCAGTCTGAAGGGAGATACAAGGAGAAGGCTGTTTAGCTACAAATAAGGGAGAGCTGCTATAAAAAGTAAGAGTGAGAAACAAAGGGGGGAAATAAACTACACCTTCTTTTTTGGGTTCCTCTTTGTATTGTGTTCCTAGATAAGTAGCCATGTAAATATATTTATTTTCTGATGGTAAATACTTCTCCATCATGGTTTAGGGGAGGCCAATGAATGAGTAGTTAACGCCCAACACCAGCTGCCTGTAGGAATCACTTGGAGTACTCTAAAAAAGCATTCTGGGGGCGCCTGGGTGGCACAGCGGTTAAGCGCCTGCCTTCGGCTCAGGGCGTGATCCCGGCGTTGTGGGATCGAGCCCCACATCAGGCTCCTCCGCTATGAGCCTGCTTCTTCCTCTCCCACTCCCCCTGCTTGTGTTCCCTCTCTTGCTGGCTCTCTCTATCTTTGTCAAATAAATAAATAAAATCTTTAAAAAAAAATAGCATTCTGATGCCCAGGTACCTTTCACAGACCAAATTAATCAAGAATCTCTAGGGGCACCTGGGTGCTCAGTCAGTTAAGTGTCTGACTCTTTATCTCAGGTCTCGGTCTCAGGGTGTGGAGGCTACTTAAAAAAAAAAATCTCTAGGGGGACCTGGGCAACAGTATATTTTTAAAGTGCCCAGGTTATTCTCATGCGCAGTCTGGAGTAGAACCTATTGGATTAGACATCGGGGTAGGACCAGATTGGGGGCAGTTTGAGCTTGAGCCTGTGAATATTGGGGAGCCATCATCAGCAGGGTTCAGGAAGTGGCTTCATTCAGTAATTTATTTTTTTCATTCTACAATGATTGAATTCTTACTAGGAACTGGGACTACAAAAGCATATAAGACACATTACCTACACAGACAAGAAGTTTATAGTCTTGTAGGGGCGATACCAGTCCCGGTTAATGAAGCACTTTAGATGCTGTCGTGAAAGGCTCAGTCAAGGCTCAGAGGAGAAGGTGATCAGTTCAGTCTAGGTTGAGGGGAGAGTTGGGAATGGTACACGGAGGTAAACAGGAGCTGTGGTTGATGGCTACGTATTTCCAGATGAACAGTGTGGAAGGGTCTCTCTTTCTCCATCTCTCTCTCCTCTCTCTCTGTGTCTCTGTGTTTGTGTGTGTGTGTATATATGTATGTATGTACATGTATACGTATTTGTAAATATTTTATATGTTCATGTATATATTGATATATATGCTATATATTTGTCTCCCCAGATGATTCTGATCCTTTTCTCTTTCCTTCCCCAAGACCACTAAGTGGAAAGTCTCTGTGTCCCCTTTTATCCCTAAAATTATATAGTATATAATGGTAGTTTATTGCATTGTACCAAGTCTGAGTCTATATATAAACTATTGTTTTACTAATGAGAAATGTGAAATTTGAGAAGGTTCTTGAAACTCAGAAGTAAGAGTATAGTATGTTACAAGGACTGCAGTTTTACACCAGAATCTAAAGCTTAGATTTTTCCCACATATATTCTCTATATATGTGGGCATTAAAATGTTCATGTTTGCATACTTCACATGTTTTACATGCTACCCTTTTTGTATTGAAACTCGTAAATGCTCTTCTGTTTATATTCTCCCTATGCCTCGTCATGTCCTCAGTTTAACAGTCTGCATCTTTTTCCATTACTTCAACATTTAGTCATTCAGTTATGCATTTGGAATATCCAAATGCAGCTTGATGCTTGGAAATACAAAGAGGATATGTGTTTCCCATTTCAAGAGAATTGCATTTTAGGGAGACAGACATGTGAACAATTGCAGGGTTATGGCTACATACCCTAATAGATGTAGGTGGTAAGTAAAGACATTCTAATGAGAAGGGCAGAATCAATCCCTGTGGGCAGCTCAAGGAGGGTTTTCACAGCTGTGATGCCTGAGCAAGGATGACAGAGGAACAAAAAGGCCTTTGGGGCCCAGAGATGAGCGTGTGCCAAGGGCCAGAAGAAATTCCGCTCTGAATTGTATTAGGGAAATGCAAATCACTTGCTATTGAATAGACCTTGAGCATGGTGGCCTTGAGTCTGCAGAGGGAAGGACAGGCCAGGTCATTCTGTGATACCAGAAGTGGCTTAGGTCTTAATTCTAAAGGAGGTGGGGAGTCATTGAAGTATTTTAAGCAGGGAACAATTTGGTCAGAATTGTGTTTTGAGAAGAGCACATGGCAGCATGAAGGGTTGATTCAAAGGGGCAAGGAGACCAGTGAGGAGGCTATGGTGGTAAAGTGCCCAGGCTGGACCTGTGACTGAGTAGTCCTGCTACATCCTTAAAGGCCACCTGGACAGGATTAGATGGATGGTGTGTAAGGGTGAGGGAGGAGGGGTCTAGGATAAGGCAAAGGGAGGTACAAGGTACGTGGTTGTTGAGATTTCTGGGAAATAATCAGGTTGTAGGATTGTGCAGAGAAGAAATGAGCTCAGTTTGGGGAAGCCCAATGGTGAAGTGTTTGCAACTAAATGTGTCTATGAGGAGCTCACATGGGCGAAGAGAACAGAGCAGGAGATTCAACAGCGTGTATAATTAGTATCTAAAGCCCGTCGAGTAGGTGTGAGGACTCAGCACGGTGTATGAAGGTAAGAGGGTTGGAGATGTTAACATTAGGGAAGTGGGAGGAAAGAAGACATATGCTAGTTTTGGGGGGAAGTTTTCCCCTCAGGTTGAGAGTCGTTGGTTTAGAGCAATGAGGTGGATCTTCTGCTGCGACAAGAGTTGTGAATTAAAAACCAAAGTAGGAAAATTTCGGGGTGGTTGGAGGGAAAGGAGGGCACCCTTGAGAATGGTGTCAGGCCGGAGGGAGGTCTAGGAAGATGAAGACTAGAAAGAGACCAGGGTTTAATGATTAAATTTGAAAGAAATAATGCATTTTCTTAAAATAGCAGTGCATGAAAAATAATTCAGATGTCCATTATTAAAAAATAATGCGGTGGAAGAAACTTAAATGAAAGGGAAGCGTTTATAACATGAAGTGGAAAAATCAGGTGGCAAATCAAAATGTATGTGTGTCAGGGGAGGGAATGTGCCTACATGCCCAGAGAAAAAGCATCCACTAAAATGGACCCTGGGTCATTGGACAACAGGTGATTTTAATTTTCTTCTGTGTGCTTTACTGTGTCTTCTAGATTTTTATAATGAACATATAGCACTTTGGTAATTAGAAAAAAATTATTTTTTGGCTTTAAAACATTTTATTGGAATCCTTTTGATAAAACCCTGTGCCTGTTAAAGTAAAGAAGTAGAAGTGACCTAATTGCTATTTAAGTGCCCCAGAGTCTCAAAGCACTTTTTCCCCAGTAAGTTGACAGTTGCTCTCACAGGTTAATGCAGAAAAGATGTAAGTTCCTACGCTCTGCCCAACCCCAGAGAGAAGACAGCCTCATGTCAGCAAAACCCATGGTAGCCAGGGAGAAGGGATGTGGCTCTTGGCTTCTCATCTCAGATGGAAGTGGCAGGAACCAGGCATGACCAGGCATCCCCACCCTCTCAACAGCACTTCTCCAAGAGGGTAAAGACCAAACCTCAGCCCTTCAGTCACCAGGGGAAAAAAAGTATTTGAAGAAGTTGGGGGACACAAAGGCGATCATGCCTCCACTAAAATGTTTTTAAACAATATTTACTGCAGGAAAATGCTCATAACATTTGAAAAGGCAAGATAAACTGTATTTGGCATGGTCCACGTTTTGAATAAAAACTATATATTTGTGTAGCTGTGAATGAAAAAAAATAAGGAAACTGGGAAGTGGTAAAGAGTAGTTATTCCTGGGGTATAAAATCATGGGCAATTTATATTTACTTGTATGTTTCCAAACTTTCCATACACGGTGAGGAGTATAGGAGAGAGGTTAGGAGCAAGGTCTGTGAAGCCATAAGGCTCAAGTTTGAATCATATCTCTGCCCTTTGCGGGCTGTGGAAGCCTGAGTGAGTTATTTTGCTTCTCCATGCCTTGGTTTTCCCATTGTTATATCTTTCCCGTATTAAGGAAGAGTGTCTTGGAATAGTGCCTGACACTTAGGAAACAACTGTACATGTTAGCTATAATTATCATTATTACTATTATTACTTTTATAATCAGAAAAACAAAATTGTAAGAATTAACAATTCAGAAGTCATTGGTAGCCCGATAAACAGTGATTTCAAGGGCTGCTTGGTTGGAAGTTGAACGATAGGGAGTCAAAAATGGGTGAGAAAGTAGTCATAGCGAGTACAGACTGCTTGCCCATAGCTTCTGTGGGAGCACTTTTTTCTTAAGTGAATTTTCCTTTTATTTGCACCCATGTAGTTTGATTTCATTTGACATAATTTCGAATTTCTATCGTATGCTTTAATTTTTAAGGCTAAGTAGAAGAGGCAGACAAAACATTTATCAATGTGCTTGATAAAATTGGTCAGATAAAGTTGCTCGTAAAGTTGCTCAGATTATTCTAGAGCTTAGTGTCTCAATCTTTGCTATCTTTGTTAACTTTCCCAGAGGGGTACTGGCTTTACAAAGATCGTAAGCAGAAATAATAAAGTATTATAATTCAACATCCATTTTTTGACCACAACTATCATTACATTTCCTTTTCTTAGTATAGGAAGACCTCTTATCAGTGCACTCTGCTCTTGTTCATATGTCATAGCATAAAAATGCTGGCATAGATGAAACCTTACCAGTGTAGTTTCTAATCTGTCCTAATTTACTTTATAGTATGTGCATTACTTTCTTTCATTTGCCTTACCCACAGAAGGAGCTCAAAAAATGGGATGAATTTGAAGATATTTTAGAGGAGAGGAGGCATGTCAGTGACTTGAAATTTGCAATGAAATGCTACACACCTCTTGTCTATAAGGGAATTACTCCTTGCAAGCCAAGTGATATTAAATCTAGTGTTCTCAATTCTGAAGAGGTTCGTTATGTCATTAAACAGGTAAGTGATTCCCTCTTCAACCACAGCCAGATTTGTTCATTGTCAACAAGGAACAACACAGGTTTGAGCTGCACAGGTCCACTTATACATAGATTTTTTTCAATAAATACAGTACAGTACTGTAAATGTGTTTTCCGTATAGTTTTCGTAAGAACACTTTCTCTAGCTTATTTTATTGTGAGAATACAGTATATAATGCATGTAACATCAAACATATGTGTAAATCAACTGTTTATGTTATTGGTAAGGCTGTCAGTCAACAGTAGGCTATTAATCAAGTTTTGGGGGAGTCAGAAGTTACACGTGGATTTTCAACTACATGGGGGGTTGGCACCCAGCCCCCACATTGTTCAGGGGTCAACTGTAGTCTGACAGGGAATGATGACAGTTGTACAGTCAATTACAATGAAATATGATACAAGACATGCTAGTGGGAGCCCAGTGTACAGGGGCACTAATTATAGGGCAAATAATTTTGTGTAAGGAATTAGAAAAGTGATTTTTTTTTTAAATGATGCCTAAAAGATGGTTAGAGGTTTTCCAGGTGAAGTGGGTGAAGAAGTATTCCTAGCAGAGCAAATAACTTTTTCCCCATGGTTAAATCTCACTGCACAATAAAATTGCTGGAGAAACTTTCAAGAATCCCTGTGCGTAGATCTCACCCCCATATGAATTAAATCAGAATGTTGGGGAAGGAGCCAGACATCCTAGTAGTAGTTTTTAAAGAAGCCCAGTGGAGGGGTGCCTGGGTGGCTCATTTGGTTAAGCGTCCCACTCTTGGTTTCGGCTCAGGTCAGGTTCTCAGGGTCGTGAAATCGAGCCCCTTATAGGGCTCCATGCTGGGTGTGGCACCTGCTTAAGATTCTCTCTTTCTCCCTCTCCCTGACCCTACCCAACCCCCACTCGCATTCTCTCTTCTCAAAAAAAAAAAAAAAGAAGAAGGCCAGTTGGTTCCAAAGTATAGCAAAGTTTGGGAACCACCAGCATATTTTAACAACTAGAGAACATGCATAGTCCCAGTACTAGAAGCAGTTCAGTATGATGAGACCGAAGAGAGCAAAGAAGGGGTAACATGGTAAGAATTTAGAGACAGGGGCCACATCACAGAGGGTTTTATAAACCATCCAGAGGGGGCATCTGGCTCAGTCATTTGAGCGTCTGACTTCAGCTTGAGTCATGATCTCAGGGTCTTGAGATCAAGCCCCCCCGTTGGGCTCCCACTCAGTGGGTAGTCTGCTGGAGATTCTGTCTTCCCCTCTTCCTTTCCCTTTGCGCTCCCCCTACTCGTGCTCACTCTCTCTCGCTCTAAAAATAAATAATAAATAAAGTAAATCTTATAAACCATCCGGAGGAATTAGATTTTATCCTACATACGGTGCAAAGCCATTGAAAGGTTTCAGGTCGGAGTGTGGCCTGATCAATTAATGTTTTAGAAACACCATTCTGCAACAAAGGAGACAGAAGTTTGGTTATGACACTCTTCCAGTAATCCCTTTGTGGGATCACAGTTGCCTAGACTGTGGTTGTAGAAACAGAGATGGACAGATTTAAGAAATTTAAGGTGTAGGGGTACCTGGGTGGCTCAGTCAGTTAAGTGTCCGAGTCTAGATTTCACCTCAGATCATGATTTCAGGATCGTGAGATTGAGCCCTGTATCGGGCTCCCTGCTGAGCATGGAGCCTGCTTAAGATTCACCTTCTGCCGCTCCCTCCTCCTCTCTCGTTCCCTGTCTTTAAAAAAAAAAAAAAAAAAAAAGGAAAGAAGGAAGGGAAAGAAAGATTGATTTCAGAGGTGGAGTATAATAGGGTGAATGACGGGAAGGAAGAGAGAGACAGGATGACAGAAGAATTCACTGAGATAGGGAATTTAGGAGAGGGAATGGGCTTAGGAGAAAAGCTAAGGTCTGTTTTGGACGTGTCATTTGCAGACATCAGATAGAAGTGTTCAATGGGCACGATTACCGCTTCTTCATGGCTGGCCCTCCCTGTCACTTTGTCCAGGTGCTCCCAGGCTTTGAGGTTTACCTTTAGATACTGTTCTCCATTGACTTTTTTTTTAAAGATTTATTTATTTGAAATAGAAAGTGAGTGAGAGAGAGAGAGAGAGCACACAACAGGGGCAAAGGGACAGGAAAAGCAGACTCCCCTGCTGAGCAGGGACCCCAGCGTGGAGCTTGATCCCAGGACCCCCAGATCATGAGATCAGATGCTTAACTGACTGATCCACCCAGGCGCCCCCCCCCATTGATTTTTAAATGGAATTTAGTCAGGCCTACAACCTCAGAGAAATTCTTTATCTCTGCTGTTTTCTTCTTTTTAAAAAATTTTTTTAAAGATTTTAGTTATTTATTTGAGAGAGAGAGAGAGTGAGAGAGAGAGAGAGAGAGCACGAGTTGGGTGAGGAGCAGAGGGAGAAGCAAACTCCCTGCTGAGCAGGGAGCCTGACTCAGCGCTCAGGCCCTGACTCCAAGATCATGACCTGAGCCGAAGGCAGACACTTCTCCGACTGAACCACCCAGACTCCCCTGTCTGTTTTCTTCTAATTTGGGCATATGACCTATCCTCCTAATCCTTTTGGTTCAATCTGTCTGTCATGATTTATCATGGGGAAACTATTAGTCCTCTCTGACTGGACCTATTTCATAAGTGAAGTAAAGTTTCCTTGTCGATTAGAAGCTAAAGACAGTGGTTCTCAGTACTGGCTCTTTGTTAGAATCACCTGGAGAACTTTTATAGAAAGTTAACTGTTATTTTCCACTAGTACGGAAACTCCATGAAGACAAGAATTTTTATTTCTCTTCTGACTCTCTTTTTTTCCCCTGTATTCTATTATTTTATCTCTTTTTTTGCTGTATTCCTAGTGCCTAGCACATAGGTGCATTTGATAAGTATTTCCTGAATGAATGAATGAATGAATGTATGAATGAATGAAAGAAAAAAATGCTTTTGTCCTGTCCACAGAGATTCTGATGTAATTGGTCTGGAATAGGACCCAGGCATCTTTTTCTTTTTCTTTTTTAAAAGCTCCCCAAGTAATCCTAATACAGAGCCAGGTTAAGCGTAACTGATACAAGCCAGTGTTTCTCAAACTTGGCTGTGCTGCTGAGAGAAAAAAAATCACTTAATGTAGGTAGACTGGAATTGTTATAAACTCAGGGTTATGCAACACAACTGGGCCCTCTGTGTTACCCAAGAATTCCTCGTTTCCCCAGGGAGCTCTCCCGGTCTCCAAAATGGGAATGTCATTGTCACCCATATTCTTTCTGAGCCTCCAACCTTGGCCCCTTACCCTCAAGAGGTGACATTTCTTCCTACTTCACAAAGAAAATGTAAACCATTATATGACAGCTCTCAGCTTCCTGTGATCAAGCTGCTAATTTACCTGCACCGATAGCCTCAGTCTCTTCTTCCCTCCTGTTAAAAAGGGACAGGGAGCTCTTTCTCCTGTTGGAGTTCAATCCCTCCCCTGCTCCTTTGCTCTGAACTTCACCTGCTCCGTCCTGCTCAAGGACTTTGCTTTATTGTCTGTCCCCTCAAATGTCTTCAACTTCTTCCTCTTCATTAGCTCTTTACCATCATCACTGAACTTGTTCCATCCTCTTCTAGCTGAAATCAGCCTCGTTTGGGCATATTGCTTCTCCCCTATGACTCAGCATTTCCTTTCCCACTTCTGCTCTACTCCTGGAAGAAGTCGGCTGTGTTTGCTATACTTGGGACTGTACTTTCTCACCCTCCGTGTATATGCAGCTCATTGGGATCCAGTTTCTAACCCACTGTAATTGCTCTTCCCAAGACTGTGAGTGATTCCTTCCTGATGGCTGAAATCAACCTTGTTGGCATCCTTCATAGCCTTTGGCTCACTCTCCCACCTTTCTTTCTGTGATACCATATTCTCCCCCCTTATCCACCAAATCTTTTTTTTTAAGATTTTATTTTTAAGTAATCTCTACACCCAATGTGGGGCTCGAACCCACAGTCCCGAGATCAAGAGTTGCATGCTTCAACTGAACCAGCCAGGTGCCCCCCCCAACCAAATCTTGTTGATCTTTCCTCAGTTGTCTTTATGGGCTTCTTTTCCTTTGCCTGTCTCTTTAAATGCTGCTGTTCCTCAAGATTTTGTTCTAATCCCTTCTTATTTTTCCTGCTCACTGGGCAGTTTTATTTATTACCAGAATTGTAAATACCTTCCTTATGCTGATGTCTCCCTACTATATTATATTATTATAATAATTTGCTATTATAAATAAATAACAATATGTAGTAAATAATAATTGGTATCTATTGCTTCAGCCCAGATCTCTTTTGAGTTTCATACATATATTTTTATGTCTACTGGAATACCTACTTGGAAAATCCAAAAACATCTCACATTCAGGATGTCTGAATCAAGCTCTTTGACCCTCCCACTCCCACCACTGTACCGTGTGCATCCCCCCACACCCAGTTTTGCATATCTCCAAGAACGGCCTCTCCATATGCCTGCTGCCCATACCAAAAATCTGGGTGCCGTCTTCAGCTTCTTGCTTTCCCTTCCTGTGCTGTCAGTCACTAAGAGCTGGCAATTTGCTCTCCTCAATTGCTCTTGTCTGTTTCTTTCCATCTCTGCTGCCAACTCAGGCTGCCTTAGTCTCACGGAATGCAATGCAGCCATTGAAGGGCTTTTAGCTTGGGAAAGATGAGATCACTTCTGCATTTAAGATACCACTCAGGGGCGAATGGGTGGCTCAGTCAGTGAAGCATCTGCCTTCAGCTGAGGTCACGATCCCGGGGTCCTGGGATCAAGCCCCATGTTGGGCTTCCTGCTCAGCAGGGGAGTCTGCTTCTCCCTCTCTCTCTGCCCTTCCCCCTGCTTGTGTTCTCTGTCCCCCAAATAAATACATACGTAAAATCTTTAAAAAAAGAAAAGAAACCACTCAGGTTTGTGATGTGAAGAACAGACTGAAAAGGGACAACACTGGGACAAGGAGTTATAAAGCTATTGCTCATCTTTTAATCTTATCTAAGGTTTCCAAGAAGAAGAATCTGGAAGGATATACATATCTGTTGGGCAAATGAGAAGCCCGATTGCACAGAATAAGAGCTCAGGTCATTCTCTGCTTCTCTGCTTTCCTCCAATCCTAGAGAAGGCCATGCCTTCTGAACAGACCAGCCTACTCAGCTGTGTCCTTCATCTGCCCAATTCTTTCAGATCCCCAGGGGACTAGTGTGTCCTCCTCTTCAGCCTTCTGCACAGGCTTAGCTGGCATCAGCACTTCCTGGTGAGGGGAAGGCCCTCTCAGCCATGTATTCATTCTTTTTAATGCTCCATTTCTTCTTCCTTTCTCATCCCAGCTCCTCAAACGTGTAGTGAGTCCTTTGCCGTTCACTTCCCACTTGCAGCAGGTTGCTGTACTCCAGTAAAGGTTACCGTGGATCTCCAAGTGACCCAATCCAAGGGGTTCCTTTAGTCTTCGCTGCATCTTTACTGTGTCAGTTTTTGTTGGACACACTCTCCTGCAGGACTGTCCTACCTTGACATTTATGGCATCACACAGTACAGTTCTCTTATCATCTTCCTTGTTAATCTCTTTATGAGTTCTTCCATCCGCTGGTTAAGTATTTCTCAAGGTTGAACCCGCAGCCTTCTTATCTTCATCCCTGCAGTCTCCCTGGTCCGTTTTATCCACTCCCGTCATTTCCATTTTCGTCTGTAGTCTGGTGATGCCCAAACAGGATCTCTAGCCTTGGCTAGATTATCAGGGTTCAGACTCTTCTCTCCAATTGTTCTACTCCCTGCAGGTCAGCTACTTTATATGTCTCCAGACACCTCAAAATCAGTATATCTGCCTTCTCAACCCCTGCACCACATTGCCTTCTAGCCCTGCTCTCTATCCCCAATTTCAGGATGGCCCCACCATCCATTCTGTTGCCCGAAACAACTGAGCTTCTCACTGCCCTTCCCCTTCCCTTCAGCACCTATTATTGCTTTTTGGGGGGTCTTTTCCGTCTCCGGTGAGCTATTTTGATAGTTTTCCAAGTGTACTCCCTTTTCCTAGGCTGGTTTCCTGAAATCCATCCTTACCACCAATCCATTGATTCCTCTATTTCCTTGAAAAAGATAAATATGGAGCTAAGAGGATGATTATCCATTTGGGAAGGTACGAAGTGCCGCTGAATTGTTTAGTTTGAAATGGCTAATTTTATGCTATGTTAATTTCACCTCAATTATTTTAAAAAAGAGAAGCTATTTCTCCACTGCATGTAATTTAGGAAGTTGGGACTCCACGTCCTACCCTCTCATCTTCTGGGCCTCATCCTAAAGCAGAACATTCTCCTCTGCTAAGGATAAATATTATTTATCACATAGACGCCATTCTTTTTCACCATGCTTGCTTAAGGCATCAAATTAGAGTTCCCTGAGGACAGAAATGGACTTATTCGTCCCCACCCCCAGGCCTAGCACATAGCCAACATTTTGTTCTCTTTACAAAAGATGTGGTATGCCTTCGGAATAGAGTTCCAGTGTAAGATCATTGACTTTACTAGTTAACCTTTGATACTTTGGAGAGTTTTGTCCCAGTGACCTGTGTATGCGGTATAGTCCGAATGGTTACTTCAACCTAATCTTGTATTTTTACCTTGTATGTTACCTTGTATATTACCTTGTAGTAGCATGGAGCAAGCAGATGGAGTGCTGCAGCCATCTGCTGAAAGAAACTGCCAAATATCTGTGCTAGCACACTAGTTAGTTCATGGGCAACAGCTTATTTTAGAGACTTTGGCTGTAAGCTTATTAACAAATCAAATGGAAAGGTGAGATGCTCTCCTAGAGAGCCTATTCTTTTTGAATTTCCGGTCTTTGACATTGTCGAAATAGGATCATTTATCTACTTGAGTTATGTTGGAAAATAAATTACGTCAAACTAAATGAGGAAGAAAACGTCGCATTTTTGAGCTATGTAATATTGGTCCATTTGGAACTAGTCCTAGCACTTGGAGTGAATAGAGTTCTGGCTTCTTTTCTTCAGAGACGTATCCCTGCTTTCCCTTTCCTTCTAGCTTTCCAAGGAATCCCTTCAATCCGTCGATGTCCTCCGAGAGGAAGTTTGTGAGATTTTGGATGAAATGAGCCACAAACTGCGTCTGGGAGCCATCCGGTTTTTTGCCTTTGCCCTGAGCAAAATATTTAAACAAATTTTCTCAAAAGTGTGTGTAAATGAAGAAGGTATTCAGAAAGTGAGTATTGCTTGTTTAAAAACAACCTCTTCTACCCCTTAACGATTTCATCAACTCCAGGACCTCTCACTTTGCACTAAATGAGCAGGCCCTCGTCAGCAGGCGTCCAGGCTGGGCAGAAAAAAAGGCTTTGCTTCTCTGGGGGGTAATATTTTTTACTTTCAGACCTACAGACTTCAGACTAACTCACTTAGTCAGGTAAGACTTACAGACTAACCTCACGTCAGATGTCCGCCATGCTACAGAAATAATACCAAGAATTTCTGTCTATGATCCACCTGGGTCCCCTTACAACATTTTCCTTATCCTCCCCTCAATACTCTGCTGTGTTTTTCCCGTAAACAAGGACATTCCCTTATGGTGCAGTTATCAAAATAAGCAAATCGACATTGATACAACACTAATACACAGTAATAGAGACCTCAGTCGTATTTCATTGATCACCTCAGTTATATCTTGTATAGCAAAAGAAATCCTACGTCATGTGTTATGTTCAGCTTCCATATCTCTTTCGACTCTTTTAATTTAGAACAATTCCTTAGTCTTTGTGTTTCATATTAGTTTTGGAAAAAAACCAGACCAGTTATTTTATAGCATGTCTTGATTTGGATTTGAGTGATGTTGTCTCAGGATTAGACTCAGGTTGTAGGGCTTGAGCAGGATGCAACATTGTATCCTTCTCAGTGCAACAGATCAAGGAGCACATGGTGGCTGTCTGTCCCCTTACTGGTGGTGGTCACTTTCATCATCTGGTATCAGCTGCATCTCTCCACTTGTAAAGTTACCCTATTTCCCTTGGTAATAAGTATCGTGTGGAGAGATGCTCTAAGAATGGTTCAGGGTCCTGTTTTCCAGCATGGTCTCCTCTACAAGTGTTCACATTGACTGATGATTTTTCCCAAACCAGTTATTACTCTAATGATTGCCAAATGGTGATTTTTCTAATTTCATCTCTCAGGAGTGATTTAACAGTCATGTTATAGTCTGCTTTCTTCTGGAAGGAAGAGCTTTTCCTATTTTTATTCATTTATGATTTTTACTATTCTTTTTCCTCTTACTAAGAAGCTCTTACATCCATTGGCCTTCTTGTACATGTCTTTTAATATTTTATTCAGTCATTTACTTTACTTTCATGTATTTCTTCTTTTTTCCTCCAATGACTATTCTCTAGTTTGTTAAGTTACTCTCTGCCTGCCTCTCTCTCAAAGAATGTTTGGGGGCGCCTGGGTGGCTCAGTCAGTTGAGCATCCAACTCTTGGTTTCGACTGGAGTCATGATCTCATGGGTCATGAGATCAAGCCCTGCGTCTGGCTGCACACTCAGCAGGGAGTCTGCTTGAGATTCTCTCCCTCTGCCCCTCCCCCCACGTGCTCATGCGCTCTGTCTCTCTCTCAAAGAAATAAATGAATCTTGGGGTGCCTGGGTAGCTCAGTTGGTTAAGCATCTACCTTCGGCTCAGGTCATGATCCCAGGGTCCTGGGATCGAGTCCCATGTCAGGTTCCCTGCTCAGCGTGGAGCCTGCTTCTCCCTCTGCCTCTGCCTGCTGCTCTGCCTGCTTGTACTCTCTCTCTTCTCTCTCTGTCAAATAAATAAATAAAATCTTAAAAAAAAAAAGAAAGGAAGAAATCTTAAAAAAAATGTTTGATATAGCCATCCAGACAATATTGACTGGCCCTGTCTTCTTAACTGATCATACATTATCTTACCTTGGTAAATTATATTTAGATTTCCAAAAAACAGATAACACATTGATCCTGGTGAATATTTTTGAGGCTGATAGCCTACGGAATATATCTGGAAGCTCAAATTCCTTCTAACTGAGGGCACCCATTCTTCCTGGTGGCAAGTCCAGTGTATAAATATAGAAATACCATACCTCTCATTTGTCCTCCTAATTCAGATTTGTTTTTATTAATCTACCTGAGAGACGCTTTGTTCCCTCTTACTGCACACAACCATCTAGCACATTGGTTAACAGCTGGCTTTTTAATTCAGACTCACTTCAGTTCCATTCGCAGCTTGGTCATTGATCAGATGCGTGACCATGTCGCAAATGAGGAACCTAATGTTTAGGCCTTATTTACAAATATGTCACATTAAACAATGCATGGAAAATGCTTAGTATGTAAAATGTTTAATATGGTGCCCACCTAATATGTTAGGGATCATCCCTATTATTATTATGATCTATAAAATTTACATTTTTAATGTTCTTGCATTGTGTGAGGTTATTTAACCAGAACTCTGAAATAAGTTTTCTGTATGTAGTAGGGGAGGCAGGAAGACATTATTAACCTTAGTATTCCCTCTGTACATATACCCATTCTTCCGTTTTCTGATGTGCCATGTGATTTTAATAATTGGAAAACTGAAAGTATTCAAACTGTGACATTTATTTTAAAGCTACAACGAGCCATCCAGGAGCACCCAGTTGTCCTGCTGCCCAGTCATCGAAGTTACATTGACTTTCTGATGCTGTCTTTTCTTTTATACAACTATGATCTACCGGTACCAGTCATAGCCGCAGGAATGGGTATGTATTGTTCTTCTCCTCTTTTGTTTTAATTATAAAAATGACAATATTCATTGAAATGATTTTAACAGTGCTGAGGTACTTGAAGAAGAGGATGCAAATCCCCTCTCCCTTCTACCATTGACCCTGGTGTTCGATAGTCGGGATTAGGTCTCTCCGTGCTGTGCCTCAGTACAGACGGAAACAAGGATATGTGCACATGGGGGTTTGGTTTAGGCTTGAAAAATGAGATACCGCCTTTATGTATGACCTGCCTTTGCTTTTCTTAATTGATAATTTATCAGTGTTTATCTCTAAGGTCAGTGAATAGATACAACTTTTTTCTTTTACATATTTTTAATTATGGTAAGATACAGAAAGCATAACATTTACTGCCGTAACCCCCTTTAAGCCTATAGTTCAGTGGTGTTAAGTACATTCACACCGTTGTGCATCCCTCACCGTCTGCCATCCACAGAACTCCACCTGCTTTTCCTCTTGCAGACCTGAAATTCTGTCCCCACTCAACACTAACTGCTCACCCTACTCTCCCCCCGGCCACTGGCCACCAGCATTCGACTTTCTGTCTCTAGGAATTTGGCTCCTCTAGATACCTCGTATGAGTGGAATCCTACAGGATTTGTCCTTTAGTGACTGGTTTCCTTCACTCAGCATCATGTCCTCAAGGTCCATTCATGTTGCACCATGTTTCAGAATTTTCTTCCTATTCCTAAAGGCCGAGTCCTGTTTGATCGGACGTGTAGAGCACACGTCGTTTATCCATTGTTCTGTCCGTGGAAGCTTCGCTTGCTTCCACCGTTTGGCTATTATGAATAATGCTGCTATGAACATAGGTGTGCAAATACCTGTCTGAGTCTCTGCTTTAAATTCTTCCAGGTATACACCCAGAAGTAGAATTGCTGGGTTGTATGCTAATTTTATTTTTAATTTTTTTGAGGACCACTGTATTGTCTTCCCTAGCGGCTGTGCCATTTCACATCCCACCAGCGTAGTACACGAGGGTCTAGTTTCTCTGCATCCAACACTTATTTTCTTGTGGTTTTGTTTTTGTTTTTTTAATAGTGGCCATCCTGATGGTAGGATGTGGTATCTCAGTGTGCTTTTGATTTGCATTTCTCTGATGACTAGCAATGTTGATCATCTTTTCATGTACTTGTGGCCATTTCTGTATCTTTTTTGGAAAAATGTCTATTCAAGTCCTTTGCCCATTTTTGAATTGGGTTGTTTTTTGTTGTTGTTTCTCTTGAGTTGTAGGGGTTCTTTATATATTCTGGATAATAACCCCTTATCAGATACATGATCTGCAAATATTTTTTCCCTTCTCCCATTAAATTTCTCCCAAAGTTGACTTTGCACTCTATCAATGGATCCTTTGATGCACAGAACTTTTCATTGTGATGTAGCCCAATTTCTTCATCAGTTTCTTTTTTTTTTTTTTAAGATTTTATTTTTATTTATGTGACAGAGAGACAGCCAGTGAGAGAGGGAACACAAGCAGGGGGAGTGGGAGAGGAAGAAGCAGGCTCCCAACGGAGTAGGGAGCCCGACACGGGGCTCGATCCCAGGACCCTGGGATCACGCCCTGAGCTGAAGGCAGACGCTTAACGACTGAGCCACCCAGGCGCCCCTGTCAGCTTCTTTTGTTCTCTGTGCTTTCGGTGTCCTGTCCAAGAAATCGTTGCCACATTTAATGTCATGAAGTTTTACCTCTATGTTTTCTTCTAAGAATTTTATAGTTTTAGGTCTTACGTGTAGGCCTTTGATCCATTTCGAGTTAATTTTGTATACAGTGTAAGATCAAGGCCCAACTTCATGTCTAACATTACAATATTCAGCAGGGTAGGTATACTGTAATTTGGTAGTTTTGTGGTTGCATATATTCTCCTACTGGTGCTTTTATTTCTGTAGGACTGATTCCAAAAAGCAGGATTGCTAAGGCAAATCATTGTTTATCTTCTCCCTTTGGAGGGGGCTGAAAAAGTTGGGATTCAGGCATACACCTTGGTTAATAAATGCAGTAAACAGTAAGGTAAAAATTGCCAGGGACTTAAGTACTTTAAAAGCAGTTTCATCTGTACAGATGCGTAAGGAAGTTCTTTGAAAATTAAGGAAAATGGAAAAAAAGGAGGGTTTTAAAACCCCTGGTAGAATAAAGCATCCCACACTTGCTTTATTTAATCTGTGCCACTAAAAGAAGGCTGATACTTGTACCTCATGGGTGAAAAAGGTGAGAGTTGGGCTGGCCAGGTGGCCAGCATGGAAGACACGTGCCGGTCTGTCATCAAGCAGCAGCACTCCTAAAGAACTCGGCATGGTGATGTGACAGAGCTTGTCACCTTGCCTGCTGTGGCCCCGTCTGTTGCCGGTCTGGTTGTAAATGCGGAGGTGCGTGGGGGCGCACGTGGTAGCCGCCCGGTGGGCCTGCCCACACTGTCCTTTCTCTCCCGTAATTCTATTAGACGTCCCTTCTCACGTGGTTTCAGCTCGGGAAGTATGATTAGCAGTATCATAGCGGTATCTTCCATACATGCAAACTTTCTTAACAGAATGTGAGGTTAGGTATTTATAGAAGTTTCAAGATCCGCAAATAAAGATGAACCCCTTCTTTATTTATTGTTTAGACTTCCTGGGCATGAAGATGGTCGGGGAGCTGCTGCGGATGTCGGGTGCCTTTTTCATGCGGCGCACCTTTGGTGGCAATAAACTCTACTGGGCCGTGTTCTCTGAATATGTGAAGACCATGTTGCGGGTAAAGGCAGATAATTTCCGAATACTTTCAAGCTGCATTTCCTCTCCACTCGAGCTTGAGCTTGCCGTAGGATCTTAAATTCTTCACTCCCGAATGGCCCGCTTCGCTGCTCGTCCCCCTGAAGGAATGTGCATGACCTCCATGGTCCGTTTACCCTGTGCGGCCCTCTTGCTTGAGTGCGCTGTGCGCAGTGTTTGCTCAGAAGGCCGGTGGGGGTGGGGGAGCAGCTTGGGGAAAGGAATCAAAAGAAGCATTTCTCACTTTGAGAGTAGGCAATGGGTTTTGTGTTTGTTTTGTTTTGTTTGTGTTTTCTCTTTAAAGAATGGTTATGCTCCTGTTGAATTTTTCCTCGAAGGGACAAGAAGTCGCTCTTCCAAGACATTGACTCCGAAATTTGGTAGGTCCTTTAGAGACTGAAAGAAGAATACAAACCCAGAAAGTGTGGTGTCATCATAGCTGCTAAATACAGCTTGACACTTTTTTTTTTGCAAGATATATTTTCTTTATAAGTGTAACTGTTTCTTTAAGTTGTAACTGTTTATATTTACGGGCTTAAGATTTAATGTACACTTCAGGATCTTCCTGTTTTGTATCCGTGTTTGCTCCACATTTCACTACATACAGAAAACCATTTCTTCCTGTTGACAGGTCTTCTGAATATTGTGATGGAACCATTTTTTAAAAGAGAAGTTTTTGATACCTACCTTGTTCCAATTAGCATCAGTTACGATAAGATATTGGAAGAAACGCTTTACGTGTATGAGCTTCTAGGGGTTCCTAAGCCGAAAGAATCTACAACCGTACGTAAAGGAGAACCAGACTTGCTTTTACTTGAATTTAGATAAATGCTGGTTTATACACCAACTTCTTTCTGAACTTACTCTTCTATGTTTCATTTCCTCTGTTATTAGGGATTGTTGAAAGCCAGGAAGATTCTCTCTGAGAATTTTGGAAATATCCACATATACTTTGGAGACCCTGTGTCACTTCGCTCTCTGGCAGCTGGGAGGATGAGTCGGAGCCCATATAACTTGGTCCCAAGGTGCCAGACCTGTGTTTTCGTAATTGACATAGAAATAAGGATGAACATCGGGAAGTGTGGTCGTGATTCTTGAGTTGACTGACCCCTTCTAGGACTGAAACTTGGTTTTCTGAGATCACATATCAGGGAAGCAGAAAGCTTCAGTTAAAGAATTCTGTTTGCAGGGCGCCTGGCTGGCTCAGTCAAGTGGAGTGTGCGACTCTCGATCTCGGGGTTGTGAGTTTGAGCCCCAACTGGGTGTGGAGATTACTTGAAAATTTAAAAAAAATTTTTTAAGAAGAGAATTGTCAAAGAAAACAGTTAGCTGCTCGCTATATCACAATGTGATATATGTCAAATACACGGAGTCAGACCGTGCTGCTCGTTCTTCTCAGGGGAATCAGTACCCTCCTACCTGTGCTATGCACACCACCCTACCCATTCTGTGTTGGGGGGAACACTATTGGCAGGTCAGCCAAAGTATGTGGTGAGTATTATTTTTGATCCTAGAAGGGATTATATGATAATAATGAATGGGAGTGGGTCCCTGTCCTCAAGATTACAGTTTTATTTTGTTTTGTTTTTTTAAGATTTTATTTATTTATTTATTTGAGAGAGAAAAAGAGAGTCTCAGAGGGTGGGGGTGAGAAGCAAAGGGAGAGGGACAAGCAGACTCCGCGCTGAGCACAGAGCCCAGTGCGGAGCTCGATCCCACGACACTGAGATCATGACCTGAGCTGAAACCAAGAGTCAGATGCTTAACCGACTGGGCCACCCAGGTGCCCCAAGAAGGTTGTAGTTTTATGGGCACAGAAATGTATTAGGTTCTTTCAGGACGCAGGTACAGATACGCACTTGGGTTTTCTTAATTTGGAGAAATACCCCTGGGGAAGTAAGGGAGACAGAAACCACCTGCTCAGCCAGGCTTCCCGGGACGACGTCATTCATAATTCGTGTGTAGCGCCAGTGGGCCCGTGGCCACCAGTGAACGTCACTAGCAGCTTCAGCAGCTCTCAAGCAGATGTTGCTTTTTGCTGCCACGGGCTTTCCACCTCTAGTTCTCAGATCGGGCTAGCCGGTTGTTATTAGGATTGGCCCTAGCTTTCACGTGAAGCTCCCTTCCTGTGTGGTTGCTTTGGGTCCTGAGCGTACGCCTGCTTCATCCAGCTCCAAACCAGCTCCTGGTACCATCCGAGTCCACGTTTGGTGATCCGTGCCTGAAGAATCTGTCAGGCGAGGATCGTGGCAGTACTTGGCAGGTAACCTTGAGCTGCTCAGAAGGGCAGTGTAGCAGCCAGGCAAACTGTATAGCCCATCCAGCACAGACGTGAGCGGTGACCGCGTAACCTGGTAAGCGTGTTCTGGGAGACGGGTGTTCAAAGCACGGTGGACTTGGAGAGGACCGAGTAGTTCCGGCTACTGGGGCAGGCCTCCATTTTCAGAGCAGTGATAGATCTGTTTATAAAGCAGCAGCATTTTTTTTTGCCTGGAACCAGGAAGACTAAGACTCGGTCCACTTGCGTGCGTTTTGTCACCTCTCAAGAGTGTACCGTAGAGACAGGTGGACAGGTTTCACTCTAGTAAAGTAAAGGTATATTCTGGCATTGTGACCTGAGAGAATTCACTTGGCAGAAAGTAAGAGAAACCTTCCCAGGGGTCTGTCTTCTCCCACCCCCCCCCTTCACATTAGTGTGGGTAGCAGAGCTGTCATTTGTTCTTCTCTGTTCTTCTCTGTAGGTATATTCCTCAGAGACAGTCGGAGGATGTGCATGCCTTTGTCACTGAAGTTGCCTATAAAATGGAGCTTCTGCAGGTTCAAAACCTGGTTCTGAGCCCCTGGGCCCTGACAGTTGCTGTCCTGCTTCAGAACCGGCCGTCCATGGACTTTGACGCTCTGGTGGAGAAGACTTTATGGCTCAAAGGCTTAGCCCAGGCCTTCGGAGGCTTTCTCACTTGGTCCGGTACGTATGCAGGACTTGTGTGATGAGAGATTTATAGTGAACTACCTGCTGTTCACTCATGAAACCTCTTGAGTCTAGTCGATGCTGGGAACGGCCAGGGATACAAAGAGAAACAAGCCGCAGCCCTGTGCTGCAGCTTCTCCTGGCTCGTGGAAGGCAGGGTGCGTGATTGGTGACGAGGGTCCAGTGAAGTAAACACAGAGAGCTATGGACGGGGCGCCTGGGGGGCTCAGTCGGTTAAGCATCTGCCTTCGTCTCAGGTCATGATCTCAGGGTTCTGGGATTGAGCCCCGCGTGGGGTTCCCTGCTCAGCGGGGAGTCTGCCTCTCCCTCTCCCTCTGCTCATGTGTGTGCTCTCTCTCTCTCTTTCAAATAAATAAATAAAATCTTTTAAAAAAAAAAAAGCTATGGACAGACCACAGAGGGTTGCTGAGAGTACTGTGTAGGGAAGGGCCCCTGCTCAGGAGGGTTTCATAGAAGTGACTTTTGACGTCAAGTTCCATCTTGATGGAAAGGTAGGAGCCGTTCAGGAAGATGAGCGGGCGAGGGATTGCTAACGTAGGAGCAGATTTTAAGCAGGGAAGCATGACTGAAAACAACCACAGAAAACAGCCCCTGTCAGTTTTAAAAGATGGGCCAGAGCTGGGAGAGGGTATCGGAGGCAGGGAGATGGGCCAGAAGGCTGCTCGGCCTCAGTGAGAAGGGCAGGAGCCTGGACCGGAGGCCGTGGCAGAGTCAGGGAGGAGCTACGAGATGTTTAGGCAGAGCTGCTAGAGGAAGGGGCTATCGAATTGGATGGTGGTCATCAATAGGGAAATGAAGATGAATCTGACACGTGTCCCAGTATTTTCAGTCTCGTGGGAGGCAAAGGACATGTTGAGTGTGATTCAGGTGGAAAATCCTGAAAAGAGAATAGTTACAGTGCTAACTCCTGTTGGCCCAGGAGCATGTAAGAACACAGGCACCTCTTTCTACGCGTTTTGCTTTTCCAAGGTGGGATAAATAGGTGGCCAGTTCACCGCTAAGAGTCTCTGTTCGGCAATTAAAATAACTCCAGTGATCCTGGGGAGAGAGCCTGTTGGTATCTAAGTAACAGAATCGTGGAAAGTGATTCAGTACTTTTCCAAATCCAGTTCCTTTTTTCTTCTTTACTTGGCTTATCCCATACTTCCAAGCGTTTTCATAGCTAGAGCTCTTTACAGTAAATGTGTCTTCATGCCATACCATGTTCTGTTATGTATATAACATGTATCACAGATTATATCATGACCTTAAGCAAGCTCACAAGGCATGTGAGCCCAGAAGGAAAGCCACAGCCCTCCGTTGCCCCCTCCCAGAATTATTGGCAGCCCTCGTTGCCCACGTGGAGCGGTGCACCTGGTTACTGGAGCCCGGCAGCCAGCGCTTGGGCCCAGGGTAGCAGTAAAATGATCTCCCTTGTCAAGAATGTTAAATATCACCATGTCTTCATTATGCCTCTGTAGTTCTAACTCCTTGGCTATGTCCAGGCTAGTGTAGCGTCAGTGTAGTGAGTTACCAGGATCTGTCATGGGCCCAGTTGTTTAGTTTTCTCTGATGTGGGAAAACCAGAAAATCTCCTCAGCATCCCTCTGTGCTCAGGGAAGCCTGGTGCTGGGGGAGCGCCTCTTGGGTCGCCCTTGTTCACCAGCAAAGTTGCAAAGCAATATTCTTGCAGTGTTGGAATTAATTGGTCTAAGCAAGGAGAGAGAGAGAGTGTGTGTGTGTGTGTGTGTAAGTGAATGAAGTATGTTTTTATTTTAACAATAACTTTTTATTATGTTATGTTAGTCACCATACAGTATATCCTTAGTTTTTGATGTAGTGTTCTATGATACATTATTTGCGTACAATACCCAGTGCACCATGCAGTATGTGCCCTTAATACCCATCACTGGCCTATCCCAGTCCCCCACTTCCCTCCCCTCTGAAGCCCTTGGTTTGTTTCCCAGAGTCCATAGTCTCTCATGGTTTATCCCCTCTTCTGTTTGCCCCCCCTTCATTCTTTCCTTCCTTCTCCTACCGATCTTCCTATTTCTTATGTTCCATAAATGAGTGAAACCATATGATAATTGTCTTTCTCTGCTTGACTTATTTCACTTAGCATAATCTCCTCCAGTCCGGTCCATGTTGCTGCAAATGTTGGATAATCGTTCTTTCTGATGGCTGAGTAATATTCCATTGTATATATGGACCACATCTTAATCCAGTCATCTGTTGAAGGGCATCTCGGCTCCTTCCACAATTTAGCTATTGTGGACAATGCTGTGAAGCATGTTTTAATCATGAGGCTTCTTGTCTTAGTATTGTTAAATTCACATGTATATGATTTTCTTGTCCTGTAACTTGCTATTGCAATACTTCGGATACACGTGGTTCCTGAGGAAGTGTTGGTTTTCAGAGTGGGAATTCATATATACTTCAGAATGGCTGACAAATGAAGGATAGATAAGAAAGTGCATTAAATGTCTTTAGAGAGACAGTTGATAGTACTTTTATAAAGTCTCTTTCACAGGGGCGCCTGGCTGGCTCAGTTGGAAGAGCATTATCTCAGGGTCATCAGTTTGAGCCCCACATTGGGCACAGAGATTACTTTAAAAAAAAACAGAAAAAATATATCTTCCCATAGGGCATCATTACTTCAGTTGGTAGAGCCCAGAGCTAGACCCTGGCACTTGACAGGGAATCTGCCAGCTCACTAGCATTGCTGGACACCAGGCCTAAGATTCCCTGCAGAGACCGGTCCCATTTCTGTGCCGTCCGCCTGAGTGAGCTGTCTCTGTGTGTAGATAATGAACGTGCTGAAGAAGTTATCCAGTCCAACATCCTCCTGCACTCCAACATCGCCAGCCTCGTCAAAGACCAGGTGGTTCTGAATGTGGACTCCGGAGACTCCGAAGTGGTTGATGGACTCATTTTCCAGCATATCACCCTCCTCATGTGCTCGGCTTATAGGAACCAGTTGCTCAACGTTTTCGTCCGTCCTTCCTTAATAGCTATGGCACTGCAGATGGCCCCCGGGTTCCGGAAAGGTAACTCACGGGAATGTGATCTGGAATTTTGGAAGAGACTGGCCATTCAGTTCCGTATAGAGAGCAACATTTGATGCCTTATAATGCTCAGCCACATGTGTGGAGCCCAGACAGCAGCAAAGAATGGGGCCTGTCCACTCTGAAGAAGTTAGGTTTGTGCCCCCAGTACATGGCTGTCTGCTTCAAATTTGGGAATGGGAAGGGACCTAAGAAATTAACCTAAACCTCTCCTTTTATAAATAAGGAAAGGGAGGCCTAGGAAGTTACGTAATGTCCTAAGCAAGGGTCTGGGACTAGAGCACAGTTCTCCATCTCCTGGCCTGCGGCCCTTTCTCCTTTATGTGGCAGAAGCAGGCGGGGTGGGTAAACAGTCCAGCAGTGCCTGCTAGGGACACAGTCATGTTCTAGTGGCGGTGAAGAGTGGAACAATGAATAACACTGTTTTGTTCCCAGGAAGCTGTTGTCAGGGTGAGGGCTGTTCTACCCAGGCTCCACTGGAGTTACTGGAGGGTGAGCCCCACCCCAAATGTTGATTCAGTTGGTCCAGAGTGTGGACCAGACACTGATGTTCTTGGTTTTGTTTTTCAGAGCTCCATAGATAATCCTAAGGAAAAGTCAGACTTAGACCTTTAGCCTTGGAAGGAACCTCAGGTCCTATGTCCAGGCCCTCGTTTGTGAATGAGGAGATGGGCCCGGAGAAGTCAGTTTAGTTCAAGACACAGAAAACTCAAATCTTGGTCTTAGTTCTGAGGTTTCTCATCTCGGAGTTCGTTCACAACTAAGGGGTACACGCGTGGTCTTCTTGAGTGTTGGGACCACCCAGAAATTGGAGGCAGTGCTTCACATCCACACGTCTGTAGATTCTTTGAATGAGAAAGTTCATAGCAGAAAATGTCAGAAAAATGAAGACACCTCTGTAGTCGATGGGCAAGGGAGACCTGTGTGTCTGGAGAACGAGACAGTATTTTCTGTTGTGTGCTGGTATATTCTAGTGCTAAAGATATGGTAAAGACAACAGGAAGTAGGACTAGAGAAGGGATCGAAGTAATTCATTCCTTTCCTTCTCTACTAGGGAGCCGTGGGCAGGGAACGTGAAGCATCCTAGCTTCTAAGAAGTGTAGCGTCTCGCTCAGCAGCACACTGACTGGGTAGAGGCCTGGTTGTGATTCAGATGCAACCGTCGGCACTGCTAAACTGTAGTTTGCTCTTAGGTAAAATTTGGATTGCCAAATAGCTTCCTTTGGGGGCCTGAGTTCTCATCCCTGGCATGGAGTAATATGCCTTTGGAGTGACGCGTTTTGGACAGTCGTGGCCTTCTTGTACTTCCTAAAAGTTTAAAAACCAGTGTTGTAATTGGATGTAATTGATTTATTTCCAGAGGATGTCTACAGTTGCTTTCGCTTCCTGCTCACTGTTTTTTCAGATGAGTTCATCTTCCTTCCAGGAAACGCACTAAAGGTAAATCTTTACAGCCAAAGAGCACAGGTGTGTTCACAGTGAGAGTTCTGGAAGTGTAGGCTTGGATTCACGCGTGGTTGACTTCCCTTTCTTCAAGGCTACATGCAGCAGAAATACGAGACTCTTGGACACTCGCAGTTCGATGAGCTCTATTTTGATTCTTGGTCAAGCTTAATCAGTAACGTAGGGATTATTTGGTGAGAAGAGAGTCATTCTTTAAACCTTGAGCCACTGTGAATAAATCAGTACTGTTTTGTTAAAAATTTGCCAACCGGTACACATTTTCCTGTTAACAACATGTTGGAATGTGTTGGGCCTTTTGCTTTGAGATTAGAGAGCAGTGGTCTTGCCTGATGGCGTAGACAGCTCGTGATGGATCAGGCCCCCAGAGCTGGACCGCCGGCTTGCTGGCGGGGGGGGGGGGGTGTACCAGGATAGACGGAAGGTGGTCAGGTTTCTGTATGCTGTGCCTAGGAGCCCAGGTGTTACTCCGTTGAGAATGAGGTCGGCAGTTTTTTTGAGTATAAGCATAATTCCACATAGTTTTAGGACCTGTTTTATGCACTTCCTATTTAAATTTAAGGAACGCGGCTGTGCAAAGTGAGAAAGTCATCACCCAGGTCATGATTTCTAAGGCTCTTGAATCCTTTGTGTGTTTGCTGTGTTTGGGGTTCAACATTTTGAGTGTTGGAACACATGCTTCTCTGTCTGCTAACAACAGAACCTTTTAGAAGCGTTGTGGAATTGGCTAGTGTTCTCTCATTCTGAGGGCACATAGCTGCTGTTCCTGAGACCAGCAGCGTACCCATTAACCTAAATTAGTGGGTGCACCCTATCTTCTCCCCTCCCTTCCCAGGACTTTGAAGAAGGCTGTTACCTGCTCTGCAAAAATGAGACAATACAAGTGACGACAAGGGACATCCTAGTTACAGAGAAAGGAAATACCGTGTTAGAATTTTTAATAGGTCTCTTTAAACCTTTTGTGGAATGTTATCAGGTATGTAACTCTTTTGCAAGTTCTCCTTCATCCTCCCACCCTCTACTTGCTTCTGGTTCGGAGGTCAAGTGTCTTCCCCAGGTGAATGGCAGAACTAGAGAGATTGCTCAATAGGGTGAAAGAGTCACCTCTCAGGTGAAGACCTTGTTCCTGCAAAGGGGGCCCTTACAGACCCCAGAGGGTAACAGCTTCAGGATGCCCAGAACCAAGCGCCATCATACTGTACCTTACGGCTTTTCTCATAGCTCGGCGTTTGACACATTGCGGGCACTCGGGAAATGCAAGATTGGAATGATACATAATGTCAGTGATTTTAAATCACTAAAAGCTAATTAACAGAAGGGGAAGAAGAGGTTCAAGTGCAAGTATCTGAAAGAGTTTGTCAGAGCTCTAAGGAGTGGTTAAACAGAGAGGGGGTGGTAGAGATGCCCAGCAGGAATGTGCCCCTCAGAGGGGCTGTATGTATTTGCCAGAAGAGGACTCTGGCTCTGAGCACTGGTTAGCAGCCCCCAGGACCAGCGTCCTGGCAGGGCTGCTCTGACCGATGACAGAGACACTGTGCCTAGTCCAGCACTGAGTGGGTATCTGAGAAATGCTACTTCTGCCCCTAAGCACCTTTCTGCAGTACAAGTCATCAAGCATTTGGGGGCCTAACAAACTATTAGGTGTTTTTAGGGAAAAAGCAGTTACACAAAATCTGGCCCCTCTCTTCCTGAGCGTCAGCATAAGATCTGTTAAGCTGATGGTAATTCACTCAACTTGCAACCCGTTAAAGTGAGAAAGCGTATTTTAATAAATGTCAGTACTATTTCAGACTCTATTTCTAATTATAAGCAGTGATACAAGCTCCAGCGAGACCTCCTAAGAATTCTGTAGCTTTTCTGTGCTCAAACTTTGGAGAGTCTTTATTCTGCTCTGACATACCGTAGCTTTCTGTCAAGGGGGACCAGGTCACATCAGTCGCTTCTGCATTGTATTTGGCTACCTTTTTCTCTTTCTGTTCCCCACACTCTTTCTGTTAAAATCAGATAATTTGCAAATACCTCTTGAATGAAGAAGAAGACGACTTCACTGAGAAACAGTACTTGGCTGGAGTTCGAAAATTCACCAGTCAGCTTCTTGATCAAGGTTAGTCACACTTCTGTGGGTGGTGACTTCTTGCAGTTAAGAACAAAAAGAAGTCCACTAACTCTTTCTCCCTCTGTCATAGGTGCCTCGCAGTGTTACGATGTCTTGTCTTGCGATGTACAGAAAAATGCCTTAGCAGCTTTTGTGAGGCTAGGTGTGGTAGAGAAGAAGAAAGTGTAAGTACTGTGTGCGCGGGGCTGGAGGGGCAGTGCCTGCTAACGGCCGCTGAGCACAGAATGCAGACAAAGCGCTTGAAACAGGATACCATGCTTCATTCATCCATCTCCCGATGAGTTATGTCAGTATGAGTTACTGTGCAAATTTTATGTAGTTACAAATAAAAATGGTATTGAAGCAAAGAAAGTATTTTAGGCCAGCATTTTGGCCTTGATCTAATATTGGAATGTATAGGTGAATTTTAAAGATTTTTGGGAAGTGAAGTAGAGTGTGTGTGTGTATATAAGTGTGTATATATATATATACACTTACGTAAGTATATATACTTATGTACACACACACACACAAACATGTATAATACATAAAGACACACATATGTGTACGTGCAGATAGTTAGCTGTTTCCTCTTCTGAGTGAATGAATGTAAGAGTGACCAAGCTTCGTGGGCAGAGTCTGGTAGTATGTCTCTTATGTCATCAGAAGGAGGAAGCATGAAGCCAGCAAGCAGGGCAGGAGCAATGGGCTTGTCAATTACTTAAAGACTTGGTCTTGAGGAGGAAAAAAGATGGCGGAGGAGTAGGGAACCCTGTATCAACCAGTATCCTGAATTAAGCTGGATATCTACCAAACCATTCTGAACACCCATGAAATCTGCCTGAGATGTAAGAAGATATATCTGGATCTCTACAAACAGAATATCTCCCGCCATTGGTCTTGAGCTATGAAGCGGGCAGCTGTGATTCTGTGGGCAGATATCAGAAGATAAACAGAAGAGGGAGGGAGCCTTCATAAACTTGTGCCAGGAAGGTGAGATAACGCCAGAGCGCGAAGCCTCCTGAGCTGGGAACCAGGCACAGGCTCGCAGACCGGTAGCGGTGGGAAAGGACTTTAGTGCAGCCCCCCAGACAGAAACCTGGAGCTACGGGTGCACGTGTGAGAACCGGGGGTGGCTTGCGGTTTTAGAAGCACAAAGTGCAGAGATGTGCCAGCCCCGGAGCGACATCTGGGAGTGCTGCTGTGGGGCACACAACCCAGGAGACTGCGGTTTTTAGCAGCACAGACAGAAACGGAGACAGTGTGTCCTGGAGAGAGAGTGAAGAACAGACTGCAATCTCTCTGTTCTGAGACAGAGGTTTGGATGTGGTTACTTCTGCTCTGACTCTCAGAAGAGACGCAGAAAGCCATCAGAGAAAGCTACCAGAGAACAAAAGCCCCAAAAAACCAGTTTTCACTGAACCCATTTCCCCCCCACACACACAGGGGCAGGACAGCTCTGCCCAAACAGGGTTACCTGAGTAACAGCATGGCAGGCCTCCCTCCCCCAGAAGACAGGCTGGAAGAACAAGAAACCAACAACCCTAAGGTCCCTATAAAACAGGTGCATCTTGCTTGGGTCGTGGTCTGTGATTTGAACTCTGTACATTCCCTCAAACACCCCCAACAGAAGACTAAGAAGAGGAACCCCCCCAACAAAGGAAAGAATCAGAGACCGTCGCCTCTACCATAGAACTAATGGATATGGATATAACCAAGATGTCAGAAATAGACTTCAGAGTAACATGAAGTCAAGATCTAGGCTTGAGAAAAATATTAACGACAATATAGAATCTCTAAAGGCTAAAATGAGAACGAATCTGGCCGAACTTAAAAATGCTATGAATGAAATGCAGTCTAAACTGGATACTCTTGACTGCCAGGGTAAACGAGGCAGAAGAACGAATTAGTGAGCTAGAGGATAAGATGATAGAAAAGGAAACCGAGGCAGCATGGGAAAAACAGATTAAAGCCCAAGGGATCAAACCGAGAGAGATTAATGACTCAATGAAACGTTCCAATATCAGAATTATTGGGATCCCTGAGGGGGTAGAGAGAGAGAGGTCTAGAAGATATATTTGAGCAAATCGTAGCTGAGAACGTCCCTAATCTGGGGAAGGAAACAAACATTTGTGTCCAAGAGGCAGAAAGGACCCCTCCCAAGATCAATGAGAACAGACTGACACCCTGACATATAATTGTACAATTCACAAATCTTAGATCCAAGGAAACAATCTTAAAAGCGGCGAGGGGGAGGAGATTTCTTACGTACAGAGGGAGGAACATCAGAATAACATCAGACCTGTCCACTGAGACCTGGCAGGCCAGAAAGGGCTGGCAAGACATATTCAGGTTACTAAACGAGAAGAACATGCAGCCAAGGATACTGTATCCAGCAAGGCTGTCATTCAGAATGGATGGAGAGACAAGGAGCTTCCAAGACCGGCAAAAACAGAAAGAATATGTGACCATCAAGCCGGCCCTGCAAGAAATATTAGGGGGGTTCTATAAAAGGAGAAAGACCCCAAGAGTGATAGGGACTAGAAATTTACAGAGACAATCTGTAGAAACAAGGACTTCACAGGCAACATGATGATAATAAAATCATATCTTTCAATAATCACTCAATGTGAATGGCCTAAATGCTCCCATGAAACGGCACAGGGTTGCAGATTGGATAAAAAAACATGACCCATCCATATGCTGTCTACAAAAGACTCATTTTGAACCTAAAGATACATCCGGACTGAAAGTGAGGGGATGGAGAACCATTTTTCATGCCAACGGACCTCAAAAGAAACCTGTGGTAACAATTCTCATATCAGACAAATAAGATTTTAAGCTAAAGACTATAGTTAAGAGATACAGAAGGATACTATATCATTCCTAAAGGGCCTATCAAACAAGAGGATTTAACAATTGTAAATATATATGCCCCCAACATGGGAGCAGCCAACTACATAAGCCAACTGTTAACCAAAATAAAGAAACATCTTGATAATAATATGTTAATAGAAGACCTCAACACTCCACTCTCAGCAATAGACAGATCATCTAAGCAGAGAATCAACAAAGACACAAGAGCTCTGAATGACACACTGGACCAGATGGACTTCATAGGTATATACAGAACATTCCACCCTTAAACAACAGAATACTCATTCTTCTTGAACACATGTGGAACTTTCTCCAGAATATACCACATAGTGGGTCACAAATCAGGTCTCAACTGATACCAAAAGATTGAGATTATTCCCTGCATATTCTCAGATCACAATGCTTTGAAACTGGAACTCAATCACAGAAAAAAATTGGAAGAAATTCAAACACTTGGAAGCTAAAGACCATCCTGCTTAAGAATGTTTGGATCAACCAGGAAGTCAAAGAAGAGCTTAAACAATTTATGGAAACCAATGAGAATGAAAACACATCGGTCTAAAACCTGTGGGATACTGCAAAAGTGGTCCTGAGGGGGAAACGCATAGCTATCCAAGCCTCACTCAAAAGAATAGAAAAATCCCGAATACGCAAACTAACTTTACACCTTAAAGAACTGGAGAAAGAACAACAAATAAAGCCTAAGCCAAGCAGGAGAAGAGAAATAAGATTAGAGGAGAGATCAATGAATTAGAAACCAGAAATACAGTAGAGCAGATCAATGAAACTAGAAGCTGATTCTTTGAAAGAATTAATAAGATAGATCAGTAAACCACTGGCCAGACTTATCCAAAAGAAAAGAGAAAGGACCCAAATTAGTAAAATTATGAATGAAAGGGGAGAGATCACGACTAACACCAAGGAAATAGAACCAATTATTAGAAATTATTATAAACAACTATATGCCAATGAGTTAAGGAACCTGGAAAAAATGGATGCCTTCCTGGAAACCCATAAACTATCAAGACTGAACCAGGAAGAAATTGACAATCTGAATAAACCAATAACCAGTAACAAAATTAAAGCAGTGATCAAAAACCTCCCAAAAAACAAGAGTCCAGAGCCTGATGGATTCCCAGGGGAACTCTACCAAACATTCAAACAAGAAATAAGACCTATTCTCCTGAAGCTGTTTCAAAAAATCGAAACAGAAGGAAAACTTCCAAACTCATTCTCTGAGGCCAGTATTACCTTGATCCCAAAACCAGGCAAAGACCCCATCAAAAAGGAGAATTACAGATCAGTATCCCTGATGAATATGGATGTCAAAATTCTCAACAAGATCCTAGCTAATAGGATCCAACAGTACATTATCATCCTTATCACGACCAGGTGGGATTTATTCCTGGGATCCAAGGGTGGTTCAACATTCGCAAATCAATCAGTATGACAGAACACGTTAATAAGAGAAGAGACAAGAACCATATGATCCACTCAACTGATGCAGAAAAAAAGCATTTGACAAAATACAGCATCCTTTCCTGATTAAAACTCTTCAGAGTGTAGGGATAGAGGAAACATTCCTCAATTTCATAAAAACCATCTGTGGAAAGCCCACAGCAAATATCATTCTCAATGGGGAAAAGAGCTTTTCCCTTAAGATCAGGAACATGACAAGGTTGCCCACTTCTGCCACTGTTGTTCAACATAGTACTAGAAGTCCTAGCATCAGCAATCAGACAACAAAAAGAAATGAAAGGTATTCAAATTAGCAAAGAAGAAGTCAAATTCTCTCTCTTCGCAGATGACATGATACTTTATGTGGAAAACCCAAAAGACTCCACTCCCAAATTACTAGAACCCATATAGCAATTCAGTAATGTGACAGGACACAAAATCAATGCACAGAAATCGTTGCATTTCTATACACGAACAGTGTAACTGTAGAAAGAGAAATTAGGGAATCAATTCCATTTTCAATAGCACCAAAAACCATAAGATACCCTGGGATAAACCTAACCAAAGAGGCAGGTAAAGGATCTATACTCTAGAAACTACAGAACACTTATGAAAGAAATTGAAGAAGACACAAAAAGATGGAAAAACATTCCATGCTCATGGATCAGAAGAGTAAACATTGTTAAAATGTCTGTGCTGCCCAGACCAATCTGTACTTTTAGCACCATCCCAATCAAAATACAAGTGGCATTTTTCAAAGTGCTGGATCAAACAATCCTAAAATTTGTATGGAACCAGAAAAGACCCCGAATCACCAAGGAAATGTTGAAAAAGAAAAAGCTGGGGGCATCACGTTGCCTGATTTCAAGCTATATTACAAAGCTCTGCTCACCAAGACAGAGTGGTACTGGCACAAAAACAGACACATAGACCAATGGAACAGAATAGAGTGCCCAGATATGGACCCTCAGCTCTATGGTCAACTAATCTTCGACAAAGCAGGAAAACATATACAATGGGAAAAAGACAGTCTCTTCAGTAAATGGTGCTGGGAAAATTGGATGGCTATATACAGAAGAATGAAACCCAACCATTCTCTCACACCATACATAAAGATAAACTCTAAATGGATGAAAGACTTCAATGTGAAACAGGAATCCATCCAAATCCTAGAGGAGAACATAGGCAGTAACCTCTTCAACATCGGCCACAGCAACTTCTTTCAAGACACATCTCCAAAGGCAAGGGAAACAAAAGCAAAAATGAATGTTTGGGATTTCATCAAGATAAAAAGCTTCTGCACAGCAAAGGAAACAGTCAACAAAACAAAGAGGCAACCCATGGAATGGGAGAAGATATTTGCAAATGACACTTCGGATAAAGGGCTGGTAATCTAAGATCTATAAAGAACTTCTCAAACTCAACACCCAAAAAACAAATAACCCAGTCAAAAAATGGGCAGAAGACATGGACAGACACTTCTCCAAGGAATACATACGAACGGCTAACAGACACATGAAAAAATGGTCAACATCATTAGCCATCAGGGAAATTCAAATCTAAACCACATTGAGATACCATCCTACACCAGTTAGAATGGCAAAAAGTGATAAGCCAGGAAACGACAAATGTTGGCAAGGATGTGGAGAAAAGGGATCCCTCTTACACTGTTGGTGGGAATGCAAGCTGGTACAGCCACTCTGGAAAACAGTGTGGAGGTTCCTCAAAAAATTAAAAATAGAGCTACCCTATGACCCAGCAATTGCACTACTGGGTATTTACCCTAAAGATACAGATGTCGTAAAAAGAAGAGTCACGTGCACCCCAATGTTAATAGCAGCACTGTCCACAATAGCCAAACTGTGGAAGGAGCCGAGATGCCCTTCAACAGATGAATGGATAAAGAAGATGTGGTCCATATATACAATGGAATATTACTCAGCCATCGGAAAGAATGATTACCCAACATTTGCATCAACATGGATGGGACCAGAGGAGATTATGCTAAGTGAAATAAGTCAAGCAGAGAAAGACAATTATATGGTTTCACTTATATGTGGAACATAAGGAATAGCATGGAGGACATTAGGAGAAGGAAGGGAAAAATGAAGGGGGTGGAAATCAGACGGGGAGACGAACAATGAGAGACTGGACTCTGGGAAACAAACTGAGGGTTTCAGAGGGGAGGGGGAAGGGGGGATGGGTTAGCCCAGGGGTGGGTATTAAGGAGGGCACGTATTGCATGGAGCACTGGGTGTTACATGCAAACAATGAATCCTGAAACACTACATCAAAAACTAATGATGTACTATATGGTGGCTAACATAACAGAATAAATAAAGAGTTGACCTTGAGGAAGACTATTGAGAAGTAGTCTTGGAGCACCTGGCTCGCTCAGTTGGTAGAACCTGTGACTCTTGATCTTGGGGTCATGAGTTCAAGTCCCATGTTGGGTGTAGAGATTGCAAAACAAACAAACTTGAAAAGAAAAGTAGTCTTGGGACACCTGGGTGGCTCAGTCGGTGAAGCGTCTGCCGTCAGCTCAGGTCATGATCCCCGAGCCCTGGGATCAAATCCCACATCCAGCTTCTTGCTCATCAGGGAGGCTTCTTCTCCCTCTACCTGCCACTCCCCCTGCTTGTGCTCTCTCTCTCTCTGTGTCAAATAAATAAAATCTTTTTAAAAAAGAAAAGAAGAGTAGTCTTACTGTATAATGAACATCGACTTCCCCTACCTAAGTTTATGTAATAAGAACTTTTTGCTTTTTTTCCTAGAAATAGTGACAGTGTATTTAATGTGAACGAACCTGCCATGACAAAATTAGAAGAAATGCTCGGTAAGTACAGTTTAGTGGCATGTGATACATTTTCACGTTGTGTTTATCACATATAGTAACACAAGAAAGTATGTTATGGCACCAAATACTTTTATCAGAATGAACAACAGAGTTTTAATATCAACAGGACTATTTATATCATCTAGGTTTTGCTCCAGGAAGGTAAGGAGAAAGTGCAGAGAAAACACAACCAGCAGAACATGGTCAGTCTTCTACATAATTATCAGTGTCTAGCATAACTAATTAGGGTCTGAGATCTGGACCCTTCACATCCAGTCTTGGTGGACGTGGAGAAAATACCTGTTATCTGAGTCCTTGGCTTTATTCTCTTCCTCTCTACTCTTGGATCCCTTCTTTCCCTGGCAAAGGGTTGGGATTAGTGTTCACAGCATATAGACTTTCTGAGCTCAGAATTGGGGCTGATAGCATACCCTTGGGAGAACAGTCCTTCAGCTTATCAGCAGATAGTCCAGCTCAGAAAGGCAGGGTCATTCGTTTGCAGTATGAAGAGAGTCAAGAGTGTGGGTGTAAGGAAAGAGATCTAAGAGGTCAGAGGAAGTAATGAACATTTCTCTTGGGAATGATGGGGTGGTTTTAGAAAGGGAGGGTGTCAGTGTTTGGAAAAAAAAATAACAACTTACCTGTTGATATATTGAATAAGCACTACATTGTTGAATGGATATTCTTATAAATAGGTCTCTCGTACCTGATCCTAATTCAGTACATTTGTCAGACCTGCGTGGAAGAGCTTCAGGGAGATGTCCGGTGGGATGAGGGGAAACCATATGGTAAAAGAAAGTGGTTGAAGAAAAAGGGTAGAAGGCAAAGGAATGGTTGACATCAGTAGGGAAGGTGGAAATACTAGTTTCTTGTTGAAGAAAATACGAAGGTTGAAATCCCAGTCTTCTGTTTATCTTATGTCTGAAATCTCAGAATATGTACCCTTGAAACTCGATCTGGAGTTTGGTAAGAGGGGCATGTAGCTGAAACAATCCCCAAAACCCTTATTCTGTGAGGATGATGGAATTGATTTCTTAATCACAGGTGGCAAATACAACATGGGAATGAATGTATTAGCACATGCTAGACCAGAAGTCCCAAAAGCAGACTGGGTTCTGATCCTGGCTCTGCCGGTGGCTGTAGGGGGTGTGAGGGGTGGGGACTGCTGCTGCTTCCCCTGCGGAGGGGCAGGGGTCTCCATCAGTGTTCTGTCAGCCTGTGAAACCACACAAGGCTTAAACAGCTGTATGAGGAAGGACAAACTCAAGGTCATCTTATGGGCTGTCTTTTTTTTTCCCTCTTAGGTTGTAAGACACCAGTAGGAAAGCCAGCAACTGCAAAACTTTAATATTGCCAAACAGTTACGAGAAATTTGGTCACATAATTGCTGTCATCCAAGGACTCTTACTCCAACAGGCAGGAACATGAAGGAAAAGAGCCATCTGCTCGGGCTTCATACGACAGGAGACCCATGGGCTCGGCAGAGAGGAAGAGGTGACCGGTGTAAGCAGTCTGTGTGATCCTCTCCACCACGACACTTAAAAAGGCATTCGTGTCCAACTTTGTGTGTGTTTTAAAATAAAACAGTCTTTTGGAAACATGTTTGGAAAAACAAAGCCCAGTCCTATTTCACTAACACTTGCAAATTCTTATCACATGTACTAAACTTTTATGCCGACTTGTGAATTACAGTGTGACATGGACACTGAACACGTGTCAGAAGCAAACCGCCGGGGAGGGCACAGCTCCATTTCTCGTGACTGTCCTTGCACCCAGTGGCCTCAGACCAATACGGGTTTGGCAGAGCTGTGCCATAACTTAGCCAGCGTATGTAAAAGTTTGCCACCCAAGGGCCCATCACTAAAACTGCTTTAGAGAAAGTTCGTGCAATAAAGAGAAGTTACATGATGTAGCATGAATAGGTTTAAGAAAAAAAAAAATGGGCCTAGGAACTCGGGAGAAGAGGCGGCGTCTGGCTTAGTCAATAGAGCACGTGACTCTGGATCTTGCTGTCCTGAGTTCAAGCCCCATGTTGGGCATAGAGATTACTGAAAAATAAATAAACTGTCGGGGCGCCTGGGGGGCTCAGTCGGGTAAGCATCTGAGTTCGGCTCAGGTCATGAACCCAGGGTCCTGGGATGGAGCCCCGCACTGAGCTCCCCACTCAGCAGGGAGTCTGTTTGTCCTCCTCTGCCCCTGCTTGTGCTGACTCGCTCTTTCTCTCAAATCTTAAAAAGTGGGGTTGGTTCTGGACTGCCTCAGAAGACCAGCATGGCTGAAGCAAGAGTCATGGGCAGTGAAATTAAAAAGAAGGGCAGGAGTAGGAGTCTGCTAGGGCCGCCATAACCCAACACCAGACAGGGTGGCGCACACAGCAGAAGTTTCTTTCCTCGCAGTTCCGGAAGCTACAAGTCCCCAGATCAAGGTGCCAACAAGGTAGGGTTCGCTCTCGGGCCTCTTTCTGGGCTTGGAGGAGGCCACCATCTTGCTGTGTGCTCCCTCATTACTCCACGGAGCCCCCATTACTCCCCAAAGGCTCCATCTCCACAGTGATGTTGGGGGTGGGTGGTTAGGGCTCGAAGATCAACATTTGAGGGGCCACAAGTCAGTCCACAGCAATAGAGTCAACACAAATGAGGGCTTAGGGACTCTCGTAAAACATTTGAACTGGAATGTAAGTGCCTCTAAAAATGTTGGAAAGTTTCGGCGTGTGGTGCCAGAACTCCCTGTGTCAGGATTGCTGGGATGCGCGTTGGTGTTGCAGAGACCCCGCCGTTCTGCTGCTTAGGCAGACTGTGGCGAGCCGCCGCGCTAGCCCGCGCACTGGCGCCGGGTGGGTCCTCTGCGTGGCACTGCTTGTTAGGGAAGCCGGAGATTCACGAGTGTTGATACTAAGTGGAGGAGTCAATTAAGCAACATTCCCTGGCAAAGGATTTCATGGCATGCCAGCTAGACAGGGGCACTGAGCTGCTGCCGCCCAGGGAGAGAGCGTGAGTCCAAAGCAGCCGAGAGCCCCGGACCTGAGCCAGTCCTTGCCGAGTAGGTGGGTCTTAGACAGAATCCCAATTTTGGTGATTTGGTTTTCTCCGTGGCATTCATACTGTGCATATAAAGGGGTAAAATGACTTGTTTGCGTTGAACACATGTCAGGTCTGGGGGCAAAGCCTGGAGTTCCAGGTGCCTGTGCCCATCAGCTTCTCTCCTGGCAGCTCTGACATGACAGCCAGCAAGCGAGCGAGTCGTAGAGGGGCAGGAAGCCGGGGTGCGGCCAAAACCGAGTGAGGCCTTGGAGCAGAGGCTGCTGTGAGAGCCGGACCTCTGTCTCGAGTAACTCAAGTTAACCAAGCATCTTAGATGATGGCGTGCTTCCAAAGCATGTACCGCATACCCTACCCCACACATCCCCCTGTACACAGCCAGAGCTTTAAACTGCACTGCTGGCCCTCAGCCCTTCCACTCCCGCCATTCTAGAAAGTCTGAAGCTGCCACTGCTTTGAAGTAAGTAAAAAGGCCCATAGCATGTAGCTTTCCAAGAAAGTCTCCTATCCAAACACAATATAATGTAGCAGCTAAAAATGCAAGGTCTGGAGCCCATCTGGGCTTGAATTCCAACTCTGCCATGTGCTAGCCCTGTGTTCTCGTGTGATCGATTTACAGTCGGAGCCGCAGCCTCCTTATCCATAAAATAAGGATGACGATCATCCCTCTTGGGCTGTGAGAAATAGGAATGCCAACGGGTGCGTGGCTGGCTCAGTCTGTAGAGCACGAGACTCTTGATCTTGGGGTCCTGAGTTCAAGCCCCATGTTGGGTATAAAGCTTACATAGCAAAGGAAAAAAGAAATAGGAATGTCAGTGAAGTATTTGAAACCGTCTTTGGCAATAAGTGTCATCTGTTACTACCACGACTAATGGGGACAAACTCTAGTTGGCCTCTCAGAGAAGACGAGGTTGGGTGCGCCCCGGTGGTTCCCATGCCCGAAGGTGCGTGTGTCCCTGACCTACAACCTTGAGAGCCTGCCTCGGCCCAGCTGCTCAGCCCGACAGAATTATGCCGCCATGCATGGCTCAGTACCTCCCGCAGACACCGGCCACCTCCCAAGTTCCACTGAGCCATGGTAGAAATCACAACTTTTCCCTACATCTCTGCTTCCACTACCAGCACGGGAACATTCAATTTGGGGTAGGAAATGCCTTGTTGACTTTGTTCATATCTTTACTTTTTCTTTCTAAATTGAAATTACCAACTCTGACAGAAGTCCAAGTCTCCCATTGATAGATTCAAATGTCATTTTTTTCTAGAACCCACTCTGGGCCTGCTGCATGGCTGTCAACTTGGGATTTCCCATCACTGTTCTCTTGGCAGTTCCCTTCACTTTTCTATGTTGGATTCCCCTCCTTTGGGTCCCGTTTCTTCCTTTTTGATTGTTTATCAACTCTAGTGAAGTCCTGTCTTTCCACTGTATGAGGGATTAATGTTTTAGACCTCATCTGTTTAAAAATGTCTTTTTTCCACTCTCAGAGTTGTCTGATGATTTAGCTGGGTGAGCTAAAGGTTAGAAATCATTTTCCCTGAGAACTTTGAAAAGCATTTCTCCATTGTATTCTAGTTTCTATTATTCTTCTCAAGTCAAAAGAGCATTCTGATTCCTGAACACAAACTATTTGCCTTTTCAGAAATCTTTAGGATCTCTTTTCTATACTTTCTGAAATTTTGGGTGATGTATTTGTTGTCAATGTTTTATGTTTGGTTTTCTGTGGCTTCAACAAATTTAAGTGTGGGTCTTCTGTTGGTCTGTTTCTGCTATGTATTGTTTCTCTTGGGTTCTCATCAAATAGTCTCTTTTCCTCATTGAGCTCATTATTTTTATTTGCATGCTAAACATTGAACACGAAGGAATGTTTGAGGCCTGGGAGAACTTTATTATCCTGGTGAAAGATTTTGTATTTGCTCCTGGCAGACTGCTAGAAGCACTACCCACCTAAGATCCCCTTAATCCCATTAAGGTTTAAGATGGGTCCACCCAGCAGAATTGATGGCTTTAATCCTCTTAATGGCCTCTTTATTTCATCTTTATCCATAAGGTATGGACTTTCGGGGTTTCATTCCAAAGTTTAGATGGGATTTTGTCAGAGTTGCGCTGAAGTCCAATTCTTATCTCCCTGGCTCTCTTGTGTTTTTTGACAGCCTGCTTCACTTCTCATTTTGCCACTTCACAAGAAGTGAAGTGGAAAAACGAGGAAACGCTACTTAAGAAGATTTTGTTTGAGAGAGAGAGAGTGCACACATGAGTGGGAGCGGGAGGGAAAGGGAGAAGCAGACTCCCTGCTGAGCGGGGAACCCAGTGTGGGACTGGATCCCAGGACCCTGGGATCATGACCTGAGCCGAAGGCAGACACTTAACTGACTGAGCCACCCAGATGCCCTGGAAAAGCTACTTTCAGACGCTGGGCTCACCTCACTGAGTTTCCTTCTTCTGGATTTTTGCCCCATAATGTTTCACTCCCTTGTTAGCTCTGCAATGCCTTTATGTTCTGACATCCGTTCTGTGGCACCCCTGAGTATCCCGTGGTTCAATCTAATGCCGATACTAGTTAGTGGACTTAGTGTAGATCCCAGTGGTTAAAGATCCTCAGACCCACAAGACTGCCCACACATCAGGTGCTAGCGGCAAGTCCTTGGTGTCTTCAACCCACCCTCACTTCTGCCCATCTAGCTATAATTTTGGGGTATCCCATGACCCCCCCAAGGTTTGATATGTAGCTAGAATAACTCGAACTCAGGAAGGGCTATATTTACAGTTTTATTATAAAAGATACAACTCAGGGACAGCCAAATGAAAGAGACACATAAGGCAAGGCCTGGAGGGGATGGAGGACCACCGGAGTCTGTCCCTGTGACGTCTGGATGTGCTATCCCAGTGCCTCCACACGTCCACCAACCAGGAAGCTCCAGGAGCCTTGTTCAGTTTTATCGAGGTTTCTTCCCATAGGCCCACTAGATAAGATCACCGGCCATATGATTGACAATCTCCAGTTTCCCTGCCTCCTGGGGTTTGGGGTGCGAGGGCAGAGAGTTCTAATCTCTAGTCACATGGTTAGTTTGCTGGTGACCAGTCTCCATCCTGGAGCTATCTAGTGTCCCACCAGGAGTCACCATATTAACATAACAAAGATACTCCTATCACTTTGGGAAAATTCCACGAATTGAGAAGCCTTGTGCTAGGACCAGGGAGAAACACCAGATAAGTACTTTTGTTATGCTACAGCCTTCAAATATATTCCTTGCATATGCATTTTGTATAGTTCTAGTTGTTTTCAGGGAGGGACCGGTCAGAAATACCTAGTCCACTATAAATGGAAGCAAAATTTTCTTGATCATCAACAAATAGAATTTAATGAAAAAAGAGCAAGAGAAAGGAGAGAGTAAGGACACAGGACTGGACCAATAACAAGGGAGTAGGTAAAACAGTAGGTAAAAAGAAAACAAAGCACAAAAAGGAATGATTTTTTACAAGGAGAAATTGATGGTAGAAGGGTACTTTTGGGGCAAAGATAAAGATTTCAACATTTTTAAAATTAAAAAAAAATTTTTTAAGATTTTATTTATTCGTCTGTCAAAGAGAGAGAGAGCACCAGCCAGGGAAGAGGCAGGCAGAGGGAGAAACAGATTCCCTGCTGTGCAAAGAGCCCGATGTGGGACTCGATCCGAGGCTCTGGGATCATGACCTGAGCCAAAGGTAGATGCTTAACCGACTGAGCCACCCAGATTTCTCTCAATATTTTTTTTTAGTTCTGCATCTTGCAAACTTTACTCTCCATTTCTTTGGTGTCTCACCCCCATTTCCTAAATGGCTATTTAGCACTTGTAATGTGGCTAATATATCCTAGGAACTGAGTTTTATTATTATTATTATTATTTGATAACCTATATTTAAACAGCCACAGGTGGCAAAGGGACTACATATCGGACAGTCCAACTTCAGATTGGATGTTTCATCTGTTAGAGAAAGACTAGAACCACCCACCCCACAGTCCCCTTGCATCCTTCCCAGCTTCCCAGCATAGTGAGGGCTGCGAGTCTAGGGCTGCAGGAATGTGCCTGGTATCTCCTTTGATAAGGCTCGCTCAAAATAACTCACTGAGACCTCAAGCTCCAGGCGACAGGGTCTAAGTGTTACAACTCTCAATTAGGTATGAAAACGTGATTTTCTTTTCCAGAAAAAGAACTTGAGGTAGGGGAAAGAACAAGAATGAGGGCTACACAGAAGAGAGGTGATACCATCACCACATGGGAAAATGAAAATGGGTGACATCTTTATTGGGGAGTTGTTACATAAATAGATCCGTTTTCCAAAATTTTAGAGCTAAGATTTATACATAACGGTGTGTGTAAAGTTTATCTCCAGCAAAACTGTAAGTAATAATAATAATTAACCCAGTGGGGATGGGCAGTGTGTGGACGTGTTGGGTATGGTTGAAACAATGACAGAATGTTGACAATTGTTGAAGCTGGGCAATGAGGACATGGGATTCTTTATACTCCTGTTATTCTCTATATGTTGAAAAAATTCAAAAATAAAAGTCTTTAAAAATAAGTCTTCTTAGGGGCACCTGAGTGGCTCAGTCGGTTAAGCGTCTGACTCTTGATTTCGGCTCAGATCATGATTCCAGGGTTGTGAGATTGAGCCCTGAGTCGGGCTCCATGCTCAGTGCAAAGTCTGCTTGAGATCCTCTTTCTCTCCTTCTGCCTCTCCCCCTGCCCTCTCTTTCCAAAAAAGAAAAAAAAAAGTATCCTTAGACCTCACAGGTATGTATAAAAAAAGTGCTAGAAAGACATACCACAGAATGGTAAGAGTGGCTCTTATTTCTAAGATCTCATACTTAAAAATGTTTTTCTTACTTGATGTTTTGGGAAGGTGGTATGTACAACTATGGAAAAAACTCTGCAGTGTGTTTCCATGCCTGCCTCCATCTACTCAGTTCTAGCTGCGCGGACTCCTTCAGAATTTCTAGGCAAATATAAAGCCATAGTTTCTCCTTTTTACTCCTAAAGTAGCACACTGTATGATTATTCTGCACTTGGCCTTACACTTCACAACATATTTTATTTTTTTTAAGTAATCTCTCTATCCAATGTGGGGCTTGAACTCACAACCCCAAGATCAAGAGTTGCCTGCTCTGCCCACCTGAGCCAGCCAGCCACCTCTTCTAACAACATAGTTTAGTCCCCTGCAGTACCTAGAGAGGCCATTCATTGTTAAGCTGCGTGGTGTTACATTGTATTGGCCTCTGGGGGGTCTCCTCTGTGCTGTTACAAAAACTGTGACCTGTTCCGTAAAACCTGTTGCAATATTTTTGTATCTTTCTTTCCTCCTTCTGGTATTCTCATTACAGCATGGGACTTTTTTTTTTTTTTTTTTGAGAGAGAGAGAGAGAGAAAGAGCATGGGGGAGTGGAGGGGAGAGAGAGACTCTCAAGCCGACTCCCCACTGAGCGTGGAGCCCAACATGGGGCTGATCTCACGACCCTGAGATTGTGGCTGTAGCCAAAATCAGAAGTCAGACGCTCAACTGACAGAGCCACCCGGGCGTCCCTACAATATGTTACACTTCTTATGGTTGTTCCTCAGTATTTGGGTATTCTGGGGTTTTGTTTGTTTTTGTTGTTTTTTGAGGGGGGGGTTGTGGTTTTTTGGTTTTTTTTTTTTTTTTTTTTTTTTTGTCTTTGCTCCTTTTGCTTTGCAGTTTTCAAGGATTCTCTTGATACATCCTCCAGCTCAGAGATTCTTTCCTTGGCCAGGTCCAGTCTGCTGAGCAGCCCGTCAAAGGCACTCTTCATTTCTATTGCAGTGTGAGTTTTCATTGCTGTTTTGTTGTTTTTTTCATCTCTAGCATTTTTTTCTTTAAAGATTTTAGTTATTTATTTGAGAGAGAGCGCACACATAAGCAGTGGGGAGAGGGAGAGGGACAAGCAGATTCCCTGCTGTGCAGGAAGCTTGATGGGGGGGCTCAATCCCAGGACCCCGGGATCATGATCTGAGCCGAAGGCAGACGCTTAATGACTGAGCCACCCAGGAGTCCCTCTAGCCTTTCTTTTTAATTCTTTCTTAAGATTTCTATCTCTCCGCTAATATTGCCCGTCTGTTCTTGCAGCCTGTCTACTTCATCCATTAGAGCCCTTGGCATGTTAATCATGGTTGTTTCCAATTCCCAGTCTGATCATTCCAACATCCCTGTCATGTCTGGTTCTGATGCTCGCTCTGTCTCTTCACATTGTGTTTTTGCCTTTTGGTATGTCTTGCAATTTTTTTCTTGTTAGCTGGACGTGGAGTTACCAGGAAAAAGGAACTGCTGTAAATAGTCCTTTAGTGAGGTGATGGTGAGTGTGGGGGAGCAGAATCCTATCATCTAGTGATTAGGTCTGTCTTTCAGTGAATTTCGGAAGTGTTTCTCGGCTGTTTTCTTCTCCTTGGCATGGGGGGTGGGGTGCGGACAGGATGGCTAGAGTGGGCTGGGGCTGGGCATTCTCCCTTTCCCTGGTAATACACCAGCAGGTTATACGCCAGCAGGTTAGGCTCAGGTTAACTAGTCTCCCCTGGGGGCAGGTCTTGTTAAGAAAACCAGAGTGCTCTATTGCATTTCAGAATGTTCCCTGTCCTGCCCCCTGCTGGAACCCTGAGGGGTTTCCCTCCGATACTTAACTGTGAGAGCCTGGAATGGGGGTGTTAGTTCACAATATAGCGGGATTTCCCCTTAGGACTGGGTCCCCTGGGAGTTTTTAACTCTGAGTTGTGGTCATGGAGTCTCCAGCTTTGGTCCGTTATGATTGAGGTTTCTCTACTGCTCCCCCACTCCCTGCCCTGGTTTCCGCAGAGGTTTCTCCTTGAGCCTCTGCTCCTCTAAAATAGGACTTCCCGCATTTGCCCGCCGGTCTCTCCAACCTTGGAGCAGTTGGAGCTCTTGTAGATCCAAGACGACTTGTTGGTTTTTCGGTCTGTTCAGCGTTTTACTTGTCAGAACTGAGTGTGACATATGAGCTTATGTGCAAAACAGGAAACTAGAACTGTGCTTAAAACTTATTCATAAATCACATCAGTTGAATGGGTAAATTTAATTTAGGAAGTATGCAAATATTTTTTTGTAGGATAAATCTTCAAAAGTGGATTGTAGGGTCAAAGGGTTTGCATAATTCTGTGGTTTTAAGTCTTGCCAACTTGCCAGTGCCCCAGTTTACAGTAATTCCCACCAGCCATGTCTGTCTGAGACGACACACACAAATATTTTAGAGACTTTTCAACACTGGCTTGGTTTAGGTGATTTTGTTTAATGTGTTTAGCTAAGTAGATAATAAATCTGAGAGTAAGTCAACATATTAGGCCAAACTAGTCAAGAGTGACCTTTAAAAAGCAAGCTCTTGTCTGGCAACTTTCCTATTTCAAGGACACCCACTCAGCTGTTCAAAGCTTGACCACTCATTGTAGGAGCTAAGTTACACACATCTTAATGCCCAGTGAAATTTCTTCAAGTTTGACACTACTTAATTTTACCAATTACAAAGAATTCAATAATGTACAAATTGTTGTTAATAGGGCACCTGGCTGGCTCAGTCCGTAGAGCATGTAATGCTTAATCTGGGAATCATGAGTTCGAGACCCACATTGGGCGCAGAGATTACTTAAGAAAGAAAGAAAGAAAGAAAATGTTTTATTTAACGTTTTTTTTTCCCAAGATTTTATTTTTAAGTAACCTCTACACCCAGTGTGGGGCTCAAACTCATAACCCTGAGATCAAGAGTCACATGTTCCACTGACTGAGCCAGCCACACGCCCCTAAGTGAAATGTTTTAAACAAAACCAAATTGGTGTCAATGGAAATTATCTGGTTTTGACTATCTCATTAACTCAAATCTGCCACTTTATTTTTTTAAGGAAGTTATAAATTATAACATCCTGTGAGAAGGGCGCCTGGGTGGCTCAGTTGGTTAAGCATCTGCCTTCGGCTCAGGTCATGATTTTGGGGTTCCGAAATTGAGCCCTGCATCAGGCTCCCCGCTCAGCAGGCAGTCTGCTTGTCATCTCCCTCTCCCTCTGTTCCTCCCCCCTGCTCGTGCTCTCTCACATGAATAAAAAAAATTTTTTTTAAATATCCTGTGACATAACACCTTTAATTTTAACAGAATACTACACTTGTGGAAGGATAAGCCTTTGAAATAAAGAGCAATCTGTACGAGTGAGATGTCAGCCATCAGACGTAATCCAGTAATGTAGCTCCATGGCTCAGAAGCCGGCCCTAGAGAAAGTCTAGTTCAAATCCCATCTGGGCCACTTAGGGAACTCTTTGTAGGTTGAATTACTTGCAAATTACTTCACAAAACTTCCACACTTCATAGATTGATGTGAAGATCAGATAAAATAACACGATAAAGATGCTTATCACACTGCTTGCAACACAGTGATCAGCGGTAAATGATTCCCTAAAGGAAGGTTCCCACACTGCTTATCATACTTGACTTTTTTTCATGTAAAATATTCTGATTCTTATTTTTTTGGTTCAAACGCCAACAATTCCATGAAGACTCTCCAAACTCCTCAAAAACACGTTGCCCTCTTCCTTCTCAGTATTCCCATGAAATACTGAGTATGAAAATGACAATGCATAGGGTTGTTTTTTTTTTTTTTACAACACACTGTCTGCATTCAATTAATTTAATTTGCAACACACTACCGCGTATTTAATATACTCTCTAATCTAGTTTTTCCAATTTTTATTCCCTATTTGTTTTAATTCTGAAGAATTTTAGAGAAAGCATGCTCAAATTCATTTTGTCCTTCCCCACCCCACATTACAGTCAATGTAAGGCATAGCATTCAATGCTTTTATTTTTCAATAAATAGTTTTAAATCAACGATATGTGAAAGTCCCCTCAGGATCTATATGTATTAAAAAACAGACCCTTGTTGTTTATGCTCCTAGTTCCTAGGTCAAATAGCCTCCATTGTATTTTCTTTATTTAGGGATGTGCAGATGGTATAAAATCGGCTTTTTAGAGCAAATTCATTCTGGATATCTGAAATTTTCCATTCAAGGGAGTCTGAAAAAAACTGAGATCTGATTTAATCACAATTCTGATAGTAAGCAGAACATCTATTTAAACTAGCTAACAGCTTCCTACCTGTCATCCCCATAGAGAAAGACAAAACAAAACAAAACCAACCTAGGGTCTTAAAACAGTATTTCAGGGCCACTCAGGTGGCTCAGTTGGTTAAGTGTCTGCCTTCAGCTCAGGTCATGATCCCAGGGTCCTGGGATCGAGCCCCACATCAGGTTTCCTACTCAGCAGGGAGGCTGTTTCTCCCTCTCCCTGCAGCTCCCCCTGCTTGTGTGAGCTGTCAAATAAATAATGAAAATCTTTTTAAAAAACCAAGCATTTCTGAAACGAGAACATAAGAATATTGAACCCTAATTAAAGAACATTGTAATACCAATTTTATCCAGTGTAAGAAAAATTTTAAGCTTTATTTTGATAAACATTTCAGATTCCCTCATATCACAGCATATCAATAAGCAAAATGTACATATACTGACTTTATACCCCATGTCAAGTCCCAAACTCCCAATCCTTAGGTAAGCAAGTTGCAAAATACAAGTGCCAATAACTTAACTATAGGTAATATTTTAAACAAGTGTTCAGCACTTTAAGTGAAATGAGGCTTTAATCAAAAAGAGACTTAATTCCACAGGGTGTCTTTTTTCAGCAATAATTAATCCAATCACATCTGTGATTCCGAGCTCAAGTGACAGTGTTTCATTTGAAGCAGACAAGAAAAGGCAATGAACTCTATAGGGGTATATTACAGTATGTGCTATATTTTTGGACAATCTCTAAACTGCATTCGATTTTTAGGACTTGTTTTGGAGTCTAACGAGACAAGAATTAGAGGGAAGAGCTCTGACTCCACTTTGAGGAATGGTACACAATGGCTCTGTCTTGGCGCAAAGATACATTATGACACTGGTGGTCTTTGATCAACTCCCCACACTAATTGAATCACCACGGGCCGACTTCCTTCAGCTACAACTTTGATTAAGGAACACACAAATTTTACCCAAAGAAAATTCTGTACTTCCAGTTTTAAAAAGCAGACAGTTCCGTTAAGAAGCAACCATTTAAATATCTGAGTATACACATTCAAGTTTTTACAACTTCATGCCTTAAGTTTTGATTTCAGAAGTATCATTTCATGGACCCAGCATCAGATATTTACACGTTTTATACAATATAATTTTAGAAACTGTAAGCTGCACAAAATAATCATAACATTGTTATCAAATTCAAGTTTCCAGTGATCTTAAAAAAGGCAAATTATAGCTGTTTTTGCTCAGCTGAGATATCCAGTTATGGTTATTATCTAGAAAATCCTAAATTTATGTGAAAAAAGTAATCAAAGAAAATCTGTAACTTTGATAATTTTCAACCTTTAAAATGCATCGCTAAAAATAAATAAAAGGACTCCTCTGGCAGTGAGTAACCGAGTCAAGGAGCTTTGCAAACCCTAAGCCACTCTTGGAAGCTATTTTAGGTTTTACATAATTTCCAGTCTTAATACCACTATTTTAATTCAGATAAAAGACATAACCTTTGGAAGTCCTTGGCATCAGAAACGGCACTTTTGGACAAGAATCACAACTGGAAGCTAGAGGAAAAAATGGATCTTAGCACAATTTCTCTCAAAGTATGGGGACTCTTACATAATCAATGTACAAGAGAAGCAGTAGTTCAGAAATCTTGGGAACCTCCAATTTCTTTAGCTATTTTTGATTTACTAAACAATCTGAAATAAGCATTATATTTAAAGAAAAAGGAAAACACACAAAAAACGAGAAACAGGCAGTATGTAGCATTTTAGCAGGAGTCAACAAGAGTTCTTTTCCTCCCTGGCTTTGGGCACATTGTCTCACCTTTTTTGTTGTCCACTTGGATACAAAAAAAACAAAACCAAATTTCCGCTCAAAGCAGTTAGACTGGAGAACACTGTAGGGTTTACATATGATTTTTTTCTAATTTCCCATCTGCCCAGACCCTGAAGTCTAAATAAATATTTCAATAAAAACTTTTCTCCCATTTGCATTAGTCTGAGCCACTATATAATTTACTGGGAAAGTGGGGGAAGGCAGCTAAAAAATCATTGGTGGCTACCAGGTTCCTGTCTGTCCTGTTCTGGTGGTTTTCTTTTAATCATTTTAATTTTTTTTAGGATGATAAGGACAAAAGCTACGGCTGGAAATTCACACAGTTCAGGAATGTGTTGAACGAAAATTTACCATAGTCCTTAAGGTTCAAGTATTAGAAAGCTGCTAATTAGCAGGTGGACATAATTAGCCACTCAGATGACACTGGCAACGTTTGCTGAGCTGTTTTTATGAAAGCTTCCCCTTGTATTCTTGAAGGATCCAAGCATTTGAGTCCACAAACTAGCCACTTTCAAGAAGGAATTCTTTTGACCAAAATTTACCCTAAAACCAATGTTCTCAATTCCTTTCTTTTCCTGAAATTTGTTTGATCACGTTTTAAGGTGGGGAAGTGTATGAAGCGGGGGGTTTTGTATGGTACTGTACTCTTATTTAAGAGACCTAACGTTTTAGTGAACTGGGAAACCTCACGACATACTTACACTCTACATATTTATAGATACTCTGTGCTACGTAATACAGACTGGAAGAAAGTGTGTTTTGACCCCAAAGGATACACTGAAATGCTGTAGTGTGACAATATATTCATTGGAGAGTTAGCATAATTTAAAAGGAAAGTGTATATTTTAATAATTCCAATGTTCTGTTATTTGGGCTTACTTTTAACTTTTTTCCTTTTGATTCTGCATTTCTATTTAAGAGGGCGTCTTTTATTTTTAAGCTGTGTTTAAGACTATAAAGAATATGCTAATGCAACTTAATATAAATATAAATAATATATAAGCAATATATATGCATACATAGACACAGAGCCGCGGGTATCAGACCACTGACGTCGTACTTTCGGGGTTCACACGAATAAGTCTAGATGCATTCCTCAGGTCCTGGAGTTGCTTGGCGGGTTTCCCCACACCTTCTTCAAACCTTTTTTCCACCACAGGGAGGACGGTCTCATACAGAAAGGATGCATTCTGTCTGATAAAAGCCTTTTTCTCTGGATCCTGCTCACACCGAAGGCTGTAATCCACATGCTGCACGGCAACCAAAATGATCTCCACCAGGCTCTCCAGAAGCACCATGTGCAGCTCCGGGAAATACAGCTTCAGGGCTTCTTCCAAGAAGCCCATGGTCTGTTTGGTGAAGGCAACCACGGTGTAACTCAGGTTCACCCAGCAGTCATCCCCCGTGTACTGCTCAAAGTTTCGGACCCCACAACTCTTCATCTCCTCTTTGAGCTTGCCCAGGGCCTCTGGGGTCATCAAGTTCATCCTCCTCCACATCTCCTCAGAGTTGCGATGTTTAGTGGCTTCGATGATGATTTCTTTGTAACTGTGCAAGGCCCCTTGGATGTCTTTCACCAGAAGGGCATGGATGATGAAGGTGAGGTCGAGTCCGATGTCACCCAGTTGCTGACAGTGCTCCTTTGCCACTTTCACACACTCCGCCGCGGTAGAGAGGCTCTCCTTACTATCAAACACCTGCTTGCTAAAAGCATCCACAAACATGCCCATGGCTGATCTCGCCCAGACCACAAAGGCAGAATAGCAGCCACTGTCAGTGCCTGCAAAATCTGTCTCAAATTCCCGTGCAGTCTCAAGAAGGCTGGTAAAGAAGACATGGCACAGCTTATGAATGTAGAGTAAGGTGGCACCTTCGATGCGAAGCTGGCGTATGGCAGTGTGCACAGCGGCTGCCCTGTTTCTCAAGAACAGCTCACAAGCCTTTGTGCACTGGCCAAGCCGGATTAGTTGAGAAACTGCCCTTCGGGTAGCCTTGGGACCACCTCTCAGGGAACGATCTGGGGAGAGTTCGAACACTAGCACCTCGGTGAGCTGCCGGACACGCTCATCCACTTTAGCCCTTAGTTCTTTTACAGGAGGTGGACTGGGCTTATCCTCCAGGTAATGGTTCAATTTATCCAGCAGGTCAACGGCTCCTTCAAAGTCCCTCTGGGCAATACAGACATCCAAGTCTTCAGGCAACTCCTGGATCCATTCCATTGAGAGATCCACCTTCTCCTCTTCTACCTCAGGAATAGCTGGTTCGTCGTCTTCTTCATCCTCAAATGGGTTACTGGCCTTGGAAGTCACCTGGGGTGGTCCTCGAGGGGCCGCTGCCTCCTCCTGCTCCCTTCGTCTTTTTTCACTGAGGGCCCTCTTGGTTTCCTCCAGCACTTCCAGCCACTCTCGTTTGATTTTAGCATTTTCCGCCTGAAAAATACGGCTCTCGGGAAACATTAGCAGCTTGAACATGTCCTTCATGGGTGGGTTGTCCTTGACATTGACCACGGCCAAACCATCCAGGGGATAGAGGGCGTTGTAGCGATACATCCCCCGCCGCTGTGGCAGCCAGGTGGCCACCAGCAAACAGTCGTTCATGAGAAAGCCGTGCACCCGCTGCAGTTGGGCCATGTGGTCAGCCTCGTATTCCACCAGGTCCCCGTTGTACACCAGGTACTGCCCCGGAGTCTCCAGCAGGTGCCTGCAGCCTTCCACCTTCTCAAGCAGGGTGGTAAGAGTGCGCTGCTTCCCTTCCTCGCCCGGACCCGAACTGTCGCGGGAGGCGCCCCCGGGAGTGGGAAAAAAGCCGGCCTGGCCCCGCAGGTGGTCTCTGCTCCCCGCGCCACCTCCCCCTTCCTCCCCTCCGGAGGCCGCGGCAGCCCCAGCGGCGGCGGCAGCCGGCAGAAGGGTAAGCGGGATGCTCTCCAGGCTGCTCTTCTGCTCGGTCAGCAGATGGCTGAGCTGATACATCTCGCTCTCCAGGTAGGAGATCTCGCGGGCCGTCTCTATGAACTGCCGGTAGTTCTGGTAGACGTTGCGTTTCAGGTTCTGCGCCGTCTCCTCCGCCAGCGCCTGGATGCGCTGCCGGTGCTCCTGCAGGTCCCGGTCCCCGTCCGACTGCTGCGAGAGCTGCTTCACGTACAGCCGCGCCTCAAAGCCCCCTGACTCCAGCTGCCGCCGCAGGCGGGTCGCCCCACTGTCCGACATCGCCATCGCCATTTCCGTCGGAGTCTCACGCAGTCACTGTCACTATCGCCGCCGCCGGTACCTCCGCTGTCGAGACCCACCCAAGCCCCGCCGAGCTCCAGGGCTGAGGAAGCAGGATGGAAGAGAGACGAGTACGCCTGCGCCGGGGTCTGAGCTTCAGACACTGCGCCTGCGCAGGGGCCGGGCGCAGACACCGCGCCTGCGTAGGAACGCCCGCCGTCTAGGGCTCATGCGCCGGAGGCGCTATTGCGGAAGAGAGTAGAGGGCGAGGCAGACTGACGTGGGTACTGCGCATGGGCTGAGCGTGACGCTGGTGTTTGAAGTTAGTCCCGAAGTGTAAAGGCGGTAACCAGTTTCCTGAAACCTTCCTCGAGTCCAAGCCCCGGGAACCCACGTTTTGAGCCCACTGGGAGGTGTCATGCCTAGTTCTCCTTTTTAAGCCCCAGAATCTCGGCTTCGGCGTTTGGGGCAAACTCAGTTCTCGTTCTAGAGCCAGTTATTCCTGAGTTCTCGCGATACCGGCAGGCCGACCCGAGAGCAGCCCGAGAGCCGGTATCTCCTAGAAACTCGACCAGGCCCTCGGAGCTTCAGAGACGTGGAGCTAGCTTAACGCCGGCGGGCGCCGCCTGGGATCCCGGCAGAGATGGATGAAGATCTGGTGTTGGCGCTACGGCTTCAGGAGGAGTGGGACTTGCAGGGGTCGGAACGCGACCGGGCCCAGGCGCCCCTGTCGCTGGTGGACGCGTCCTGGGAGTTGGTGGATCCAACCCCGGATTTGCAGGCCCTGTTCGTGCAGTTCAATGATCGGTTCTTCTGGGGCCAGCTGGAGGCCGTCGAGGTGAAGTGGAGCATGCGAATGACTCTGTGAGTCCCGAAACCCTCTGGGGAAACGAGAGCGGCTGGCAGCTGCTCTGCAGCCCCGGGCCCTGGGCTTCTCTTCCTTCTCTGCCGCGATGGGCCCCGGGGCCGTGAAACGCAGGGGTCTTGTTTTGGCCCACCAGCTCCTCTCGGTGTATCTCTCTCTTCCCTACTCTCTCTCCCGCTCGAGCAACTTTAAACTGTGTGGCCCATCCCGGTAACAGTTTGTAAAGGACACAGTGAGAGAAAAGGATGTGTCTTTGGATCTCCCCTCACTTGAAAATGAATTAACACATTTCAGACCCAGGAGGGAGAAGCACCCAGAGTCAGCCCCTAAGAAAGAATGCGGAGGAGGCAGCCAAGCCTCCCAAGGATGTGTGTTGTCCTCTTCTATGCTCCTTGAGATATCACCACTTAGTAGTGAGCTCAGGTGTTAGAAGGGGAACGGGGTTGACGTTTCCATATCTCTGGACCCAAAGGATCTTCGGGGATGCCTCTAACAGGATATACACTAAGACTGAGAAATCCTGATTTGAAATAACCTGTTCCTGCACATGAACAGAGTTAACAAGTTTAAGATGGGGTTGTATACCGCGGTGCTTGTTTTTGAAGCGATACAAAACAGCCTAAAGTAAGACAGATTAAGTTTAACACAAAACTGTGTTTAAAGATCAAATCTCCTTCATAAAGGCTTCTATTACAGTTTTGGAGATGGGCTAATGGAGATCTGGCTGTTAACCCAAACTGCTCATAATTTGTAGGGAGGAGACCGGGAGCAGCAGAACAGGATTGTCCTCTTTGGGCTCCTGCAGCCTGGCTAGGGCAAGGGACGCGCGTTATGCTTAACACACCTCTTTCACTGGGGTGCAATGCAAGTATCTCCTAACAAAGAGAGAACAAAGTTCACTAGTGTGAAGAATTTACTCTTCCATCTCTGTTTCCCTTTTGTGTATGTTAGGTAAATAATGCTTTTGTGGTGGTTGTTTTCCAGGTGTGCTGGGATATGCAGCTATGAAGGGAGGGGTGGAATGTGTTCCATCCGTCTCAGTGAACCTCTTTTAAAGTTGAGACCAAGAAAGGATCTCGTAGAGGTATTCTTTGCATAAACTTGATTCTTAGCTGAATAATTTAAAAATGCTTATTACCGATTTAGACTGCTGTGAATTAACCTGTAAACAAAACAAACAAACAAACAAACAAAACAACCTGTTTTGCAAACTTTAACCGCAGGGCGAATGATAATGATTACTTTCTGTTTTTACGGTTCTTCACAACTAAAGGCTTTCAAGTGTATTATCTAATTTGACCTTCACAACAACCCTGTCTATGTACAATGTGTGTTGTCCTCCTTTTTATAAATGAGGACGTTAAGGTTCAGAGAGGGTACGTACCTGGCTTAAGTTACATATTTAGCAGCAGAGAAAAAATTAGGACCCGTATCTTCCTACTGAGGCACACAAATTTTGATTCTCTGTTCAGCCACCATGGTGCTGCCCTCCCAGAATATCTACCTGAGCTGGTATAACGAGCCAGCATGGGCGAGGGCACGCTTCACTAGCAAAATGGAGCAGTAGGAGCTCCCAGATTATGGTTAGTTGAGTTTAGAAGATGCCTGAAATTCCCCGAGATGCACCCAGTGTGACTGGTCTTGCCCCAGTTATGTCACTTGAAACGTATGCATGAAAGAGGATAGGGTGGTAGAGGTTGGATGGGAAATATGTTAAAACATGCTTGGAAATAACAAAAGATGGTGGTTTTTTTAGTAATATTTTTTATTATATTATGTTAGTCACCATACAGTACATCCCTAGTTTTTTATGTAAAGTTCCATGATTCATTACTTGTGTATAACACCCAGTGCACCATGCAATATGTGCCCTCCTTAATACCCATCACCGGCCTATTCCATTCCCCCACCCCCCTCCCCTCTGAAGGATGGTGTTTGTAAGGATAATAAAAGGTAATGGGTTTCAGAACAATGTGAATATACATCACATTCCAGAACTGTACACTTAAAAATAGTTAAAATGGTTAATTTTATGTTATGTGCTTTTTACCACAATTAGAAAAAAAGGTAAAGCTACTAAGTTTAAAATGGTACAACAGAAATAGTTAAGAAAGAAAGAAAGGAGGAATAAAGGAAAAAAGCCCTGAAAAAAAAAAGGCATAAAGGCAGTATCAGTAATTATATTAAATGTAAATAGACTAAGCACTAGTTAAAGATATGGAAAGAGATGTGCTGAAGATAAAGACACATGCACTAAATGTAGAAGGTTGGAAAAAAGTATTTCATCCAAACAATAACAGAAAGCTGTTGTATCAGACTGAAGATTTTAAGGGACGAAGTTTTACTAGAAAAAAAGGTTAACATTTTAGAATGATAAAATAATCTGTTAAATAAAAACACATAGTTTGATCCTGAAAGTAATAATATAACTTTAAACTACATGAAGCATAAATTACTAGGAGCAAAAGGAGAAATAATTCACAATCATAGTTGCAGATGTTAACACAACTCTCTTGGTAACACAGTGACTAAGCAGGAAAAAAAAGTAGGCATACAAAAAATTTGAACAAATCAGCCTTATGAGGAGCCCTAGTTAGAACAGTAGTTGCTTAATGAATATTATGTAAATGATTAAACACACACAATTTTTTTTTGAAGGTAATGGGCAAGAAGAGATTGGGAAATGTGTGGTAATGCTATCGAGTGAGCATTTGCTGTTGGCAGAAAGTTACAATATCAAATCGGGGTAAGAAGGACCAAGGAAGAACAGTGTGACTCTGGTCTATACATAGAGTATGACCTAAATTATTATGCAGAGGATTCAGAAAAGGAAAAGATTTTGTCTGGTTGAGGACAAAGAAGAAAAGCTTCATGCTCGTGTATTTTTTGACTACTGACATCACCGCTCCTCCCACTTATTCTTAATGTATTGAGCACATACTGTGTGCCGGATTTTGGACTAGATTAACCAGCATTAATCTAGTTAATAGTTAATCTAGTATGTATAGCCCTGCCAGATCAGGATATCCCCATTTTGGGGATGAGGAGCGTGTTGTAACTTGTCCAGGGTGTTGTACATGATAGGCTCCAGTTTCCCTGGCTCTAAAGCTCTTGTCCTATTCCCTGTACCATTCGGGCTCATTACTACCACTTTATGATTGTTACTTCTAATTAAAACATGGAGGTGAGCCTTACGGGACAGACTGGATTCTGCCCACTAGAGCTGGTAGAGGAAAACTCCTCTTGGCAGAAGGAATGGGCATGCTGTGAACAAAAGTGAGGCATGAAACTTTGGGCATATTGAGGACCAGAAGTAGTTGATTTTGGCCAGATAGAGAACAGTGGTGGGAAGTAGAGGTGTTTTGGGACCGTGTTGAGTAGAGCCTTGAGTCTAGCCTAATGTGGAAGATGGTAGGTATATAAAAATAGAAGTTGTTCAGTATGGTGCCGTGTGCCATTTTCAAGGTATTTAAATTGAACCCAAAATTAGGAACCTAAATTTATTTCTCCTTTGTAAGATAGTTACTGATTATTACTTTAGAATATTGGAAAACATTTGAAATATAGAATCCCCTTTGAGTCCCAAAAGAGTGGCATTTACTTGAAAAGATTAAGTTCATTTTCAGAGGTGGAGTTGATAATTTTAAAAGGGATGTTTTCATAATGAAAGTTAAAATTTTTGAGTCACCCATTTTTCTGTTCAGCATAATTTGATAAGACTACAATTCATTAATGGCAATCTAGTTCTTCTGATGGAAATTCTTTGTAAAAAAGTTATGAACAAGGTTTGCTTTTGAAGACCTTTATGACTTTCCCTTTTTTTTAAAAAAGAAATATTGTTTGTTTGTTTGTCTGTTTTTTAAGATTTTATTTATTTATTTGAGAGGGAGAGTGGGAGGGAGAAGCAGACTCCCCATTGAGCAGGGAGCCTGATGCAGGGCTCGATCCCAGGACCCCGAGATCATGACCTGAGCCGAAGGCAGACGCTTCACTGACTGAGCCACCCAGGCGCCCCATGACTTTCACTTTTTAAAAAAATGTATTCCTGTTTCTTTAGGATACATTATGAAACAGCAGCCTTAAATACGTTTGTGAATTTTGCACCTACACTTCTGCATCCTTGGTGTGGAAATGAGCAGTAGGCCGTTTTAATTCAAAGAAGATTTATGTAAATTCAGATGAAATTTGGGCCAGTCACAGGATTTATCATATGCTATTCCCTAGAGCAGTAGGTTTTATTGTTTGTTTGTTTTGAAATTTTACATGATTCAAAAATCCCAAAACTATAGAAAGCTATACACATAGAAACGTCCTACCCCACCCTTCTCTATGCTGAACTCCCCAACTGCTATAGGATACTGTTGTTATTAGTTTCTTTTTTGTTTCATTGTTCTGTTTTGAAAATATATTTTCTAAAGATTTATTTATTTATTTGAGAGAGAAAGTGAGCATTTATCTGGGAGGGAGAGAGGATGTGGGAGACAGAACGTCAGGCAGCGTCTGCGCTGAGTGTGGAGCTGGATATGGGGCTCGATCCCACAACCCTGAGATCATGACCTCAGCTGAAACCAAGAGTCAGACGCTTTGCCAGCTGCGCCACGCAGGCGCCCCTGTTTTGCAAATATTTATGTCCATTCTCATTCCCTCTCCTGATCACCTAACATACTTCTTATACAAAATACTGTGTACGTTCTTCTGTATTTTGCCTTTTTCCTTAAAACAGTATACCCTGTAGGTTTCTCCAAATGATTTCATAGAGATCTTTTTCGTTCTATTTTAAGTCTATAGAATTCCATGATGTGGATTTTCTGTAATTCCTTCAGCCAGGCCCCTATTGCCAAACACTTCAGTCTTAACATGAGAAACAGTGCCAAAATGAAAATGCCTGGTACACGTGACCTTTCATATTAGTCTCAGGATTGCTGGGTCAGAGGATAAATGCATTTGCAGTTTTGTGAGACGTTACCAAATTCTCCTCCGTGGGGGTTTGTACCATTTTGCAGTCCCATCAGAGATCGATGGGAATGTTTTTTTCCCTTAGCTTTACTAATGGTGTCAAACTTCAGGAGTTTTCCTGATCTAGACAAGCAGAAGTGACTTACTGGTGTAGCATTAGTTTGTATTTGTTTTTATAAATGAAGTTGCACATTTTTTTCATGTTTATGGTTTATCCTAGTTTTCGATCATTTGAAAATTTGGTTTCTAAAACTTCTAGCATTGACAGAAGCTTTATATTTCTATTTCTGTGAACCTATCTATGACCTTTGCCCACTTAAAAATTGGGTTATTGGTCATTTTCTGTTGACGTTAGTAGCTCTTTATATTTTAAGAATTAGTAGCCTGGGAGATGCATTGCACATCCATCGTTCTGAATTTGTCTTTTCAGTCACTGTGTTTTCTCCCCCACACAGAATTTTAAAGTTTTTATGTAGTTGAGTTCATTGATCTTTCCTTTTGGGTTTGATGAGTTAAAAAGGCTTTCTTGGAATACGGAGTTCTTACCCCGGGATCTGCAGAGCTTCGGAGAATACATGCAAAGCTTTGTGAATGTGTGCGTATGTAATTTTTCTAGAAAGACAGTTCATGACTTTATTAGTTTCTGAAAGGAGCCTGTGACCCAAACAAAGTTAAGACCCTAGGTAAAGTAAGAAAATGCATTTTTATTTTCCAAAGCACCCTAACAAATTAATTCGATTGTTTTCTGTTTCAGACCCTCTTGCATGAAATGATACACGCCTATTTATTTGTCACTAATAATGATAAAGACCGGGAGGGGCACGGCCCAGAGTTCTGTAAACATATGCATCGCATCAATCGCCTGACTGGAGCCAATATAACGGTATATGACTAAATAAGAAATAAATATAACATGTATTAATTTAATTAATTAGCTTATTAAATATTAAATAAGTATAACATTTATGATTTTTAGTAGTTATTCAGTAATTTTGGGGATTTAACTAAAAATAGACAACTGGGTAGGAACATATACTGTCCTTGAGGCTTTTCCACAGTAAGTGGTAAAACAAGTGGAGAGAAGCTGACCGCGGCCCCCCCGGGGCCTCTGAGCACAGCTTGGGCAACGCTGTATGCATGGTGGCTGCAGGCCTGCACCACCTCTGCGTCATTACTCCTGTCCCTTAGCCTCGTTTCCTTGTGATAGTCTCTGGTTTTGATTGTTCCTGTATCTGCTGCCATTTCATGTGTCGTTCGCATCACCAGGGGTCTTCCTTGCTTCATATTTCTGTGTGATGCTGTAGGAAGCAGAGCCTGGGGTCAAGGGATGGCGAACAGTGGGGCCTCCACATAGGAGGCGGAAATGAGGGCAGTAAGGATACTTACCTGCGGGTCCTTGAGGATTAAAGGAGAAAATACGCACAAAACATTGTAGCCCGGTTTGAGTACAAGTTAAATCCTAGATGTTTTTATTATTACTGATTCATTTTATCAGGTGACCATACTGTTCTTTTTCTCTTGCCTCCCACAGCCCCCTGCTTGTCTTGGTTCTGAGGGAACTTTCCAGCCCCTGTGCCACTCCTCACACATCCTCTCCCTCACATGCACCACTTCCTCTGTGCTGTGTCACATGCCCTTCGTCTTTGTGCGGGCCAGGACTGCTCCGTCCTTTGAGTATCCTTAGCAGTGCTTTGACCTTTTACAATATTTTATTCTACTTTAGGACCTCTGAACACAGGGCGGCTCTTACTTAGCTTTGTACACCTCTGTATAAGATGTGTGATGCAGCGCCGCCATGAGGGCTTAGTGAGTATTGCATCGGACGGAACCAAATAGAATATTCGTTCCCGCAAGATTATTTCCTGCCTTTGAAAGGCAGTAAAGGCCAGTGTGATGGAAGGTGGAAAGTGCTCACCTTCTGTATATTTTTTTCTAGCTGTTGGCTTTAATTTTCTAGAGAGCTTATTTAATTATCGAATAGAGTTACTTCAACATCAAGAAAGCCATTAAAAAACGGCTTGCATTTAAAAAGTCACATGAAGTCCCGACTAGCAAAAGAACTGTAGAGTTGCTGGTACAAAAGGCTTTTAGTTTCCTCATTAGCGTTTTCCCTTTAAGCAAAGTCCTGGTATAATTCCTATTGTTCAGTTGGAAGAGTATATATTCTTTTATCTTGCACGTCTGTGTGTTTTCATTTAGGAGAGGTTTTTATCGAGTGGACACCCCTTGCTTTTATAGGTTACATCCTGTTATAACAAACTCCACAGGGCATCCAGTTGCACAGTTTTATTTTAGTGACGACATCGTTAAAGAAGTCACATTCCCAGGCTGTAGGAGTTACAGGACTTGGAAGCAAAACAGAGCCAGTGCCCTGGCTGTTTGGCCAGTGAATTAAGTGAAGAATTCTCAACATAAGGGAGAAGGTGGGTGTTCCGTGCCCCTCTGTCCCCAGACCCCTGCCCTCCGGCGTCTTGTGCACCGAACAGAATGTGCACTACTGGTGTGCTTGCCAAGTCAGAGAAGTGTGTTGTTTAGGAGGGAGAGCCAGTGTAGCACTTAGCTGTAGAGTTACAGAAGGCTTCGCGTTCTTTCCCTCAGAGAGTTTATTAGAAAGTTAAATGTCTTTGTTAAAAAAAATCTCATCTATGAATGCTCCTAATCTTGTACAGTAGTAATGTTCCCCCGAGAAGACAGAAGGAAAAGGTACACGGGGTGATTTAGGATTATCAGTTTTCAGTGGTGCCCTGCTGTCCTCAGGGCCACCAAGCTGGGAGGGCTAACTTTCCTTTCAGTTAGACCGCTCTCCTCTGTAAGTAAGGTTCCTTCTAGAGGCTGAAACTACAGGATCCTGCGTAAGGACTGAAAAGCACATTTGCAGAGAATTTTCTTTGCACCAACGAATGAAGCTTTTCATTTCGCCAGGCAGCAAATACTCACTGACTGAGTCCCTTCACCATGCCAGATCCTGTAGTAGCCACTAGGGACACAAAGATGAAAACATTTGAAATCTGGGGAGCTTTTTGCCTAAGCAGAGAAAATGATGCCCCAAAAGGCTCATTACAAAGACCCGAGCAAAGAGCTTCAAGAACGTGGAGTGGCTGTAGTCATGGCTGCGGCAGGCACGATGCGGGTGTAGGTGGGGTGGAGCATTTATAGGAAATAGTCCAGAACCCTTTGGTAGTGTTACTTGTAGGGGAGAACATCAGTTGAGCAGTGGGAACAATTCTTATTTATTATGGTATTATATAAAATTGTGTCTTTATCCTAATTTTTGATTATTTTAAAATTTGATTTCTAGAACTTTTAGCATTGATAGGGGCTTTTGTGGGTTAAAAAAAATTTTTTTTGTCTTCTAATCTCCCATTTTTCTGTCTTTACACAGTTCATGAAGTATTAGCTGCCACTAGCCCATTAAAATGAACTTTTGCACAGAAGCTAAGTCTAGTCGCTGTCTTCCCCAAAGTGTCACTGCAGGAAGCTCTCAGAAACTGGAAAGTTTGCACAACGAAAGGCCGCTTACCTATTTTCTTAAACTTGTTAGCCTGCCTCCTTAACGCTGAACGCTCTCTCTCGCCCAGGTGTACCACACTTTCCACGACGAGGTGGATGAGTACCGGCGGCACTGGTGGCGCTGCAACGGCCCGTGCCAGGACCGGAAGCCCTACTACGGCTACGTCAAACGCGCCACCAACCGGGCGCCCTCTGCTCACGACTACTGGTGGGCCGAGCACCAGAAGACCTGCGGCGGCACTTACATCAAAATCAAGGAGCCAGAGAATTACTCCAGAAAGGGCAAAGGAAAGACAAAACTAGGGAAGCCGCCAATAGCCACAGAAAATAAAGGTAACTTGCTGTCTGTTCTTCCCTCTTTGCTGGGACCTCGGCTAACCCAGTAAAGCCAGTGCCGTGCTCTGGAGAACTGCTGTTAGGATGGGCTTAAGGATTCTTTCTCGTGTAGACGTTTGTAAGTGTGGACTTAGGGAAAAGAAATCCCGCTGTTTATGAAGTGACAGTAGAAGAGTGGACTCTGCTCGATGTAGATGTGAGTTACAGTAGGAATAGTTTCCACGGATAATATTGGAGGGTAAAGTACCTTTCCCTGTCTTGACTCGATGAGTCATTGGGAAGCAGAAGGCAAAGTGATTGTCAGAATAAAAACAGTAATTCAAGTAACAATGCCCGGAATCAGTCCTAACTCCACCTCTTCCTATCAGGTGGATTCTAGCCGAGTGACTTGTGCTGTTGATGTATGTATTTTTATTGGGAGAAGAATGGGAAAAGGATATGACATGTATGTGCTGGTACTTCATCTTGAAGATTTATCCCTTTCCTATGAAGTTCAGAGTAACTGCCTTTTGAAGAGGGAACCAGGTCACTATAGAGTTAATGCTTCTTCCCTTGGGAAGTTGTTGGTTGGACCCAGAAACAGAATAAGCTACTCTTCCTGAATCCAAAATGTTAAGTGAGTGGAGGAGCTAGAGAAGAATTTATGTGGAGAGAGTAGATATCCTCATTCTGTGTGAGTAAGAGGGAAGGTAAGAATGTGGGAGGAGACTTTTCCCTCTGAAAATGAATGCTAAGTGATATTCAAGGTAAAAGTTCCTTTGCTAGTAGTGTTTGGGTGATAGAACGTCTTCTCTGAATAGGAGAAGGTGTTTTTTATCCTTTGTGTTCTCTCCATCCCAGAGCCCTCTGACCGCTGCATATCGTCCTTCTCCCATTAATAGGTAATTAGCTTAACATTTGTTGCCATCTTAATTTCGAGTCAAGAAAACCTTTGCTTCTTTTGCAGATAAACCCAACAGAGGCGAGACCCAACTGTTAATCCCTTTCAGTGGGAAAGGATATGTTCTGGGAGAAACGAGCAGTTCGCCTTCATCTGGGAAGTTTGTCACTCCATATGCTATTAATAAAACCCAAGATCTTTTCAGTCAAGACCATTCAGCAAAAGCTCTCAGACCTAATTCTAAAACTGAGGCGAAATTTGAACAGAATGGTTCAAGTAAAAAAACTCCTCTAGCATCCCCTGTTCTTACTACCAGTCGCCAAAATGTCTTAAGCAACTATTTTCCTAGAGTCTCAGCTGCCAACCAGAAGGCCTTCCGAAGTGTGACTGCATCTCCAACGAAAGGCGTAACACTTGGTGACATCACTAAAAACTCCATCTCTTCTGGTTCTCAAAGAAGGGTCACCTCTTCGAAGATATCCCTGAGAAATTCTTTCAAAGCACCGGAATCAGCATCTGTGACTGCACCCCCGGATGTGAGTGGGCCTGAAGAGAAATCCCCAAGTAAACGACCCAGGCTAGAAGACAAGACTATTTTTGACCATTTTTTTATCAAGAGCGAGCAAGTACAAAGTGGTGGAAATGATCCAAAGTGGAGTTCGCATCCTACAGCTGCGACTCCGAATCCCAGCAGCTCAGCCAGCCCGCACAGAATGGTTGACTGTCCTGTGTGTCAGAATGAAGTTTTGGAATCTCAGATTAATGAGCACTTGGACTGGTGTCTTCAAGGTGATGGCATCAAAGTCAAAAGTTGAAAAAGTCTTGGAAAACAAATGGGTGTCACACGCCACCTGTATTACCCCACTAATCTAGTGTCAGCCACTCAGGAACTTCTGGTGACTACTAAGATTTGTAGCTTATGATCTGCTTAATGTTATATGAGATCGTAGCGGAAAACAGTCTGTGTTGAAAGGTGCTGTATTTTCACTCTTGCCTTGTGTATCCTATAGCCCAGCGTTTATTCTGCATGTGTACATGTGTAATTTTTAGGTGCTTTTGTTCTTTCTTGCTCTTAAAGGTATTTAAATCTGTTAATCTTTTTACTTATATACTTTCCTCAAAATATTCAGTGAGGAATCCTCTCAGGTATTTGGTTAAACTGAGTATTTCTTTAAAATGCAGAAATATTCAGTGAGGAATCCTCTCAGGTATTTGGTTAAACTGAGTATTTCTTTATTAACATTAAAATTCAGCCCTAGAACTGAAGTTAATATTCAGAACATCACACATGTTGACCAAAATTACAATCTAGAGGACAAAGCGTATCAGTTGGTTTCGGGTACTCAAAGTTTCTGGTTTTTGGTTTCTTTTTTTAATCTTGGCAGGAAATACATTTTCTGCATTTTAAAGAATTTTATTTCTGTCATCACTAAAAGGTGACAGCAGGTTTTAGGTTAAAGTACAGAAGGAATATAGTAAAATAAAATTTTTAGACTTTTACTCCTGCAACCCTGTAGGCCAGAGTTGAGCGGTTTTCTCAAAATGCAGCCAGATGAGTGGGTCAGCTGCTTAAGTAACTGGCTAAGTAACATCACAGAGTTGCCTGGTTTATGTGAACAGTGGAACATCATCTGGAAACAGTATTACGAACCTTAAGCCAAAGTCGTAACCATTATAATAAAAAGGAATACCATTTGTGCATTTAAAAAGTATAATTCTCTTTAAAAACACTGCTTTCCATGTTACAGCAAAGAGACAAAGATACTTTTATCACTTTATGGCTTTCTCATGGCTGTACCTCTAGCATGTTGGCATTTCCCCAGGAGTTTAGTTCACAGGTTTTCTTTTTTTCTGACTTTTTTTGCAACATGACCTGCACACACCTGAGGGGCCAGCTCCTAAGTGTGAACTTTGACATCGTGCTCTCCTGGGCGACCGTCACCCGGGTCAGGGAGGGAAGACGGCGGCTCCCGCAGAGGGTGGCCGTGCGGGTGCCTCTTGCCGGCCCACAGCCGCAACCTCCAGAGGTAACCACTGTTTACGTCTCATCACCACGGGTTGCTTGAGCTTGTCTTTGAACTTCATAAAGCACTACCCTCATTGCCACACGTAGAAGTTCATTCTATTTCATTGCTCTGTAGTGTCTGTCTGAATATGTCGGAGTTTATCCAACCGTTCTGATATTAATAGATGTGGGAATGAGTCCCAGCCTGGGGCTGGCTGTTATGAATAATGCTGCTAAGAACATTCTTACTCTTTCTGTTGGGTGTGTACCTGGGACTGGAAGTGCTGGGGCACAGGGTACGGGCAGGTTTGGCTTCAGTAAATTCTGCCAGCGATGTAGGAGAGTTCGTTTGTCCATCTGTCTTCACACTCTTATCAGTCCTTTTCATTTTAGCTCATCTGGTTGAGTGTTGACAAGTTTTGGTGTTTTAAGTATGAAGTTGAAAAACAGTATTTAATAAATACTTGTAGATAAAGGACTTTATGTGTATTATGTTGAATCTATGCGATTATATACTTTCATAGAGGATCATTTTCTCTTAATTTAGCAAATTATGTACAGCTAAACAGTTTTTGAGCCAAAACTGTACAAGGTTCTGTGGCAAAGAAGTAAATAAGCTGGTCCATGTCCTCAAGCTTTATTAACAGCCTAGTTCGGTAGTGAGACAAGAGCAGATTAATGTGAATGCAGAAGGTGCTCTTGACTGGTTTCTGCTGGGAGCTGGGAGGGCTTCAGGACCATCAGCACAGCTGGGGCGTCGGGGGTGTTTCCTGGAGATGCCTTTGAGTTGGATCTTCTAGGTGAGTCAGGGTAGCCTGGTAAGGAAGGATGGATGCCTCGCAGGAGCACAGGAAAGGAGTTGGAGCTAGACCAGCACTTTCTACCGGGGGAACGAAGCCATTCTGAATGAACGGAGTAAGACGTGAGGGGTAAAATGGCAGAAGGACCGCAGACAGATATAGCTAGGTGGAATTTTGAGGGTGGTGACATGTCCACTTTATGTTTGGTTTGTGTGGTCCCTGATAACACACATCTGTTGATTCAGGTGGGGGCGGTGCTCCGGGGGGACGGGGAGTGGAAAGGCTTGTAAGCCAGTCAAGAACATTTGAGAAGTGTTTTTGATGGATTCTCTGGGGGCAACATAAATGGGAGGAAGAAGGACAGTGGCAGGGCTGGAGAGAGGGTGGGTTGAGAAAGAGCTAGGTGGTAAAACCAAGAGTTGGTCAGGGTTTTTTTAGGGGGGGGGTTGGCAGAGAGGGAGAGAGAATTTTTTTTTTTTCAAAGATTTTTATTTATTTATTTGACAGAGCACAAGTAGGCAGAGAGGCAGGCAGAGGCAGCAGGCTCCCCGCTGAGCAGGGAGCCCGACCCAGGACTCCATCCCAGGACCCCAGGATCACGACCTGAGCCGAAGGCAGACGCTTCACTGACTGAGCCGCCCAAGTGCTCCAGAGAGAGAGAATCTTAAGCAGGCTCCACGCTCATCGCAGAGCCCGATGTGGGGCTCGATCTCACAACCCTGAGATGATGACCTGAGCCAGAAATCGAGTCAGTCGCTTAACCCAGTGCCCTGTAAGTTGGTCAGTTTTAAAGGAATGATGACAACATGCGAGGTGGCAAGAAAAGGGAAGCTAATTTTAAACTTGGAATTAAATAGCCTTCATTTCAATTCGTGTTAAAACTTTTGAGAAAACTTGCACCAAAAGAATTACCCCCAACTCTGAGTCATCTATATCAGAGGAATACTTTTCTGTTGGTTTAGTTTTTTACCCTTTAAAGCACACATCCTGCCCTAATAAGGGCTGGTAATTGTGGGTCAACCTTTAAATGCTATCACCCTTCATTCTGGAGAGATGGGGTGGGAAAGGGTAGTAGACTTCATAAAAACTCAATCAGGGCTAGCCACTATCTACCTAATTTTAAATTTGGAAAATTCTGTCTTGCTTTTTAGACCATAAATGTGTATCTAAAGTGGAAAATACAACAAAAAACTCATAATTGTCCCATTGTCCTAAAGCGCTGAGCTTGTTTTTTTCAAAGCTGACAGGATTTTTTTTTTTGTATTTTATTTATTTACTTGACAGAGAGTAAGCACAAGCAGGCAGAGCGGCAGGCAGAGGCAGAGGGAGAAGCAGGCTCCCAGCTGAGCAGAAAGCTGGATGTGAGGCTCGATCCCAGTACCCCAGGATCATGACCCGAGCTGAAGGTAGACGCTGAACCGACTGAACTACTCAGGCGCCCCTACAGGATTTAATTAATTAATTAATTAATTATATTTAATGATTTTTGTTATATTAGTCACCATACAGTACATCCCCCGTTTTTGATGCAATGTTCCATGATATATATATATATTTTTTATGTTCAGTTAGCCAACATATAGTATGTCATCAGTTCTTGATGTAGTGTTCAGTGATTCATTAGTTGCATGTAACACCCAGTGCTATGGGATTTTTTTAAAAGATTTATTTATTTGAGAGAGTGGAAGAGCACGAGCGGGATGGGCAGAGGGAGAGAAAATCTCAAGCAGACTGCGCTGAGCACGGAGCCTGACACGGCACAACCCCAAGATTATGACCTGAGCCGAAACCAAGAGTCAGATGTTCAACCGACCGCGCCATCCAGGGGTCCGCAAAGCTTACGGGATTAAGTAAATTTCACTGTCGTATTTTCAGTGTCAAAGTGAAGCAGCACTGTATCTTCCTGCAAACTTAGTGCCTCCCTGGGATCCTGACCCGGGCACACGCAGGCCCTCTCGTTGGGCTGCTCAGAACGAAGCTGAGCTCTTGGTAGTTTGTTCACTCTTCCTGAGGGCCACTGGTTCCTGCTCTCCTTGTCTTGCTTTTCTAGCAGTTTGTTGTAGTTGTTGACTAGCAGCATATCCACCACTGAATGAACCTCTAGTATGACAATTACTATTACAGATCAAATCGCCTAGGGAGTGAACAGAAAAGGACGCCACGTGGAGATTAGTGCCGGCTTTGTTTTCTCTACCATCCCACCAGAAAGAAGGTTACAGGATACATACTTCATCAGCACATGTCTTTTGAAATGAAAAGACTGCTCTTCTTAGGTGACTCTGGAGCCAGATCATTATTAAAGTTTACAAGGCTGTGTACTGTAATACAGAATCAAGCTGCAGTTGGCTTCCTCTGTACTGGAGTCAAACTCGCCCAAAGATTTACCCTCTTGCTTCCTGAACACCAGGGGGCGCTCTTGGCAAGTTAAATTTCTCAGAAAAACGAAGACCAGGCTAAACTAAATGGACAAGACAATTGCCAAGAACTAGAACGATAATTGTCAGTTCTGATTCGTAGAAAGGAAAGGATAGGTTATGATCTCAAGCCCGTGAGGAGAGACACAGCAGGCCAAGAGTGTGTGCTGCTTCAAACAAACAAGGACTGATGTACAGGGCATCCTAACCTCCCTAGCGTTGCTTTCAGTTCACCTCTCACTCAACACGCTGACATAACAGTCGTCTGCAAGAAAGCAAGCAGTCACCCACACATGGGGTAAAGCAGGGTACTGCATAACAGGAAGCCTCCCAGACAAGGCAAGACCTATACTTTCCTACTATTTCTGAAATTATAGTGCCCTTCCTTTGAGTATGTCTCAGACGGAGCACTTTGCTCTGTGTCGCCTACTTTAGTCAGAAGGCTTCCTAGGACCCAAATGCCGTCCTTTGCCCCCACATCAGAAGTTGTCTAACAGAACAAAGAGGAGGCTCTTAGATTCTTGGTGTTAAGTGGATGAAACGGCTAGGCATTTTCAAGTTCCATTTTTATGTGCTTTCTCAGTAATATCCCCACGAACACCGACTCTTCTCCATACCTCTCTGAAGAATCCAAGGTTGTGTATTTTCAAGCTAGAATACCCTTAGGACCCAAATCATTCCAGGTTATAAGTGTTCCTTGCAAACTAAATAAATGAAAATCTGCATCTATATGAAAGAAATGGGGATGGTATTTATTTATATTTTTTACAGAAGAGTCCTCACAGGATTCTTTTATGTATTTGTATATATTTAAAATAATTCAATAGAAGGGCACCTGGCTGGCTGAGTCAGTAGAACATGTGACTCCTGATCTCAGGGTTGTGAGTTGAGCCTCACACTGGGTGGAGACGTTACATAAGCATAAAATCTTAAAAAAAAATTCAAAAGATGAATGTGTGTACCTACACATACATACACACAGGTATAAATGGTTTCCAGTAATGCATTTATCTTTTTAAAAGATTTATTAGAGAGAGCGAGCATGAGTTGGGAGGAGGGTCGGAGAGGGAGAAGCAGACTCCCCGCTGAGCAGGGAGCCCAACAAGGGGCTCAATCCCAGGACCCTGGGGTCATGACCTGAGTCGAAGGCAGACGCTTAGCCGACTGAGCCCCCCCAGGCGCCCCGGTAACGCACGTATGAAGATGGACCCAGCCACACTTGTTCAGTTCCACTCTTAACACCACGTGTTCAGCAGCCACCTCCACAGGATGCACAAGGGGAGGCTGGAGTCCAGCTTCTGGGCACGCCCGTGCGTCCTCCGTGTTGTGTACTGGCATGCTTGTGGTCTCACTGGGAGCACCCCCAATGCACACGCACTTGTGTACCCACTCTACCTTCTCTTGTAACTTCTGTTACGCACTCTTGGCTGCTTCTCTACTTGTTTCCAATGCCCTTCACTGTATTTTCAGTCAAAATCTATTCTTCCTTGGCTACCCGTAATTTAATCTTGAGATGATTTTGTCTTTTAAAATTTTTTACAGCTTGCTGAGGGTTTTGTTTCATTTTTGTTCTGACATTTTGAAAATTTTTTAAAAATTTTTATTTGAAAGAGAGAGAGTGTGAACACGTGCACATGCAGCAGGGGGAGGGGCAGAGGGAGAAGCAGACTCCCCGCTGAGCGGACAGCCCGACAGGGGGCTTGATCCCTGGACCCTGGGATCAGGACCTGAACTGAAGGCAGACGCTTAACCGAATGAGCCACCCAGGTGCCCATATGAATTTTTAAGTTCCACTGTTAAGTTTAACTTCTGCAAAGTCCTGTTGAAGGACATCTGATTCCGGCTAGCTCTTGTTGCAGTTCTCTTCTGCCTTATCGTTGAGGAGAGACTTTTCATCAGCTGGAAATGATTCTCCTTTTGTTTTCTTCTAATGGCAGTGTTTAAAGATGTCTTCCTTTTTCTGCTCATTTTGAAAGGCATTCTTTTCCTGACTTGCAGAAACAACTGGTTCTATGCAGGCAGACATGAGGGGTTTGTGCGGCTTAATGGGGTTGACAAGTGTTGTGTTGGTACAGGGAAACGCAGCATTCCTCAGAGAGAACACTTTTACTTTGAGCTGGGAGGGGTGGTTCTCTTCTGATTCTGTGATTTTTTTCCCCCTGTGAGACCCTTGCTTCCTTCTTGCACTTTACCATCAAGCCCCCAGGAGACATCTACCCCTCCTCCTAGAACCGGTACCTTCCCCAAACAGCCACCTTCAATCTCATGAACTTTCAAACTCTTCCTCTTGATGACCCAGTGCCTAGTGCTCTAGTGAACCGGGGTCGGATTTATCAGAACAGTCTTCCTCGACTTACAACGGATGAACCACCATTAGCTGAAGATGCACTTAGTACACTAACCGACCGAACATCACAGCTCAGCCTGGCCGACCTTGAACGTGCTCGGAACACTTAGGTTAGCCTACAGTTGGGCGGAGTCATCCAACACATAGGCTAGTTAATCATAGGGTGTTGAATAGCTCATGTAATTGACTGAGTGATGCACTGGAAGTTGAAAAGCAGAATGGCTGTAGGGGGACAGAACGGTGGGAAGTGTGTCGGTTGTTGACGCTCATGATCGGGTGGCTGCCTCCAAGCTGAAGCCCCTGCTGTCACCCAGAATCACGAGCGAGTATGTACCACGTATCACTGACCTGGGAAAAGATCTGAATTCAAAATTCCAAGTATAGTTTCTACTGAATGCATATTGCTTTTGCACCATTGTAAAGCTGAAACATCGTTGAGTCAACCATCGTCAGTCGGAGACTGTCTGTATTTCCATCACTTGTGGTGGGGTCCCTGCCTTTTCCCCGCTGTGTACTGCCACCACTAGGCCATCCCTTTATCATATAGTTTCCACCTGACTCTGCCTTCATGTGGGTCCTGGTGCTGGCTGCCGAGGCTTATTTCTCTGCTTTCCTGCAGGCTGAACTTCTGTCTATGGCTCACAGTTACGCTGCAGGGATGTGTTCCAGATGACTTACTCAGTTTTCCTTGGGAAGATTATCAGATTTAGGCGGCTGCCAATATTTCTTGGAAAACCAGAAGCTCGAGTACCTTCCCTTAGACACGAACACCCAGCAAGAATAACCAGACATGTGAGCAAAACCTCTAATATGAAAGAGAAAATTAAAATGAACACAAAGCAAGGTTAAATACTGTATCTATTAAGCAAACTGGTTCTTATATACTAAAAAAAAAATTAGAACAAAAGAGAGCTCCTGAAAATTAAAACCTGATAATAGACATGAAACCCTCACTGGCATAACTGGAAAGAAAAGAGACGTAAAAAAAGTAAAGGACAAAGACACATAATAACTAAGAGCAAGAGGCACAACCCAGTAGATGCAGTGTCTGGACAATGGGAATTCCAGAAACAGCAAGAGAACGGAGGGGGGGACATAATTAATGTAACAGTTTAAGAAAAGGTCCCCACATGTAGGGCATGCATTTACGGCCTGCACACCTACCGCAGGGGCTGGCGAGAGTGCCACACTAAGGCACACTGTAGAACTACAGAGCTCTAGGGACAAAGAGTAACTCCACGAGCTTCCACAGAGAAAAAGCAGGCTCCACCTCAAGTAGCAACGGCTTTAGATCTCACCGCATCCACGCTGGAACCTGGAGCCAGTGAGGCAGTGGCTACAAAATGCTGAAGGAAAATGCTTTCCAAACAAGAGTGGTAAGCTTGGGCAAGTTACCAATGAAGTGTGAGGGTAAAACAAAGACACAGGTCTTGAAAAATTCACCACCCACATACTCTTTCGCAGGAAGACACGTGAAGGGCATGCTCCCCCAGATTGAGGAAGTCAACCGAGAAAGGGGAAGATAAGGGATCCAGGAAACAGGAGACCAGCAGAGAGTGGTGGAGGGGGTCTCCAGAACAATGGGGAAAGGAGACCTCAGGAAGACGGCTGTGTAGCAGGCAGAGAGGACAACGGCTCCAGACTGCTGCAGGCTAGAAGCCACAGGAAAAGGAGGAAAATCAGGACATGAGGATACAAGCAAATTGTGGATGAAAAGTCATCATGATTTACTCTATGTCCCAGCTCTGAGAATCACCAATGTCTGAACTATCAACCTGATCTAAGTTACAAAAGGATTACATGAGGAAGATGGGGGATGTGAACTGTGCTGTCCATGTTGGGGGCGGGTAATGGACTGGGGAGCTGGACAGGGACCTACGTTCTTTTTTTTTTTTTTTTAAAGATTTTATTTATTTATTTGACAGAGATAGAGACAGCCAGCGAGAGAGGGAACCCAAGCAGAGGGAGTGGGAGAGGAAGAAGCAGGCTCCTAGCGGAGGAGCCTGATGTGGGGCTCGATCCCATAACGCCGGGATCACGCCCTGAGCCAAAGGCAGACGCTTAACTGCTGTGCCACCCAGGCCCCCCAGGGACCTACATTCTTATCTTTCATGTGGGGAACCGGTTAGCAGTTAAGGTCTCACCCTGGAACTCCAACATGTGGCAATGTGATTATGTTACCAAGAACTAATCAGGCAACTAATTAAACCCAAAGAGTCACTTAAGAGTTAGTTTGTGCTCAGGGGAAGAACATGAGGGGCTAATCTTAAAAATCTATCTAGAACAAGTTGACTTAGCTACATATACACATATAACTCTGACCTTAAAAAAGTTAAACAAGATAAGGACCTCCTACGCTCAAGTCCTGGCTCTCTACCATTTCCTAGCTATGCGGTGGTCCACGAGTCACTGCTCTCAGCCTGCTGCAACTGTAAACGGAGATGAAGTTTGCCTGCTCTGTAGGTTCTGAGGAAAAACTGTAAAGGGGTTTCATAGAACTCTATAGTATAATAATAGAGTAATTAATTTTGGCAGAAAAGGTCTTAATCTCAGTGAAAAGAAGACCTGATCCAAAAATGTCCTAATAATCTTTATGACCCGTCACCCCTTGTTCAGAGCTCAAAATTCATCCATTTGATAAAAGGAGCTTTGGCTGCTGGGAGCTGTGAAGGCTCTACTTGTCTTGTGAAGTGGTTTGTCTTGAAGTGTCTGTCTTTTCTCCTCACAAAACTCCTTCCAGCTCATGAGGCCAGGCCTGTCATACACATCATTTGTCCAGTGGTTTATCCTTGGGCACTTGCCATATTTCAGGTGAAATTTACTTGCTGGTGATGAGGGAAAGAATCTGCATTAAAGCAACAGCAGAATGGGGGGAATGTATTCCTGACCTTGGATGTCCAAAGAACGATCCCGAAGCAGTGGAGTCGGGGGATTTCCTCGTGAGTGTTTAAGTGAACTGAAAACCTCCAGTACACAAGGACATTATTAAACATATGGTATAAATATTTACCACTGCGGGCTATGGCCACCACAGAGCCCTCACGCTTGGGCCATGCTCACCTCAGAAATAATCTGTACTTCATCTAGGTCTCACACGGCTCGGCAGGTGTTTGTTTTCAGATGAGAAAAGCTCCAACGGTCACATAATTAAGTGACCGGGCCAGAACTCAACAGAGATTTGTCAGTCCTGTGCTCTTTTGACAACACTACCTGATTTAACTCGTCTTCACCTCTGACTCATTTGCCCTCTCCTCTAATCCACCCTGCCATACCTCAGTACATTTTCCCAAATGCCCCACGATAGGCTAGAACATAACAAAACCACCACAATGAAAGCTCTTTAGCTAAGAGAGAAATGAACATGTATACTGATCTCACATTATAAGAGCTCTTCTATTTTAGTCTCTGACCATGACCACACAAATTAAACTTTTGTGCATAGACACACAAGACACCTGTGACAATTACAGATCTATGCCTAATGCCCCTTCCTGTTTGCTGCAGAGGGGTGACACAGATATACTCAACAGCACTGGAGTCAGAGTAATTTTTAAAAATTCTATTGAAAGGGCAAGAATCCAAATGTTGAGAATCCAAACAAAGAGCTCATGGATCCCGTGGACAGGCCAATTACCCCCGGGGATATTTCTAAAATTGTTAGACTCCTATGTTGACTGCTCTCTTTCCCTTGTTATCATTTATAAAAATCAATACCAAACGTTCTGGACTAAGCCAGAGATGTGTAATAGAAAAACACCTTATCTGATGGAAGAGCCCATTAAGAAAGTCAGTGTATGATAAAGGGTTAAAAAAAAAAAAAGACAGCTGGAAATAACCACCATAAGTTTTTCAAGATCATTTATACATCTTTTTAATTAGATTAGCTTTACAAGCAACTTGAGAGCTCTTTCATAATGAAACACTGCTTTTCAAATTACATGACTTTACCGTCTGTGTAGGAATCCTGAAATTCTTTGCCTGCTGTTGATAAAGGTCTGTGTTTTACAGCTGGTTAATGTGTTGAATGAAAAACAGCATTAGAAGCTTTATCTTTAACCAGGATTAAACACATATAGGCCACAAGTAGTTTTAAATTTTGATTTAAATAGAGTCCTGCTTGGTGACAAGTTAACGGTCCCACTAACATGAAACGAACAGATTTTAAATGGATATTAAAGAAATGGCTATCCTGGATTTCTTGATCCTTTCACAATGATCTCCAAGAAAGCAGACATAATTTTCTGAAAAATACAAATTCTAAGACCTGCCTGGAAAGCACACGCACAGACGGCAGACTCTGACACGTTGCACAACTGCAGAGATACACACGTGAGTGACACGGGGGCTCCCAGATGGAAAGGCTGTTGCAGTACCACCTTGACAATCACACGAACCCCCCCTCAACAGAACACAATTTCTACTAGACCTAAAAACGACAGCGCCTTCGAGTGATGGCCTGGCGCAGCGGGCGCACCGCAGACCAGATGGCAGAGACAACGTGCGCCCCCAGGTCCGGCTGGCGGAGGCCCTTTCTAGATAGATGTTACATTGCATTACCTGGAATGCAGCAAGGAAGGGGAACACCACCAAACACGGGCAAGGAAAAACAGCAACAAACTCCAATTTTCTCCCGCACGTTCTCCTAAGTGAGTTCACAATACTGAAGCTTTCATCCCACCCTAAGTCCACACTGTCAGTTTCACTAAACAATTTTTTTTCATGTTTTACATGAACAATAGCAATCTTTTAATAAAAATTACTGAGCTTTCCATAGAAAAGGTCTCTAATTGAATACAAACTATACAGATGCTAAAACTGTCATGAGTTGAAATATACAGAAGTATTTCTGTACACACATTTTGGCAAAGATCAAGGACAGAGATAGAAAACTGAAGTGGGCACGGTCTAGACCCGTAATTCATGCTAAATACGGATACCGCCCTTCGGGCTCTGCTCGAGATTAGCCCAGGAAAATGAAGTCTTAGACATCCATCCCAGTTCATACATAAAAAACAGAAGTCTGGGCGGCCCTGTGTGATACTGTAATAGTCCCTCTTTTTTTCTGAAAAGTAAAAGAAAAGTCACAAAACAGAATAATGAAATTACCTGGTTTTCCACTTCTTTTGTCTTTTTAAGCTAAACATCCAGCTTTCAGTACTGACAAAGAGGCTAGCATCACGCCTGGGGAATGCCTGCCTTGGCTCGGGTCGGAGGACTCGCTAACGTTCGGTCTGCCTACCACGGCTCGGCCCCGGCGCTCAGTGTCCCTCTGATGCTAGCCAACAGAAGCCAGGTTCTCCACTGCAGACCACAGGCGTCCAAGGAGTAGGAAGAAAACGTAACAGCAAAATTGGATGTACGATCAACGTGATGGAAAGCAAAAGGAAAAGTCCTAGGACGGGGACGTCACCTTCTACGTCTACAGGACACACCTGAGAGCACGAGAGAGCCCTTTGTCTTGGGAACTTGATGCTGAGGACAAACTCAAGTTCATTTAGTGCCAGTCACTTTAGTCTTTTAAAAATATAAACTTAAAAGAATAAAACCTGGGTATTTGTTTCTTATAAAACATGAACTGAAAGCTATTGGTAGTAAACGGTGATGTAGTTTTACTTAGTTAACGTTTCGTTATGAACAATGTCAAAAACACGACAGCAGCAATCTTTAAGAGCTCAAATTAGTGTAAAAGACAGGACTACAAAACAATCTGAGTTTTCAGTTGGCGATTAAAGTGCTCCTTTTCTTATGGTAGGTAAAAAAAGAAATGAAAGTAATCACCAGTCACTGGCAACAATCGTAATAAGAGGTCTTTTTTAGGGCAAAATTTAATAGTACGAACAAGTTTACAAAAATAGATTGATGCTATTTGGGGGAGTAATACTGTAATTTTTTTCTCAATTCAGTTTTGATGTATTGTACCTGATCATACAAAAATTACCTCAAATTCAAACTTGACTATAAAAAAGGGAGATGAAACGAACTCATCTAGATGACAGATCTGACGAAATAGAAGAATGAAAAACTTCTACCTAGGGCACTTATTTCATGTCCAGATGTCAACCCCATTTTCAGCTGGTAGCTTATTTCTTCCCATGAGCAATCACAGGCGTGGAGTCAATCATGCGGTACGAAGTCGCACACTCAAAATCTTCTTTCTGGTGCAACACGACAAAGTTGTTTCTGTTTCCTTATTAAAATGCCAACTGGTTGTCCATGTTTCTTTATCCCATTTATTCATATTCACAAGTTAACAAACAGCGTCAACAATTATTGTAGGTGAAGTGGGGTATTGCTGGATCAAAGGCTCTATAAGACGTCTTTACTGATGGAATCAGAAGGCTTATTGAGTTCAACCCTCACACCTTTTTCACCTGCAAAGTAAAAAAAAATAAATAATTATTATTATTATTCATTCATTCATTAAGCACCAGAGAGCTTCTGTCATTCTGCTACTGCTTCCCACTGAGCTCCTAACAGTGTGCACAGTGCCTCGGCTTTGCACACATACCTCATTGGAAAACTATCACACTCACTACCCCGCAGCACTGTTAGAATGAAAGCGTTACTCTGAACTGGTAAACCTTCAAAGGGAAAAGCCATTCTCTACAGAGATAATAATTTTATTCCTTTTTACTTGAAAAGGAATATGAATTGCTAAAAAACAGCAGTGTGTTCAGCATCACTGAAAGCACACCTCTAGGGTTCTGCCACAAGTAACAGCTGTAAAAACACATAAAAAAGCAATGCACATCCAATTTTATAATTTTACAAAAGGCTGATGTGGGATTATCAATGGCTCATGAAAATATAGCGAATCAGTAATGTGAGTACTGAGCAGACTTTTGGAAATAGATATAAAGTGGGGTTAAAGAAAAGAGGGAAGTGGTCTATCCGAGGGAAAACTAAGATCCCCTGCTCTCAGGAGACAGTTCATGGTGGGGATTGGGGGCGGGGGGGCTGGCACCCTGAAGGATCTTCAGATTCGGTTCAAGTGTGTTGATCTATGGACACCACTGTCTGGCAGGGACGGCCTCAACATGCCCGTCTGACTTATTGATTTCGGCATTTCGATTCATCTCCTCTGCATTCATTTTCTTCATGTCCACACTCAACACGGAAGACCCAGGTATTCTTTAGAGCATGTACATTTAAAAAGGAAAGGGTATTTATTGACTTCCTTCTAACAGGAGAATGAGAGGAAGCCAGATGGCAGTTACCACGAGTTGCCAGCCGGTGACTGGAAAGGGTAATCACAGAGAAACTCAGCTTGTATTTGAATCATTTTCTCAGGTTTCTTGCCCCAAACTTTCCTCAACTTTAGACAACGTTGTTGGTTAAAGAGAACAATGAAGATGACCTGAGATCCCTTTTACATAAGGGAATTAAGGAATCTGACAAAAACAAGGGAGCAAGGCTTTGTGGAGTTAATAAAGACCGTGTTTGCGCTCACGGACAGCACCGCGGGACTGCGGGGCACCTGCCTTGCCATATACCCTGGCCCCAAATAACGTTTACCTGTTAGATATTTTACTTTAGCTCGTGCTCTCTCATCTGCATCAAAATACCAAACAGTTATTGCGTACCTAAAAGAAAATTTAGAATAGGGTAAGAATGATCGCACTGGGGAAAAATAGTGGTATGCTCTTGCAATGGTCTACTAACACGTGTAATGCCAAAACAATGCTCCGACCGAATGGTATCAGAGGGTAACTGAGCGCAGCAACAACCCACCTCTCCAGTAACCTTGATGCTCGAGGGTACAGCAGAGAACCAGGAGCAGCTAAAATGGACGTTGCAAAGTTGAGGAGTTTTTATGATTTTCTTAATACCTACTTAACCTACTTGATTTTCTGTTTTGTGAGCCTGCAGCAGATCAGAAACAGACAGTAAGAAGGTAAAAGAATGGCCCCGACAGAAAAAGCACAGTATCACTAGCACAAGTTCTCAAAGAAGAAAAGAGAAGCAGAAAAGGACCCCGAGGCCTGGGGTCCTGTGGCGAAAGGGACGGCTCACAGTTCCAACAGCTTCTGAGGACATCCCTGTATGACAGCAAAGACCAACAGTGGACGTTTATAATTTTATAACCTGGAGTCATCAAGACAGAGTTAAATTATGCAAAGAGTTTTGGGGATTTTTATCAAAATACTTATACTGTGTTTTGACATTTAAAGTTTATATAGCTAACCTTTATTCCTCTGAAAATTCCACTTATTTGGAATAGCTTGTTCCACAAATAAAGGAAGAATCTTTGGTTTATTAAATACTACAAAGCACACAGTTATAGCTCCTGGTCCCAATAATGGGGGAAGTGTACACACACTATAGGAAGTAAAAATACACCACACATGGTAATTCCTTCGTACGACCCAACAGTTAGTTAAAGTTATCTTGCAGATTCTGGCCAGTGCTCCCTGGGGCGGGGTGGGGGGGTGTGCATGTGACAGACCTGAACCAGGTAATGTATCTGAAGGAAGGAGTCAAAGGCAGGATAGAGTCAGAGTCTGGGAGTCCGGACAAATGGGGAAAGTGAGGCCCACAGATCACTCAGCTGCTAAGTGAGGATGCTGAGGGTCAAAGTCTGGCCTCCTGACTTCCAGATTCTGCTCCTTCCATGTAGCCTCTTCTATTTTCCCAGGTGGCCTTGGGAATGGGAAAGGAGCACAGATAGATAATTTTCTCTCTTTTGCCCATGCCCCAAACTTTCAGTTACTTAGTAATTAAAGTCTTGAACTTGAACGATCTTGACCTTTCTCCCAGGGCTTCCCTAACACTGCCCTACTCCTTGCTTCTGGTCATTCTGCTCCCAGCTGAGCTCCTCTCTTCACTGTGACACCTGGCCCATCTATTCTATCTATTCCAATTAACACCGTTTTCTCCCTTCTCCAGGTCCTGTAATATCTATCCTCCACAACTGTCTGGCATTTACTACCTAAAAATGTTCATCATTTCTTTATCTAGAAATGATACAAGCAGACCATACTCAAGATTCCATAAACGGGAAGGTCTATAAAGCAGTTTCTAGGTCAAAAAGGGTTTTAAAGAAGCAGCAGGGGCAGAGATGGGCACTTGGATTGCGGGGGGGGGGGGGGGCATCGTGTGATGGGATAGGATCCCGCCCTGGTTTCCATTCACAGCTTCTTAGGATCTCTAGCCACAAACTACTCAGCCTGCTGCTCACTATGTGAATTAGGGTTAAAGGCAACACAGCTCAGAAAGAAGCAAGTTAAAAAGGAGTGCCTGGCTGGCTCAGTTGGTAGAGTGTGCGACTCTTCATCTTGGGGGTCATGAGTCTGAGTTGGGTGGAAGGGAAGGAAGGAGGAAAGGAAGGGAAAAGAAGGGAAAGGAAGGGAAAGGAGGGAAGGGAGGGGAGGGAAGGGAGGGAAGGGAGGGAAGGGAGGGAAGGGAGGGAAGGGAAGGGAAGGGAAGGGAAGGGAAGGGAAGGGAAGGGAAGGGAAAACAAGAAAAAAGAGGTGACAATAAAGTCTTTGGAATTTGAACCTCACTGGGGCTGGCCCATGCCTAATATCACCAGGAAAAGCCAGCTCTTCTCCCAGTGTAACTATGGCTAGACCAGACCTAACAACTGCAGGCCAGTAACTCACTATCACAAGATTCAAAGTCCCTTTTATAATGAAAAATAGGTATTTGCAAAATAGTGCGATATTTCTACAAATATTTATAACAATGTCTGCAACATCTTCTATTTTAGGACTCTTAACATTTCAATGTAGAAAGTGTCAAAAAGTGTAATAAGGCTCAGAGATGCTTATTATTAAAGCTAATGGGTTATTTTTCGAACATTAATTTCCACACATGGCAGCTTTTCTTTTTTCCTCTTCATTTCTACTCTCTGGGTGCCTCTAATATTTCCGCTTTGTTTAATTTTTCTACATTATCCCTCTCATCTCCTCCCTCGCTGCTTCTGAGAAGCTGTCCTTTTCTTTCTCTATTGAACCTTTCTGTCCCCCAAGTGAGTCCTCTCACAGAATCAGAACAGATTATAGTTAGAGGTCTGGAGAAAGGACAGGCCTGTACTTCCATTTCTCACCCCGAATGGAAGTGGTTACGCAAAGAAAGTCATAAACATTTAGCACTAACTGGGAATAAATCGTAAATAAAATTATTCAAATTAAAGTAGTTACGACTGAAGCATTATGATAAAGGTAACTTAAGAACAGGAAGATACTCACTAGAAAACTCTCAAGTATATTCTATCTATCCCCTCCTCTCCTACCATACTCTTTACCAATTTTTTTCTTAAAAGGAATACTACCTTGTAGAATATGCTGGTTGTACTTCATGAGGGTTGCGACGGTCAGACCAGAAAAACAGCAGTCTATCAAATTTGGGTTCAATGTCAGCAAACTGGGCTTTGCCTTCTGGAAAAATTCGAAGTATACCTCCACTTACCTACAGAAAAGAGCCAAATATGTAAGTACGAGAGTAAGAACACTATAAAATGAAATTTAGGGAGGAAAAAAAGACCATTTCAGCATCCAAATTCTTAGTTGGATAATTCACAAATATATCTCAAATAACAAGGTATGAAGCGGAGTTGAGATTTCAAGTACATGCACTGATATAAGGAAAAATTCATTTCTTGTTTTAGGGATTTCTGGAAATACTGATGAAACAGAGGAGTATTAGCTGAATTCGAAAGGCTTAAAATGACACTTGGAACCACGTTTTAAAAACTAGTGCATGTTTCTTATTTAGGTATGCTTATGATGGCTTAATTAGCCTATTCTTTAAAAATGTGTCTGTTTCAAATCATCTTGACTAAATTACTATAAATGGTGATGTCAAATAAATGGTTTATTGTATTTACTGTATTTTAAGGTTCAACAGTAATTAATAAGACAGCCACAAGTTTAATGACTCTTATTTAAATTCAACTGGGGACACCTGGGTGGCTCAGTCTAAGCGTCTGCCTTCGGCTCAGGTCATGATCTCGGGGTCCTGGGACCAAGCCCCACATTGGGCTCCCTGCTCCACGGGAAGCCTGCTTCTCCCTCTGCCTCTCTGTCTCTCATGAATAAATAAATAAAATCTTTTAAAAAAAAAGAATTCAACTATATCAGTAGAAAGTGTCATCATTTATTCTCACCACCATCATCACTGTGGTCACTGTTACAGAAATATTGTTATAGATTATAGCTCTCCCTTTCTAGACTAAGCCTGACAGACTGATGGCTACCTGTTTACAGAACTGGATTCCATCCAGAAAGGATAATTACAATTTACCCAAATACACATGTGTCTCTATCTGGGATTAGATGGACTCACCTATTCATTCCAATACCGACTGAGTATTCTGGGATCTGAGGCGGACCCCAGGCACAGAGTAGGGAATAATGTACACAGATGTTGTCCTCGTGGTATTTACAATCTGGGGGGAATTAAAGCGAGGCAAAACCCACCCACAACTGAGTAGCTCTTTACCCTTGAAGAACTAAACTCCTAAGCAGGTAGATGCTTAAACTGAAAGGAACTTTACTACTTAATCAAGACATCATGGAGGCTGAGCCTAGAAATCTGTTGTTAGACAAGCTGTTTATCGGGCTCATTCTTAAGTTAAATTCAAGCTACTTGTACCCTTGCCCACCTTCCTCAGGGTCTGTTCAGACTGATTCCCATGGCGCTCATGCAAACATCTAAAGAATCTCTAGACTGTGACCAAGAACACATCCTTTTCTTCCCCTGACCGGAGTCACTGGGAGTATCACAGCTGATCTGCTGAAAATGTTTAAAAAGAGATAATTAAAGCTTCCAATTTTCCTCTGGGAAATATTCCCTGACCCCTGAATTAGGTGACCCTCCACATGGTCCCACAGCAATCTGTCCTGCACTGGGCATGACCAGTTGTCATTGTTAATCTACTGATCTCTACCCTCCACTAGACCCCAGGCTCTCTGAAGGCTACTTCTATTTCTGCTCCATCTCCAGCACCCAGAACGATGTCCAACACACTGCACATATTCAGGGTAATCTTGCAAAGAAGTTTTCAGTTCTACATACAAAAATACTAAGGACTTTTTTCAGCTTATGCACTAATATAAAAACTGTGTATTAATGACCTTGGCTAGGTCAGATCAAAATTAAAAGATCAGCCTAGAAAGAACCTAACAAAATACAGAAGTTAGGAGTTGCTCAAACATATTTCTAGCTTTCAAGATATTCACAAAATTGGGGAAAATAAATAAATTTTTAGTTTTAACCAACGTTACGCCAATATCTGTTCTGTGCATGGGGCTCAAGGTGAATGACCAGATTTATGTCTCTCTTTTAAACCCTGAAAGCAATAATGGAAAAACCATGCTTGCTGACAGAATGCCTCGAAATTTACTTTATCTACTTAGCAGTAAACCTTCTCTCCCTTTCAAACTCGGACAGAGGAGAATCTTCAAATCAGTATGACACAGAAAGATTACTGGAGCACTGAGAGCATATCCTAAGTTTTAGGACAGGACTAGGTTTTTACATATTTAAGACTTGGCAGTTTTCATTTCTGTGTATATATCTGTGTCAGGGGGAAAGTGTTTTAAAGGTTATTTGATTTTTAAAAATTGCCCTGGCTACAGAGGTGGGTTCATGCTGTGAAAATCCACTGGGCTATACACTGTGTTCACTTCTCTATTTGAATATTTTGCTTCAATAAAAGTAAATAAGGATTTCTAAAAATCAACCAAAAATTAGTTTAGACAACCTCCAAAACAATAAGAAAGCATGACATACTTCTGAAGTTTCAATCACTTAAACTCAAGTGAAACTCAGGCCAATATTAAGGAAATAAATATTTAAAACAAGAGAAAATTAAATGTATTATACACTCTAATTGGTTTTAAAGGATTTGTAAGTATTGATAAACTTCCAGTTTTTTTCCATATCAGGAAAAGAAGGAATCCTGCCTCCAATATTTGATTCAATAACCCAATGCCAGATAAGATCTCTGCAACAGGAATAAGTAGGAAATAATCCACAATAGTTGTTTATATATACTCTCTCTCAAAAGCCGTTATAAAACACTTATCCTCAGAGGAGTTTTTTATAAAAGCTATTAAAAGGTATATACTTTAATGAAATACATTTTGGTCACAGTTAAATTCTGGGGGGCACCTGGCTGGCTCAGTCGGTGGAGCATGCGACTCTTGATCTCGGAGTCGTGAGTTCGAGCCCCATGATGGGTGTAGAGCTTACTTAAAGAACAAAACAAAACAAAACAACAACAAACAAAAAAAGTTAAATTTTGGCTGCATGCCTCAATATCTGAAAATAAGGGAATCCACTTTTTGAGATAATATTATTATTATGTTTCACTTTATAAAGATCCACTCCTAATACCCAAAATTGAAACAAATCTAAGAAATTTTTAACTATTCTATGTGTTAAAGTAAAGACAGTCTCCCTAAGAGGAGTATGAGTCTTAATAGCTATGGGGAAAAAAATAAATGGTCAATTAAGTTGCATACCTTGGCATCCCAGTCTTTATTAAGATAATATATACACGTCACACATCTTCCATCTCCATTTGGATTATCAACATGACGTACATAACCCGTTCCATTGCCCGGATAACAAGCAACCATGGCCTGTAATAATAATGATGACAATGATTTTAAGTCTATGCATTTAGGAATAAAAAGGCAAAACAGCTTATAAAAGAAATCTGTGATTTTTGGCTACTCTTACACTTAACTTCTAAATAAAAATCATATTTTGTAGATAAGGAGAGGCAAAGATAGCCTGTGTTGATTCTTAGAAAGAATACAAGGGTAGGTTGTAAATAACACAAGGCCTGGTGAGGTCTGCTTCGCAGTGAAGGGAAAAACCCACCTGGGAGAATCGGAGGCCAGAAGGATTGCAGGACACACCTTCAGGATCCTTATTCGCACTGATAATCACGACCAGGTGAGTTTTTGTTCTGCTCCGTGGGAGACTTCTATCCTCCCTGAGTTCACTGCAGAACACCTGCATCTCTGTCTGAGAGCCAAACACCTCATCTGACACTGTCTCTGAATTTAGAAGGTCAACTCCAAATATTCATCGTTTAATGTCAGTTATTAAAAAAAAAAAAAAGGCTAAGTGACAAACTAGCACGTGACTAATTCCTCTCCAAACCAGAAAGTCATTTTTGCTCGCATTACACAAGAAGCAGTTCAGAAGACTGCTGGGTATTCAGCATGAAGGTGGGAAAGAGGTCCACAATGAGACACACCCGAAGAACTCACATGTTCTAAGACTGCAGTACATACTAATCTACTGAAATTAGAGTGATTTAACAGAAAAAAACCTCAGGAATTATGAAGAAAACAAAAATGAAGATCAAGGTTACCACTTATTCCTGAAATCTTTTATTTCTCCAATTTCTTCATGTATTGAAGTCGACAGGTCAGTACTGTCAATGAATTAGCATAAAGCTATCAAACAGCAATGAAATTACATCATTATTTAAGATAAAAGGCAAATGCTAATTTTTAAAATTCATATTCAACGGATTAGTGAATAGGTAACTCAGTGTTCCATCTCTGAGAGACTAGGAAGCATTTTAAACCTGAAAGCTTAAAAAAAAATCATATTTTCATAGACACCCTGGACCTACTGCTCTTTCAGAAGCAGAATTTTTGGTGAATATTCATATGTCTCTAAGATAGACTTAAATGCTTCCTCTTGGGACTTCAGGTTATTAATAACAGGCAGAACAGCATGGGTTTAGTGGATTTAATAATGCTCAATAAAAGATAAACTCAAACAATTTCCCTGTCACTAGCTGCTAAGGTAAGGCACATGCAACAGACCTTCAACAGGAAGTATAAGAAGATACCAGTTTAACAGTGCAATTAACCCACCTGTGATTAATAAAGATGATTAAATTACGTGATACATTCTTATCCACAAAAAGAATGGAAAACCAAAAAAACCAAAAACCCAACCTGAACTCTTCCCTAAAGTGGTCTCATCTCAAAAAAGTTCACTCAGGCCTCTCCAACTAGCTGGTAACCTAAGCATCTCTTGAGCAACGAACAAAGGGGAAAATCTTTCTTTGTTCATCTACCTCACCCCACCCCACTCCACCCATCCCATAGCAAACACCTCCTGAGCACCAACTATGTATATGAAAGGCCTTGGTGGGGGGGCCGGGGTGATTACAATGATGAACAAAACAAGAGTCCCTTGCTTTCATTTATTAGGGAACCTAGTGTGGTGAATAAATAACCAATGAACAAACATGTAAGATATGCTGTTAGGTAGTTATCTTTTCATAAAGTTGAAGGACATAGAAAACAACAGGATGATTTTTAGAATAGAGGTCAAGGAAGACCTATGTGAGGGGCTCACATCTCAGCAGAGACTTCAATGAAGGGAGTGGAAGTTGTGCAAATATCTGTGGGGTCAGCATTTCTGGCTGAGGGAAAATGAGAGCAAAGGCAGAAGTGACTGGGCCAAGTGGAAAACCACCGCAGGCTAGCCGGACTAGAATGAGCAAGGGCAAACTAGGGAGGGTTCAGCAAGCCATGGTCAGGACCTTGGATACTGCTCTAAAAGTGACAGGAAGCCAACGGAGATACATCTGAACAATGTTTCAAGAAGGTCAGTTTCAATTCTGTATGAATAAAAACTAGCAAGTGCTAAAACCGCTGTATCACCCACTACCTAGTTATTTTTTTGGATGCTAACTATTTGCCACACATTATTTTAACAAATTTGTGTATACTAACTCATCTGGCACAACCACATGAGGTAATAGTATCATCATCCTCACCTTCATTTAACTGTTAAGGAAACTGAGGCCCTGGAGGTGCCTGGGGGGCTCAGTCGGTTATGTGTCTGCCTTCAGCTCAGGTCATCATCAGGGTCCTGGGATCAAGCCCCGCATCGGGCTCCCTACTCAGTGGGGAGTCAGCTTCTCTCTCTCCCTCTGTCCCTCTCCCTGCTCCAGCTCGTGCTCTCTCTCCCTCTCAAATAAATAAATAAATAAATAAAATCTTAAAAAAAAAAAAAAAAAAAGGAAACTGAAGCCCGGAAAGGCTAATTAATGTTCTCAATGTCTATGACAGTAGGGCCAGGTATGAACGCAGGCAATGCAGTTTCAGAATCCACATAACTAACCGCTACTCGAGACTGTGGGGAGGAAGGAGAGAAAGAAGGCAGCTAGCAGGCTACTGCAGTTTCTAGGAGAGAAGCAAAAAGGCGGTCTGCCCACGGTGGCAAAGCGGGGTGAATTCTAAAGGCAGAAAACCAACGTGATCTGCTAATGGATTGGAAGTGGAGAGTAAGAAGAGTCAAGGATGGCTCTGAGATTTTCTCCCTATGGAATGGAATGGATGGAGTTAATGCTTTCCAAAAATGGAAATTCGAGGTGAAGGAGTGGTTTTAATAACATGCATCATGGAGGAAAGGAGCTTCTCAGCACTGGTCATGATGAGCCAGACACCCCAGAACAGAACAAAACTGCAGACATCAGGACTATGCCTCAACATAGGATCTGTCTGTATCAGTCACTTCTAAACTGCCTTCCTTGGAGCCCTTGGGTTATGTGGAGGTACCTGGGGGTGGCGACCGGTGGAGGGATGCAGTGAAATGAGAAGAGGCCAAACAAGCAGATTCTGCCCCAACCTTCAACTAGGGGCAGCATTTGTCTGCATGCTGGTACGTAACTGAGAAGGAAGCAAGGCAGGAGTAAGAGTCCCAGAACACGGACAGGGAAGCCCTCCCTGTACAAGCAGAGAGTGTGGGAGAACGACAGAGCCTAAGCACACCCAGAAAAAACAGGCTGTCACAGAAAATCTGAGACCCAGGGGGCCACACTCCTAGAGGTTGTGGGGAAACAGAACCCTGTAGGAAACCTGCAAAGGTTTGGAAGGGTCATGAATTTATTCAAGTAACTTCACGGCCCAATAATGACGCAGTGACACTGCATTTAGTAACTGATGCATGTACCAAGCGAGACTCCTCTCCACTGGGACTGTAGCAAACAGAAAAAGGTATTTCTCTAGGTATGGGGGTTAAGGAGCGCATTTGTTGTGATGAGCACCGGGTGATGTATGGAAGTGCTGAATCACCATACTGCACACCTGAAACTAAGGTAACCCTGTATGTTAACTGAAATTAAAATGAAAACTTAAAAAAAGGGGGCATTTCTCTAAGTCTCATGAAATCTGGCAGCTACACAGTTTACAACCAGTATTTATATTTAAACAGTTATCCTTAGCTATGATCTGCATCATCAAAATTTAAAGTTCCTTAAATGTAACATAGCTTTTCCATGCTCTATTTCTTAATTGGTAATTTTATTTTCTTGATGCATTTTATATATGTATATATGTATTTGTGTAAAGAAGGCTCTGATGTTACTGTTCCTGTTTTGCTTGCTTTTAATATGCAACTAACATACTTCATAATTCATAAAACTAACATACATTCTCAATACTTTCAGTAAATTCACTTTATTTTCTATTAATTTCTTGGTTAAACAACTAAAAACCACTCATAAGCAGCACCTTATGAGTCTAAATGACATTGACAGCATTAAAAAATATTTATGGCATTAACAGGAACTTATATAAAACCTTTTAAAAAAGTGGAAAAGAAGTATTTATGGCATACCTACCATAACACCCTACAACAAGGGCTGCTATGGTATCTGTCTGAAAGGACTTAACTGGAAAGAAAAAAAGTGGGCACACACAAAACAAATGATGAACTGAGTAGTATAAATAATAAAAAGAATTTGGGGGAAAAAAGGAAGTATTCGTATGGGACAAAATAAGGGGACGAGGCTTTGAGCTACATATAAGACCTAAGGTTATCTTTAAAGGACAGATGTCATTTGAAAAGGTGAAGGGAAGAAAAGCAAAGTGAAGATTACAAATACAGCAAACAGTTAAGTGACAGTGGAGCAGCTTTTAAGAAGGCAGCTTCTTTATTCTAGGATTTATGTGGAAGATATTATAAAGCCCACTGCTTTGGTCTACATGTGTGTGTCCCCCAGATTCATATGTTGGAATCCTAACCCCTAAAGATGATGGCTACAGGAGGGGCCTTTGGGAGGTGCTAAGATAAGGAGTGGAGCCCTCAGGAATGGGATTAGTGTCTTAGAAAGGAGGCTCCGGAGGGATCCCTGACCCTTCTAACTAGGGGAAGACACAGTGGGAAGGTGATGGCCATGAACCAGGAAGAAGGCCCTCGCCAGAAGGCGACCAGCACGGTGGCCTTGATCTGGGACTTTTCAGCCTCCAGGACTGTGAACAAATAAATTTCTGTGGTTTATAAGCTACCCATTTGGGATTTTTTGTTGTTGTTTTAATGGCAGCCCAAATGGACTAAGCCATATCTATAAAAGATAAGACTGTTCCAACAGATTTACACTGGATGTACCGGTTCTAAGGATAAGGAAATGCATTAATGTCTACCAAGAAAAATTAAAATGAGACTCATTACGGATTGAAGTGTTACTCCCTGGCTGTCCTTCTGTCCTTTCCCAGGAGAAGCAGGACTAGAAAAGACTCTGCATGCCGGTAAGGTCTGGGCTGGAGGACGGCAGGAGAATCTAGGCATTTGCCTGAAAAGGAAACAGTGCAGCTGCTGCTTTATAATCCGAGCTACATTCCGAATCTGCCATCTCTCTGAGATGCCAGCTTTAAATATTTCCATTTCCCACCGGGAGAAGCCTATTTAAACAGAAGCAAAACAATTAAATACTATTTTTTCCTTTTTGATATGAAAATATACATGATTGAGGATGTTCTTAAGATAAGAAACACCATAAATTTGTTTTCCACTCTGAGAATAAAAGGAAGGAAGAGGTTTGTGATACCTCTCTGGAATCTGAAGACATTTATTTCTGGCATTGGAAGACTTGTATTCAGTATGAAGTTGAACCAGGAAACTTTAAAAAAAATTTTCCTTTTTGAACAGAATTATTTTAAAACATTGATTCAAAGCTAAGAGAACTAAAATTTTACGGGCTATCAAAGTATTACTTTCCCTGAATGAGGGGAAACGGTGTACTATCTGAAAATTTATCCTCTTAAAATGTACTCCTGGGGCGCCTAGGTGGCTCAGTCAGTGAAGGGGTCAGACTCTTGATCTCGGCTCAGGTCTTGATCTCACAGTCCTGAGTTCAAGTCCCCCCCACACACACTGGGCTCCACGCTGGGTGTGAAGTCTACTTAAAAAGTACTGCCTACGTGTACACAGCACTTGGCCCTCTGTGGCTGTCGACAGGGGACATTCAGTAAGAATTTACTGCAGGCCAGGCATGGACTCTCTCAATTAGGCTTCACAACAAATTTATATAATTAACCTCTCCATTTTAGAGTTTAGAAAACTGAACTACGATGAGAATAAAAATCTCACCACAGGTCACAGACTCTAAGTGGCAGAGGTGGGATGTGAACTGAAGCAGTCTAGAGGGAAAACTCACTCACACTGTTTGTACTTTTCCTCAATTTCTGGCTCCAGTAAGGCCTGTCCTCAGTCTGGAGGAATTCAGATGGAACTCTAACACGGGCTCCAACGTGATTCCCCCAGCTGCTATAATGCCACAGACTCCCGCATAATAACGCACAGATGGGGTACGTACGGTGTTCTCCAATTCTACACCTTACCTTTTAAGTCTCTTCCCCAACCATCCCAAAAGCACACCCACCCACCACCATCGGTACCTCTGAGGTTACATACATCCGACTCAAATATGGGGAAAAACAGGTCACCAGAAGAAGTGAACTAAGGACAGGTTGGTATTTACTGTAACAATAACCTAATTTTTAAAACTGCAGACTTCAATTTTACCTGTTTAGGTAAATCTCATTTCCAAAAAAAAAAAAACAATTAAAAACTATAAAAAGTCATGAATTTTGTTCACTGAGTTAATTAGTATGGAGGAGTGATGGAGGAGGGTAATCTACATGCATTAAAAATTTTAAATCTCCTGGGGCGCCTGGTGGCTCAGTCGTTAAGCGTCTGCCTTTGGCTCAGGGCGTGATCCTGGCGTTCTGGGATCGAGCCCCACGTCAGGCTCCTCCGCTGGGAGCCTGCTTCTTCCTCTCCCACTCCCCCTGCTTGTGTTCCCTCTCTCGCTGGCTGTCTCTATCTCTGTCAAATAAATAAATAAAATCTTCAAAAAAAAATTTTTTTTAAATCTCTTGACTTAGTTGCTAAACTTTAATGTTGTAAATAAATATCTCACCATAAATACACTCAGACTGTGTGTTTTGGGAGGTACATTTTCCAAATCCATGTCATGGCAAAAATGAAATTTGCACTGAAAAACAGGATTTAGCAATAAGAAAAAGGACAGTTTCTCCTGGTTCAGGCCTCTTAGTCCACACGGGGCAACAAAGCCCGTTCAGAAGATCAACACTGACTGAAAAGAACTAATTCCAAGTAGAAAGAGAAGAACGAAAGGAGGCCCTGAGAAAGTATCATGACAGAAGCTGTATCTGACCTAAGCTGAAAAGAAGTATGTAAGTTGGAGAGAGGGTATGTGAAACAGAACGAATTATGTAAGGGAAGTTTTAAAAGCGAGAAAATAACAACACATTTGGTGATGAGGAATATTCAGATCTGCTAAAGCACAGAGTTCTTGAGAAGGGGGAAGAAAACTGAAAAGGTGAGAGGGGTCGGCCTGTGGACACACCCGAGTGCCTTCTTACTTTACAGAGAGAGGAAAGCCAGTATTTTGGGGGCAAGGGAGCAACACGATCAGAACTGTGCGTCAGACACAGGACAAATCAAACGTAAAACGGCTTTGGGAAAGGGGGCAGGAAAAAACAAGACACCAAAAAGACCAGTCAGAACACAAGTGCTACAGACAAAGAAAGGAAGCAGTCTGATGTAGAGGGGGGCCTCTGGGCAGGGGCTGAGTGGAATGGGGAGGGGTCGTGACCATGAGACAAGGGAGGGGACCTGATAAGTGCTTTCACAGACAAGACGGGGGACACGGCTAAACCAAAGATGGTTCACAAGAGTGTGTGTCTGGTTGAGAGTAACAGCGGGCTTGGCAGAGGCCAGTTCATGTTTTGGACACACTGAGTTTGCCATGCCGATGGGCTATCCGGGTGGAGATGTTCAAAAGGCAGTTGGAAATGTGAGTCTGGAACTCCAAAAAGAGGTCATGGCTGGAGATGTAGACTTAGGAGCCACCTTCATATGGGATAGCGGAAGCCATGTGGCTGCCAGGGATTGCCAAGGAACAGAGTTGTAGGGAGAGAAGAAGAGAACAGAGGACAGATTCTTATGGAATAAACTCATTTAGAATAAAAACTCATTGAACTTTGCTTTCCTGGTCACAGCAAAAACAGTTAAATAACCAGGCAAAAGCTGACTAATTGTGAATGATGAACACATACTACAAAACTACAGGACTTATAAGGGCATTTAGGTTGTTTCTGTAAAATGTTTTAAGAAGCTTCTTGCCATTATAAACAGTATTGTGAGTGACAACAGTTCTGGAGCTCTGTCACCATGAACATCCTCAATGCCTCCCTAAAATTAAATTCCTACAAGTGAAATTATAAGTCTTTAAAAATTTTTTTATTGCCGCTACGTTCTCCTAAATGGTTATTAGCTAATACTCCCACTAGCTCTGTAGGCATACACACATCCTCCTACTCATTTGCCAATCCTGGCTAGTGAGTTTTATTCTTTTAAAAACTGCTCAATTTGACAGGTAAAAATTTATATTACTATTTTAATTACATCTCAATTTGTGAAAGCAAACATTTTTCGTATTTTTATTGGCCATTTAATTCTTGTTAACTGCTTACTCACATCCTTCACTCACTTTCCTCTTGGGCTGTTCATCCTTTTTCTACCGATTTCTAAGAGCTCTTCAGCTACTGCGACATGACAGCAATTTCAACATTTTTACTATACTCCTACAGAATATTTTAATACAAAGTAGTTATTATTTGTGCAGGAAGGCAAAGTATAACCATATTAATTATTAATATAAACTGAAGTTTTAAAAAGTCCAAGAGACTTTCTGACTATATTCATAGGAATGTGAAAAATGCAGAAAAAAAAAAGCAAAGATAATAAATAGCATTGTTCCAAATTACTCCCCAAGTGGCTCAGGAATGATGGACTGTTTAACACCACACACACTATTTTCCTTACTGGGTCCTCATTCTAGCCCAAGAGAAAAGAACTTCCATACACATTTGAAAATGAACTTGCTTAAGGGCAATGCTCTCAACAGGCAGTGTGATCTAGAGACGTATAATGATGCCTTACTAACTCTCCATTTCCCTTTTAGGGATTGCAGCTATACTTTATAAATTAGGAAGCCATCTGGTGAAGCAGTTTCTATTTGAGCTGTCTAGCCCTGCTGTCAGAATAGAGACCTATAATTTGCTAACCTCGGCTCCAATCTCACCAGCTAGGCACAACCCTTCGCTGGGCTCCCAAGCAGGGCTCTGTATTTATGCCACTCACCCACAACCACCCCCCTCACCCCCACCAACCTCAAACTTGAGGAGGACAGAGCAACCTCTCTCCTGTGAGGAGGCTGGGGATCCCAGGCAGGCCTCAGCTTGATCCCCACCCAGCGAGTGGTGTGATTTCATTCGAGCCCATGCAAGCAAATGTCACTGGTAAGACACATACTCAGACAGCTACGGTAAACCTGTTATGTTATTAATATAACGCCCTGGTAGAGTATGCAATTTAGCATTAAAAGAAAAATAAAAACAGAACAAACAAAATACTCGGCTGCTTAACATTACAAACATCTGCTTCAGCACTTCCCTAGCCTACTGAGCAGGCACTGCACTCGGCATGGGGATCCAGGGATGAGAAGTTCAACACCTGTTTCGATTCCAGAGTCCAGAAGAGAGGTGTGATTTTAAAATATTCTTTACATTATTTTAGCATAGAGTGTAATGCAAATTTATTTATTTTAAATGGACTAAAGGACATGGATTACGGTTCCTGATATTCCTCCTGGAGCAGGGAGTTAACGTTTGCAAAACCCCTACTGGATACACACAATCACTGGTTAATGTTGAAGCTGATAAAAAATCTCACTCCAGGTGCCTGGGCGGCTCAGTTGGTTAAGCGTCTGCCTTTGGCTCAGGTCATGATCCCGGGGTCCTAGGATTGAGCCCCTCGTCTGGCTGGGAGTCTGCTTCTCCCTCTCCCTCTGACCCTTCCCCCTGCTCATGCTCTCGCGCTCTCTTTCAAATGAATAAAAAAAAAAAAAAAAAAATCTTAAAAAACAAAACCCTTACTCCAGTGGGTAACTCCAGTTTTCTCTTCTCTCCTCAAATACAGAGGGTATGGTAATTCGCATAACAGATACCATAAATGACTACAGTAGTAGAAAAGATTGGTGTTCGGGATATGCGGCTTGGCTACAGGTAGCATAAAGGGGACCAGTGCTCCTACGTGAGCACATACACATGAATCTCATGAACCCTGTGGGGTATAGTCCTTGGAATGTACCCTAGGCCTCGGGATTCCTGCTGGTTCTGTGATTAGTTCCCTATAAGGGCATTTTGTTGTCTGATCCCAACTAGGTTAAACTGAATCCTCCAACCGGATTAGCACTTCTGCCTGGAATAAAACTTTCATAAAAGGTACCTGCCAGAGTTCCTAAAAGCATGGAGAGGAGGGACTTTATCCAGTTTGGAAAACAGTCTGTGAGACTATTTGTGTGTGTGCGGCAGAGCTCCGTCTGAGTTTTGCTTTCACAGTCATGTGCCTTTTGGAAGCTAGGTTTTGGGGAATAGATCTACCATGCTCACTTATCTGTAGCTTGCAAACGTGAGCAGTATTTCTTAGAGGAACCTAACACTCAAACAACTGAATTGGCTCACGCTGGGTCACAACAGGGAAAGTCATGCAAAAGCATCCAGGACCGTGTGATAAACACAATAGTCTTACAAATGTACCCAGACAGCAAAGATGATGAATGCTCTCACGGGAACGGGTGTCAGAAAAGACTATGCAGACAAAGTGACAAATGAGCAGAATTTTGAAGGATAAAAATACAAGTTTTCCAGAGTAGGGGGAGATTCCCAATAAAGGGAGCAGAATATTTGCAAAAAGCAAGAACAAATATGGCACCCTGACAGAAATGCAAATGGGTAAACAGAGTTGGAAGAGGAAGTGTGCAGTGCAGAGCAGCTGGAGATGGGGCAGAAAAGACAGGCAGGGGCGGGGCAGAAAGGCTCTTACTGACTTGCTGAGCTTTGTTTTATAAGCCAGTGTAGCCAAATGTGTTCAGTAAGAATCACTTGGTGCACTTCTTAAAATGTAACACCCAACCCCTCCACTGAAATCATGATTTAGTAGGTATAGGATGAGACCTGGGATCTTGGAATTTTAAACAAGCACTCCAAAGGATTTTGATTAGCAAAGGGCCAAACTTTAAATAAAACAGTAGCAAAATAACCCAATTTCAATCTTACAAACACCACTCGGGCTACTGGTAGGGAACAGACGGGATGGCCTGGGATAAGAGATTACTGGCAGATGACAGACAAGAGCCTGAATGGAGGGGAGTGGGACTGCTGGGGGCAGGACAGCTGAAGCAAAGTTAAGAATGTGAAACAGACAGATTTGATGGTGGTGAGAGAGAAGGAAGAACTCATTAAAAACAACAAACCAGGGCACTGACTGGCTCAGTCACAAGAGTGTGCAACTCTTAATCTCGGGGTCATGAGTTTGGGCACAACCACCACAACTTAAATATACCCACTATTGGTTCATTCAGCAAATATCTAGTCCACTGTTCTAGATCTTGGGGATACAATAATGAACAGAACAAAAAAGTGACTGCCTTTAGGCAATATATATTCTAGTAGGAAAAAGGACAAACTACATTAGCATTGAGTATAAAATATAGAATGTTAGAACATCAACGCTATGGGGGGGGGAAACAACGGGAATGGGGAATACAATGCTGGGGCATAATTATCAATAGGGTTGTCAGCTTAACCTCATTGAGAAGCTGACATCTGAGAAAATGTTAAGAGATGAGGAAGTGAATGTTCCATGCACACTTTGTGCCTGACATGTCTGAGGAAAAGCAGGGTCAGTGTGGCTGGAAAGGAGAGCAAAGCAGGGGAGATTGGAAGATGAGATCAGAGAGGCAAGGGCTGGGGACACAAATCACGTAGGGTTTTAGGGACCACTAAAGATTAAGCAGGAGGGGAAGTCACTAGAGGGTTTTGAGTAGTCTGGCTGCCATGTAGAGCAAGGATCGGCAAACTGCAGCCAACCGCCCTTGGAAGTAATGTTTTGTTGGAACACTCGTTTACATTTTGCATGGCTGTTGTCATGTTACAACAGCAGATCTGAGAAGCCATGACAGAGACTGTGTGGTCCAGAAAGCCTAAAATGTTTACCATATGGCCCTTGACAGAAAATGTTTGCCGACCCCTGATGTAGAAATTGGATTGAAGGCAAGCAGGAAAGGAAGGCAGAAGGCTAGTTAGAAGGCTACTGCACTAAATCAGGTGAGGGACAATGACTGCTTGGGCCATAGCGGTAAGAAGCAATCTGGATGAATAAGCAGGATTTCCAGAAAGACTGGCATGGGGTATGAGAGGATGACTCTAAGATTCTGGCTTGAGAAGCTGGAAAAATGTAATTACTGTAAACAGATGAAGACAACAGGTGGTAGAGCCTGAGCATGGGGGGATGTAAGAGATCAGGGGTTCGGTTCTGAACATGTTCAGTTAGGGTACGTGCAAGGCACAGTTTCAGGAAGACAGTCCCTGCTCTTTAAGAACTTATATTCCAGTGCGACAGAAAGGAAAACATCATATTTCAACACGACCAACAATGAAAATGACCAGGCCAGGCACGGAGTATTATTCCATTGCAAGGGAAGTTAGGGTCAGTGAAAGCTTCTTGAAACATGGGTGTTTAGAGAAAAATGTGAATTAGCCAGGCAAAAGAAGTCAGGGAGAATGTTCCAGGAAAAGAAAAAGTCATAAACGAAGACAACAGACAGCACAGTGTGTGTGTGTGTGTGTGTGTGTGTGTGTGTGTGTGTGTGTGCATGTCCTGTGTGTAACCTGCAAGCAAGGGGGGAGCCTAAAGCACCAGGCAAGGGGTGTGACAGATGAGGCGGGGCAGATCCAACGCCACTCCCTGGAAGGTTAGTGTTCCTTGATATTTAACTTGGACATTATCTCAAGGGTAACAGGGAGCCACTAAGAGTTTTGAGCAGAAGTGACATTATCAGCTCTTAAGTTTTCATTCACTTGAGCAGGTGACTCCGAGGCACATTTCTAAGCACAGCTATGAAGTCAGGAGTCTGCTTTTCTTATTGGAGCTGGTAAACCACAGCAATTTCCTTTTGTAGGTTACTCTCCAAAGGAATGATTGTGTTTTGTTCTTAATTTGATATTCTTGATGCAGAATCAATGCAACAATAACAAAAAGCTGATTTAAAAAAAAATTTCCCAAAATGAACAAATGCACTCAAATGAAGTACTTGAGAGTGTCAACTTTGCCCTAGCCTTACTGCTTGGAGAGGTATGCAATAATTGCTAAAATGCTTATTTCCGTTTAAGACTTAAATGGGCATAGAATCAGGACCCCTTCTTAGCTGAAAAGACCGGTCATACAAATCAGACCCTTAAGAAATCAATAACTCCAATAATTAACTGAATTTTTCAGTAATAACAATAACAGTAACAATACTAATACTGATACTCATAATAATGGCATAACTCCCTTTGTAGGCAGATAACCAAACACTTCTGAAAAGTGTTTGTCGTGTGAGCGACAGACATTCCAGTCACAGCCTTTGTAGGAGCACAGATTTATCTTACGGAACTCTAGTTTACAGAACTTGCATACGCGCAGCTCACTTCAGTCCGGCCACACCTCCACGAGTGCCTCAGGAAAGTCACTGTCTCCATTTCACCGGCAGTGCTGAAGCGCTTCCTCTGCCACGCCATCACACCACTGCACAGAAGGACAGTTACTGCAAGGGCCAGATCTGGTCCCAGAAAATAATGATGGCCCTGTTTCAAGTAACATGAAACTCTACTCTGCTTTTACCACTTTGAACGAGTTTAATATTCTTTGCTTTTTGCATCATTCTTAGAAAAGCTGCTCAATTACTTCTAAATCACCATACCTAAGACACCCTTGTGGTATTTATTTTCTGGGTTTTACCCCATCAGATTTTGGACCCCTATAGTACATGAAGCAGATCTTATTAATCTGTGCTGAACACAGGTGCTCAAATCTCTTTTGAGAAAATCAATTAATGATTAAGGGTAGAGAAAAAGGGGAGAATAACTTCAACCACTTTAATACGATTTATTATTTTTTCTTCTGGCATCAGATGTGCCAAGGGGCTTTCTCAGCAGTGCCCAGGGTGAGCACCCAAAGACCATCGTGGAAAGACATCATCTGCACTTTAATACAAAATACAAGCTGAGTTTTGCCATCTTATGCTAAAAGTTGACAGAAGTATTACTAGGTTATGAGAAATAAATGTGAAGTTCAACAACCTTCCAATTGCAGAAGATGACAAAAATAATAAACATACACACTGTACGTATGTGCATGTGTGCGTGTACACAAAGAGGCACAGTTACTAAATTCTGCCAACAGACTGGTTTTCCTTCAGTACCATATGGCTTTATTTTGGGCCTAGGCACAGCTTATTTTTAAGAATGTTCAAGTAGGGGAACGCCTGGCTGGCTCAGTCAGAGGAACATGGATGGGACTCTTGATCTTGGGTCATGAATTCAAGCCCTACATGGGGTGTAGGGAGTACTTAAATTAATTTAAAAAACCCCAAAAACAAAAAATTAAAAAAAAAAAAAAAGAATGTTCAAGTAGGGGTGCGTGGCTGGCTCAGTCAGTAGAGCCTCTGATTCTTGATCTCAGCATTGTCAGTTCAAGCCCTGGGTGTAAGGGTGTAAATAAGAATGTTCAAGTATACCTGTGGAATGATTTAGGAAAAGAATCTAATTAGAATACAAGATTTCCATAACAAGCATTAAGAAGTTAAGTTCTCTAAGCCTTCATACCTAGCGACTTTCAGGCACGTTGCCAGGAACCACCAACCTCTCAAGCCCCTGTTCCCACAGGCCACCAGAACGAGCATCCATGCCGCTCTGCTGCTTCTTCCTGGCTCTTCCGAGCCACCTGCTTCTTCCATCCACAGTCTCCCCACCGCCAAGGCTTAGTCCTGATGTCACAATGTTTACTGAATCCTCTAAATAACTCATCTAGCCTGCTCATCTGATCAACATTATGCATCAGTCTGCTAGAGGTAAAATTCTGCAGACAGTCATTCAATATGATGTCTAAATGTGCTGCTGATGAAAGAGGAAGTTGTGTTTTGGTTCTCGGTGGGGTCCAGTGACTCTAACCAAAGTGACCCATGGGCCATAAGATCAAAACTGAGGACCACTGCTATAAGGATAGGAATTTGAACAGAATGTTGTAAGAAGTCTTAAGTATTAAAGGTGAGGCACTATGGCATATAATTTGAGACCATTTTAAGCAAATTAATTATGAAGAACCAACCAGATACATTTAAAAGGGTCTTGAAGAAAAATCCTCCCATATTTGATTGATAAGATAGTGAGATGTGAGTTGAGCAAACCAATCGTTCGTTTCTCTTTGAATCCACATCTAGGCCTGTGTCAGCCTGGGAGGAGAGTCTACTGTCTTTAGCCCTTAGCCAATTAATTTACATTTTTATCAATGATTTTGAATGAAGAGCCGAAGGGATTTACCGGTGTAACTTTTCTGAATAGGAGAGGTTTAGATAAGTGCACTTTACAGGAAAACCATCACCAAGGACTGAGGTATTAGTACACGCCAGTCACTGCACGAAGAACTCTACATTCATTCTTCCACTTCATTCTCAAAATCCCTGCGAGGCAGGTATTATGCCCATTATGTGGAGTAAACTATATAAGGGGATAAGATGGTTTGGCAGAAAACATATCTTAAAAAAACAAAACAAAACAAAAAACCTAGGAGTTCTGGCTGACCATAAATTTAAACTAGCCATTGTATTGCTAAAAATCTATGGCCACATTAAGCTACGTTAAATAGTTCAACCAGATTCTGTATTTCTCAGGCCCTATTCATTTCTGGGGATACTTTAGAGAAAGTATTTTTTTAAAAATGGCCAAAGTGGTGAGGGCAATGTCCAGCAAGGAACAGTGGCAGGATGTGAACAGGTTTAGTCTGAGAAGACACATTCCCGGTGGACTGTAATCTCCGGAATACAGGGACCGAGTCAGATAAAAATAGCACCACATTTTACGTAGTGCTTTCCAGTTTGCAAAATGGCTTTTACCTTCCCCGAAGGCCGCACGAAATAAAGGAAGCACACTTAGATTAAGAAGACTGGGATCTGAAGCCAGACTGCCTGCACTCAAACTCCACCTTTGCCTCTTCCTTGCTGGGTCACTCTGGACAAATTATTTAACTTTTCTGTGCCTGACTTCCCTCGTCTGTAAAGTGAAAATAACAACGTATACCTGCGTGCCTAATGAACTAGTACACAAAAAAGTGCTTAAAAACACTGCCTGCTGCCCAGGCAGTGTTAATGGTAGCCTTGACTGATAGCTCTGGGGCACCGGTAAGTCCCAAGCCTCCAGAGCTGTGTCCTCATTCGAAAAATTAGGATTATCACTATCTACTCACAGGGCTATGAGTTCAACAAGACAACAAAGGAAAGTGTTCTGTAAATCTTGAAGGCTTTTTTCTTTCGTAAACACCTTCATCATAGTCTCTAAGACAGCCTACTACACACCAGGCATTATGCTAAGCATAATCTTCATTATCTCATTTAATCCTCACCACAACTATATAAAATGCCTACTTCTACTAGCCTTGCCTTACAGACAAGGAAACAGGCTTGGGATTGCAGAGCTAAGGGGTCAGCAGGACTGAGAACCCAGGTCTGCTGGACTACTCTGTAGCCCAGTTTAGAGCCTCCATGCTGTATGGCTTTTCACACACATCCCTGCATTTACACATCTCGGCAGCTAATAACATGAGTGCTAGTAAAATGCCTCACATATATAAGATGCTCAATAAATGTTTCCTTGATCAAATAAATGAATGTTAGCTGTCTTCAACTCAGTACAACTGTTGTAAGGAAGGAGGAGCTGTAGAAAAGCCTCTGTCCCTGCTCCATTCGCCTGCCACTAAGTGCGGGGAGATCCTGCATTCCATCATCTGGGCCAGGTTTCTTTATTTCTAAGATAAGGAACTTGGACTATACAGTCTTCCAATCTGGTTTGAAGACTATACAGTTCCATCTGGCAACACTACTTTTTTGTTTAAAATATTTTACTTATTTATTTATTTGAGAGAGCTAGCGAGAGAACACAAGCAGGGGGCAGAAGGAGAGCGAGAAGAGGACTCCCTGCTGAGCAGGGATCCTGATGCGGGGGCTTGATCCCTGGACTCCAGGATCATGACCCAAGCTGAAGGCAGACGCTTAACTGACTAAGCCACCCAGGCGCCGAGCCCCTACACCACCTCCCCTCCCGCCAGCCATATGGCAACACTTGTGACATAGCATTCTAAAAACTCTAGAATTTCAAAACTGGAAGGGACCATAAAGGTCTGGCCCAAACTCTTTAGACATGGGAATCCCAAAGGACAAAAATCTGGGTTTCCCAATTGATTTCCAAACCTGCATTGCTTCTGTTATAATGACACATAGTAGACATTTCAAATAGGATTAAGAGAAATATAACTGGCATCACAAAGTCGAAAAATAATGGGTGTCAAACAGTACTTAGTAACTTTCATATTCTAAAACCTCACTTTATTAGTCAAAACACAGGTTTTATTGCTCAAAATAGCACCTCAAAGACACATTAAGATATTATTTTCTAATTTTGTGAATACCCAATTCTAATAAACAAACAGGGTAACCTCAGAATAAATTATTTTGATAATAAAAGCCTTGCAGTAGCCCTAATGAACTTTCAAAAAAAATTTTTTTTGAGAGAGAGAGTGCAATAGCAGGGTGGGGGGGTAGTGGGGCGGCAGGGAGGGGACAGAGGGAGAGTGAGAAAGAGAATCTCAAGCCGACTCCCCACTGAGTGGGGAGCCCAATGCAGCGTTCACCCCACAGCCCTGAGATCATGACCTGAGCCTAAATCAAGAGTCTGATGCTTAACCAACAGAGCCACCCGGGCACCCTAGCTGCTGCTGCTTCTTCTTTTTTAAAGCATTTATAGAAATACTGGGTAAGATTTTGAAACTATTGTTATGAAGGCTAAACAGAAGAACAAAAAATTTTTCATAATCTCTGGAGACACACTAAAATGCAAAAATTCACCTACTATTTTATATATTCAAGGATGGTATAAAGTCTTAAAAAAAGAGTACTGGGGCTAAATATAAAAAGTCACTATGACATGAAACTATAAAACATAAAACATTTCAAGAGAGAAAAAAATAAGAATTTAATTTAAAAACCAGGCAATTTCCACTACAACACTTAAGGTAAATGTTATTTAAGTTATATTATAAATTACTTATTAAGCATATTAAATAGAACAAACGGTGGCCTAGATCTGTCTGATTCACTATGCTCTCACCCACCATTAATCCATAACTTTAAGGCACAAAATGTGAAAATACAATGAGAAAACTATAAATGTTGTGGTGGTACAGACAGGGTAAACCAACATATAGTATAATGGTCAAGTATAGAAAGGTTTAAAGTTGTCCAGCCTGGATTCTATCTCAGCTCCACTACTTACTATCGCTATGTGAGCGTAACAACAGTATACACCCCAAAGGGATATTATGAGGGTTAAACACAGAATGCATATTGCACCTGGTACCCAGTAAACATCCAATAAATCTGAGCTCTTAGCATCACTGCCAGTATGCTTCTCCAACACTGACACAGGAGGATGTCATCTCTGCCCACGTGCTAAACATCGGCTTTGGTTTTCCCAGTACCCATTTCCCTCGTCCTTGGGCAACTCTCACCTGTGGTCCTCAATCCTGCTTGGGTGAGGTTCACTGTCTACCCTCTGGGGTGAGCATGTCAAGCCTGGTCGGAGACTAGTTCAGAAATGGGTACGTGACCCAAGCCAACCGGAACCAGTGGGACTCAACTCCAGCATTTTATCTGGAGCCCCTGGTAAAGAGAAGCTCTCTTCCTATGTACATCTCTAGGATATAAAGTTACAACTATTGGAGCCAACCTGCTGTCACACGAAGAAAGCTTGCAAGAGAATAACTAACAGAAAAGAAAAGCTGAGAGAGCAAGTTTTGATGATACTATTTGTGCCCTTGCTTCCAAGGTTGATCATTAGGATCTATAGTTATGAGGACCAATAAATTTCTTTTTTGGTTTGCTTAAGCCCATTTAAGGGGTTTTTCGTTTTGTTTTTGACATTTGCATCTGAGATCTAACAAATGTGGTACCAGTCACCTCCCAGAAGCTGGTGACCAAGGATGTAGTAGAGCTCTGCCATGAAGTAGAAACCAGCAACATCTGGTTTCTAATCCTGGTTCTACCCCTCACTAAACACGTGAACCATGGGCAATTTGTTTAAGCCTACCTCCTCATCTGTGAAGTGGTTTCATACCTGCCTCAAAGGGTTCATAAGAGGGGTGCCTGGCTGGCTTAGTCAGAAGAGCATGCTACTCTTGATCTCCAGGTCGAGGGTTCAAGCCCCATGATGGATGTACATATTACTTAAAAATAAAGAAATAGGAGTGCCTGGGTAGCTCAGTCAGTTGAGCATCTGGCTCTTGGTTTCAACTCAGGTCATGATCTCAGGATCCTGGGATCAAGCCCTACATCAGGCTCTGTGCTCAGTGGGAAGTCTACCTAAGGAGTCTCTCCCTCTTCCTCTGTCCCTCCCCCCTACTCTCTGAAATAAACAGATCTTTAAACGAACAAACAAACAAACTTAAAAAAAAAACAGGTTGATGAGAGGATAAATGTGACAATGCCTATAAACTGCTCAGCCTTCACCTGACAGGGAGTAACAACTAATAGAAGCCATTACTATATCATTGATCTCAAATTGATCTTCATATCTGACCTGAGTCCCATGTCTGTATTTCCAGTGGTTTAGCCACTTCCACGTACATAGTCCCCTATCCTCAAATTCAACATTGCCAAATCTCATCCTAACCTATCTCCACACTGCCCCATCACCCCCTGCCCCTTCAAAAAAACACTCATTAGAGATCAATTCCTCACCAATTAATAAGAATGTGTTCCAAGTGGTCTCTACTTCCAGGATCCTAGGAGTCATTCTAGACTGATCCTTCTTCCCCGTTAGCCAATCTATCACTGCGTCCCACTAAATCTCTGTAGCTTGACAGGAAAGAATGTTCCTCTTCCCGGTGGATAAGAACAAGGGCAAGACGCCCCCAATTCCAGGATGTGTGATTTTCTCATTAGCTTTTCAAGGAGACCTCCCATCCTCTTACCCCCCTCCTTCTCCTCATCTTTCTCCTTGTGGCTTCATCTCTTTCCAGATCCAGGACAGATATCTTGCTAGCCCTCTGTATGTTTTCCTTCACCTCACCCTGCAAACTAGCAAATTTAAATGAATCCAATCTTTGTAGCTCCTACACCCCAGCCACAGAGCACTACTGCAGGCTTTCTCAGCCACAATTTCAGCCCCAACTTTTTAATTCACTAGGTGGAAATGTTCCCTATTTATCCGAGGTAATTAAGGCAACCAGGTAGAAACTTCCTCAGCTTCTTACTCCCAAGTCTCTCAATGCATCTAAATGTAAAAGCCCCATCATCTCACTTCCCTTAATCAGAATGGCTGGTGCGTATAAGATACACAGTGTGGTGATGGAATAAATAAAAGAGGTGTCCTTTCTCCTATGTCGGGCTAATCCTGTCTCCTACAGCGCTTCTGAAATGTTAACATGCATACACATCACCCGGGATCTTATTAAAAAATCCATATTCTGATTCAGGAGGTCTGAAGCTAGGGACTAAGATTCTGCAATTCACCCTAAAAAATAATGCTGCTGGTTTGAAGCATCATATAGAAAAGCAGGATCTAGATTCCATCCTGTTTCATCTCCTCAGAGACCTTTTGCTCCAAGTCAACACCTTTATTCCTGTATCTTCACATCTGCTTCTCTGCCAGCTGTTCCTAGCCCCAGCACTGAACATACCTGTCTCTTCTACTTTAAAACAAACCCTCCTTTGCTCCTCTATTAGCTGCCATCCAATGTTTTCAACTGCTTGGCTCCACAGTTTCTATGAAGAACAGTTTATGTCAGTGGTTCTCAAACTACCTTGGTTCACAGAGTAATTAATGTCTCAGCAATTTTTTCACAGCACCTCTAGGCCAAAAGAAATATCTATTAGTTCTCTTGATTAAGTAGTATGGGCCAAACCACTTGGCAGGTATGAAAGTCCTAACAATTCTGCACCTTGGGAGCCCTGCATAACTTTTCCAACCTTGGAATCAGGTTGGACACAACAGCCTCATTTCTAGTTTCACTATTTTTTTTTTTTTATCAGAACCAGCACTGAAAACCCAGCTTTCAAAGGTATGACATCAAGGAAAGGAATACAGTGATTTAAATACTGCACCATCCAAGAGATGTTGCTGTATTTCCCTTGAAACTTAAAAATATTCTGCAGCACCCTTGTGAGTTTGCTGCAGTGCGCTGGGGGGCCTTAATGCACAATTAGAAAACTGTGGGTCTAGGCAATCCTCGGAATAGCAGCATTCCCACTGCTGGGGAGGTGGCTGGAAATGCAGAACCTGGAGACTTACCCCAGACTCACTGACTCACACTACTTTCACAAGATCTCCGAGTGACTAAGGCAGCACTCAAGGTTGAGAAGGCTGGTCTACAGTCCCTGCCTGCCATCTTCTCACTTCTAAGGTTCCTACTCAACTCACTGCTTTTGGAAGTCTCACAACTCCAAACTCACAAGTTTGGGAAAAGTCCGAATTATACCCTCCCCTCTTTTTAATAAAAACAATACATGTCTTCCAGTTCCAATCCTAATGAAGCCTCTCTGCTGTGTTTGATACTACTGATCTTCCTGTACCTCTATTCTTCCTCGGTTTCTAAAACAGTCTTCTGATTTTCTTCTGGTTACTACCTGCCCCCCCTTCTCTACCGATGAAGAGTTTTGGTTCCCCTAAGGCTTCTGTGATTAGCATTACTCTTGCTATGTGAAACTCTTCCCTCAGGGGACTGCACTCAGTCCTGTGGTTTTAGCCACTATCTATATGCCAACCACCACAGTCCAGATGGCTCTCTGGAGTCTTAGACCTCTAACACCAATCTCTACTTGTATGTACAGTACACGGGCAAAGTGAGTTCAACTATGCCAAAACACCTTACCTGTCTGTCTTCCCTGGCCTTCAGGTGGCTCTTCTTCATATACCCTTTTCTTTCCCTTCTCCATGTCCTTCCCCCACACAATCAATCAAACCAAACATCCTTGCTTGGTCTCCATCTGTCTGAATCTCTCCATCTTTGTTAACTCTATCTTAAAAGAGGTCCTTATCTTTTGCTTGGATTCCTGTAACAGCCTCCTAACTCGTCTCCCTGCCTCCAGGGTGGCCAGGTCCTGCTCCAAACCTTTCTCTGTGCACCCCCAGGTTAGCTTTCTAAAATTAAAATCTGGTGTCACCGCCTCCCTCTCAATCCTTCAATGGCTCCAACACCTAGCAGCAATTTTCCAACCTTTCCAACAAGCTGCCGAAAAGTCTGTAGATAGAGATCTAAGAAGCTCACCACAAACAAGATACTTCTTGCAAGGCTCAGTTTCATCTTAAATAGTCCTTTCAATTTCACATTCTAGTTCATGGGTAGCTACTATTAAATTACTTACCAATTAAAACTACTTAACTTTTCCCACATGATAATGGAGTAAAACTGACACTCAAGGAAGATACACTGGTTACCTGTGGTTTCAAATATCCTTTGGCACAATGCCACTAGGCCAGGGGTTGGCAAACTACAGTCGGCAAGCCAAATGTGGCCCCTCACCTGTTTTTGTAAATAAAATTTTACTGGAACACAGCCAAGTTCAGTAATTTATGTATCATCTATAGCTCTTTTCAAAGTACAACAGCAGAGCTGAGAGGTGCAACAGAGATCACATAGCTCACAAAGCCTAAAAATACTTACTATCTGGCCCTTTGGGAAAGTCTACAGATCCCTGCATTTGACCATGAGGACTGTTAAGGCTAGGACTGTGTTTTACTTGTTTTTATGTCCCAGCACAGGTCTGGAGAAAGTACTAAAAATATTTAACTTAAGGAATTAGAATAGCGCCAGGAAGACTTCCAAGACCCCATAAGGGATGTGCCCACCAAGCTGATACAGAATGCCTCCAAGCCCTAAGGAAGACATACAGAGATGTTCCTTCATTACCCAGTGAACTCTGAAAGGCTGAGATGAGGCAGGGAAAATAGTATTCTACTCTGTGGAGGTCAAAACACATTCCAAAGAAATTGATAGGCCCATCAGACCTAAAGCCTCCTTCTCAAAGAACTTCCATATAGCACCATATCACTAACATGAACGTCTGGTGGAATCTAAGAGTTAGGAGCTATTACTCAGAGCAGCTGCTATGAGAACTAGTCTTTCTGGAGCCTGTGCAATTTCATCACATTTCACTTAAAACCAAATTGTTTTAGTGAAGGGTAAGAAAGTGGGGCACTACACTTTGGAAAACAGTGTGGAGGTCCCTTAAAAAGTTAAAAATAGAGCTACCCTATGACCCAGCCATTGCACTACTGGGTATTTACCCCAAAGATACAGACGTAGTGAAGAGAAGGGCCATATGCACCCCAATGTTCATAGCAGCATTGTTCACAATAGCTAAATTGTGGAAGGAGCCGAGATGCCCTTCAACAGATGACTGGATTAAGATGTGGTCCATATATACAATGGAATATTACTCAGCCATCAGAAAGAACGATTACCCAACATTTGCAGCAACATGGACGGGACTGGAGGAGATTATGCTAAGTGAAATAAGTCAAGCAGAGAAAGACAATTAGCATATGGTTTCACTTCATTTATGGAACATAAGAAATAGCAGGAAGATCGGGAGAAGAAGGAAGGGAAGAATGAAGGGGGGGTAAACAGAAGGGGGAGTGAACCATGAGACACTATGGACTCTGGGAAACAAACTGAGGGCTTCAGAGGGGAGGGGGGTGGGGGATTGGGATAGGCTGGTGATGGGTATTAAGGAGAGCACATATTGCATGGAGCACTGGGTGTTATATGCATCATGGAACACTACATCAAAAACTAAGGATGTACTGTATGGTGACTAACATAATAAAAAAAAATATTATTTAAAAAAACACACCAAAAACATTAAAAAAAAAAAAGAAAGTGTGGCACTAGGAAGACTGTCTTACCTTGCAATCAATATTAAAAAAGAGAATCATTTGAAGAAATACTGCACAGAGAGGTCATTAGGGAGGGAAGGAAATACATTAAGATACACAGAGTGCTTACTATAGCACCGTGACCAACAAAAGAACCATGAGATGACCTACTAAAACATGGCACGTCCTAGGAACAGGAGGTAGTTCCATTTGCTAAAATAAATAATGTGGGGTGCTTGGGTGGCTCAGGTGGTTAAGCCTCTGCCTTTGGCTCAGGTCATGATCTCAGGGTCCTGGGATTGAGTCCCTTGTCCCTTTGTCCGCCCCCACTCATGTGCGCGCGCGCTCTCTCTCCTCTAATAAATAAACAAAATCTTTAAAAAAATAAAGAATGCATGATGAGGAGCACAGTAAAAAAAAGGGATATCAAGGGCACGTAATAGGAGATCTTACATACTCTGTGCTAAGGAATTCGGGCTTCATTTTCAAGCTATTGAATGCCTGAAGTCATGTAAGCAAGCACAGATAACAATCTGAGCTGTCATTTAGAACAAGAATCAGCAAACTCTGGCCGGTGGGCCAAATCTGGCCCACCACCTGTTTTCTAAAATAAAGTTTTACTGAAATACAGCCGCATTCATTCACTTACATATTGTCTAAGGCTGCTTTCCCAATACGATAGCAGAGCTCAGTAGTTGCAACAAAAACTATATGGACCACAAAGCCTAAAATACCTATTTATTTAGCCCTTTGGGAGAAAAGCTGCTGATCTCTCACTTTAGAAACAGGACTCTGATAAGAGAAAAATGAATGCAAAAAAAAAAACAGATTAGGAAGGACAAGGAATAATGGAGGTAGGGAGATGACACTCGTGGCCACTGGGAAAAAACTCACAAACAAGGTAATGAAGGTCTAAATACAGTAGTGAGAAGTGCAGGCGAAATACAGGCTGCATCTCGGTGTAGGTGAGAACGGAACCTGCACTGAGAGGAACCAGAGCCTGACTGAACAGGAGCACAAATCAACTCAAGGCTTAGTAGTACCGTGACAGGGAGGACGTCAAGAACATGAATTTTAAAATGGAACACGGGATAAAGTTCCAGAGGGAAGATGACAGAGGATTAGTTGAGATCAGGTATGAAAACCCTAAGATGGTAGGTCTTAGTGAAGACCTACAGAAAGCACACCTTCATGGTGCAAGAAGGAAATCCAAGAGAAACAGCATTAAGGGGCTACAGTTCTGTGATGAGACCTAGGCTCTGGGTTTGCTCTCCTCCTCCCAACAATCCTGCGGTACAGGAATCATCCCAGTTTTACAGACCAGAAACCTGAGCTCGGAAAGGATTCAGGTTAAGTTCTGAGGTCTCACGGCTAATATGTGGCAGGTGTGTAACTGAAACCCGGGTCTACCTGAAGGCTTGGAAGGCACACGTCACATTATCAGAGAGGTTAAGGAATAAATACGTGATGAACAAGTAAAAGCAGATGGTATCACCTACTTGTAGAAGCCATGGGGGAAAAGGTGAGAGAATATCAATTTATGAGATTAATACAATCAAGAAAATGTAAACCAGTTGTTTTCATTAATAACAGAACTTTTTTCTTTGTCAAGTTTTTCGCTATTAAGAGGTGTTTAGAATAGTTATTCAACAAATCTCCTTTGGGCATCTGATGTATCAGACATAACATATTTAAGATCCCTTATCAACTAAGAATATGTTCTATGCCAGCTTTCTCAGACCCAAGTGTGAATTAGAAGCTCCATGAAGTTCTAAGAAGTTGTCTGGCCTTCACCCTGGATCAAAATGTCTGATTGAGAAGCTCTACAGAGGGCCCGGGACACAAGTGTGATTCTGATGTGAAGCTTACACGCCTGGAGGACCCTTGGCACACACTGCCTATTTGAAGACAGGATCGTGGTAAGTGTCCGAGGTTAATACGAACTTACTACTTGATCGATTCTCTTTATGATTTACATGGAAAAACCAGCTCAAAGAACTGTACACTGTATTTGTATACTATCAAAAGAATGTTCCTTTAAGTGAATGGTTGGTATTTTTCTTGAGTATGAGTTTGTCTATGTTGAAATTAAACAACATTCCAATGGTGCATTTCTGAAATTATTTCAGTTAGGAAGGAGAAAGACTCACTTGATAAATTCTTGGCTTCTCGCCAACTTTTTAAAATTAAGAAATTTCGGTCATGCAGGGAGCAAGATCAAGTAGGAGACCTGAAAATAAATACAGCACCCTCAAAACATGCACAAAGAGAACCTCCTTCACGTGTCTTCCCAGGGCAAGCTCTGCAATCCCACTATCCTGATTTGGGCCCTCACTCTGTGACTTCCTAGTGTGATCTGAAACAAGTTTAAAAACAAACTAGCAACTTTCTGTGTCTCAGTTTCCTCAACCGAAAAATGAGGAAAACAAGCACCTATACCTCAATATGGTTGTTGGGAGAATTAAACAAGATAATCTTGGTAGAAAAAGTACTAATAATTGTGGTTGGTACATAAGCATTTGGTAATGTTGACCATATAAGTATATAAAAATCTTCTCTAACCCATCACTTCTACCTCTGGAAATTTCTCCTATAAAAACTAGTTATCTTCAAGGGCGTCTAAGGCAGAATTACAAAAAAGCAAAAAGCCAGAAAGAACACAAACTTCTACCACAAAGAGCTAGTTAAATAATTTATGGTACGATCTTTTACTTAGCACAATGTTTCTGAGATTCATCCGTGTTATTGCCCCAAAAAGTACAGTTCATTTCATTCTATGGCTGAACAGGACCCCACTGCATCATGTACCACATCTTATTTATCTAGTTACCAGATGATGGAACCTTGGGTTGTTTCCTATTTTTGACTATAATGAATACTACTACTCAAGTCTGTGTGTGGACAGGTTTTTATTTCTCTTGGTAGATACAGAGGAGTGAATGCTAAGATACTCAGAGTCTCATGATGAATCTATATTTAACTTTTTGAGAAATGGCTGACCTGTTTTCCAAAGTGGCCGTACCATTTTACATTCCCACAAGTAACGAAGGTATCAGTATATGAGGATTCCAGTTGCACTACATCCTTACCAAAATTTGGTATTGTCAGTATTTAAAATCTAGCCATTTTAATGTACAGTATGTACATTAAAGTAGTGTATGTACAGTAGTATCTCATTGTGCTTTTAATTTTCACATCCCTAACAACCAATAATGCTGAGAATCTTTTCACATACTTGGTCATTTATATACCTTCTTTTGTGAAATATCTGTTCAAATTTTTTGCCCCTTTTCTCTTAGGATTTTTCACATCTTATTGAGTTGTAAGAATTATTTATACTTCTCTCCCTCTCTCACTCACCACTCTGAGGGAAGCCAGCTGCCATACTGTGAAATTCTGTCGTGTTTCCTACCCTATTAAAGGTCAAGGAAAGGAGAAAGTCCTCCAGCTAACAGCCAGTGAGGAACTATGGCTTTCAGTCCAACAGTCTGCAAGGATCTGGGTCCTACCTACCACCAAGGAGGAAAAGAAAGAGACAGACACAATTATGGGAGAATGGAAAACTGTGATTTTTCTCCATCAGTTCTTTGTTGTCACGTAAGTGAGCCATCACTGACCTATCTACCTCCATGACTCCAACATCCGATGAATCACCCTGACCACCGAACTTTGCCTTTAAAAATATTTTCTAATGAACAATAACAGAAGCTAAGTGACAAAAACTTAGAGCAAATTATAAAGAAGAAAAAATTAGCCATAACACCGCAACCCAGAGAGAAAAAAGGAATATCAAGACATTAACAGTGGTTACTTCTTTCCTCTTTTATCTCCATATATGTAGATTATAATACAGGTTTATAGATAAAAAAAATTTACACATTCCAGATACAAGTCTTTTGTCAGATATATGTTTTGTAAATATTTTGTCCCCAAAGGAGATAAAATATCATCTTTTTTTAAGTGGTGTTTTTCTATAAGCAAAAAATGACTTTAATGTTTAGAGACCAATTTGTCAGTCTTTTTGTTTTATGGTTCATCTTTTTGTTTTGTCCTGAAAAATCTCTGCCCATCTCAAGGTCACAAAGATTTTCTTCTACATTTTCTTTGAAAATTTTTATGGCTTTAGGTCTTACATTTAGGTCAATGATCCATTCTGAACTTGGTTTTGTGTATGGAGTGAGGAAGGGTCATGTTTATTTTTCCAGACAGATATCCACGTATTCCAACACCATTTATTAAAACAAAATAAAACTATCCTTCATTGAATTACCTTAGTATCTTTGTAAAAAAATAACAAAAAATATCAATTAATGTTTTGAATATGGGTCTATTTCTGGACTCTTAATCCTGTCCATTGACCTAGATGTCTACCTCTATTTCTTATTTGACTCATAGATGATTTAGGAATGTGTTGTTAAATTGTCATAGATGTGGGATTTGCAAGATTTCTATTATTTATTTACAATTTAGTGGTCCAAGAATATACTCTGAATGACTTCAATCCTTTCAAATTTATTGAGACTTGTTTTATGGCTAAGCATATGGTCAATTCCGGTGATGTTCCAGGTGTGCTTCCAAAGAACGTGTTTTATTAGGTCATTTCAAGGGGTGTTCAACAGATGTCAATTAGGTCAAGTTAGCTGACATTGCTCAAGTCTTCTATGCCCTTACTGATTTTCTTCTACTTGGTTAGAACAATGACTAGAAAGAAGTACTGAAATCATCACCTGTAATTTTTAATCTGTCTATTGCTTTTCTATTCTGTCAAGTTTTTGCTTCATGTATCTTGAAGCATTATATTATTTTTATAATCAGAAATGTATAAAGTCACAAACAAAGCAGCAATTGCTTTTTCATTTGTAAGATTTTTACAGTTCAGATATATATACAATTCCCAAGTTGAAAAGACAGCAATCAGGGTGCCTGGGTGGCTCAGCTGGTTAAGAGTCAGACTCTTGATTTCAGCTCAGGTCGTGATCTCAGGGTCACGAGATCGAGCCCCACATTGGGCTCCATGCTCAAGAGGGAGTCTGCATGAGGATTCTCTCTCTCTCTCCCTCTGTCCCTGTTCCTCCGGCCCCGTCCCTACATGCTCGCATGCATGTCAGCACTCACTCTCTCTCCCTCTCTCAAGTTAAAAAAAAAAAGATAGTAATCACTAAAATTACCAAGTATTTAAGCTATATTAAATTATTAAACTATTGTATAATTCAAAACAATCACTCTTCTATATAATATCTAGATAAATATATTTCTGTAAGAAAAATTCAGTTATGGACACATGCAGTTTAACTTCACTCGCCCTTCCATTCCTTCTCAATACACGGCTTGAACTCAGACCCTGAGATCAAGACCCAAGTTGAGATCAAGAGTCGAACGCTTAATGGACTGAGCCACCCAGGAGCCCTTCCATTCCTTATTTTCAAATAAGCTTTATTTTCTTTGTAAATGACTAAAATGATCTTATCCAGTGTCGACATAAAAAAGCTACATACTGGGACACCTGGGTGGCTCAGTCAAATGTCTGCCTTCGGCTCAGGTCATGATCCCAGGGTCCTGTGATTGAGTCCCGCATCGGGCTCCTTGCTCAATGGGGAGCCTGCTTCTCCCTCTGTCTGCTCTGCCTGCATCTCTCCCTACTTGTGCTCTCTCTGACAAATAGATAAATAAAATCTTAAAAAAAAAAAAAAGCTACATACTATAATATGTAGAGTTGACATCTCAACAGTTTCATGTTTCCACTGTTAACAATGTTAAGAACAATTAATTTTAGGAAAAAAATGTGGAACCTACAAGCAATTTCTTTTTTTTCTTTTTTTAAAAGATTTTATTTATTGGGGCGCCTGGGTGGCTCAGTTGTTAAGCGTCTGCCTTCGGCTCAGGGCATGATCCCGGCATTCTGGGATCGGGCCCCACATCAGGCTCCTCCGCTGGGAGCCTGCTTCTTCCTCTCCCACTCCCCCTGCTTGTGTTCCCTCTCTCACTGGCTGTCTCTCTCTCTCTGTCAAATAAATAAATAAAATCTTTACTTTTTTTTTTTTAAATATGAGTTCACGCATATGTGGAATTTAAGAAAACACATGAGCTAAGGGAAAAAAATAAGAAAAAATTAAGGGGGGTGGGGGAGAGAGAGAAACCAAGAAACAGACTCTTTAAAAAAAAAAAAAAAGATTTTAGTTATTTATTTGACAGAGAGAGACAGCCAGTGAGAGAGGGAACACAAGCAGGGGGAGTGGGAGAGGAAGAAGCAGGCTCCCAATGGAGGAGCCTGATGTGGGGCTCGATCCCAGAATGCCAGGATCACGCCCTGAGCCGAAGGCAGACGCTTGACGACTGAGCCGCCCAGGCGCCCGACAAGCAATTTCTTAAATCAAGGGCAACACAGGCTTCCTAAAATGCATTTTTCACTATGAGTACAATTATCATGAGTCAAACTCAATAGCACAGACACCTAAGTAATTCTATGAACTGATGACCAACTACAAGATGATGATATATCAAAGGTAAAGGTAAAATTTCAGCCACAAAGCATGGCTGAAAAATAGCTAACGCCAAAAACTCCCCATCATTTTAGGGAAGCAAGAATTAACTTTCAGGATTTTAAAAGCCTCCTATTAGGTTACAGACTGTGTGGTAAATAAAAGAAATACTAAGTAATACCAGCAAATTATGAAATAATCTAATCTATGTGTACATCAATTAAAACTATATTGCATGAAATCTAATCCAATCGTTTAATAGGCACTAGCTTATTTATATGCACTACTAGCTTTTAAAATTAACGCCTAAGAGTTTAAATTTTTAAAATGCACCTTAAATAATTAAATTAATAATAAATAAAATATTCACTGCCATCTGACTTCATTCTGCTAAGAGGATATGGGGGTGGTGAAGGAGGGTAAAAGCAGGGTGGGAGTGGAGAAGAGGGGACAAGAGAGAAATCCTTTGATCAAGGAATGCCCGTCTGTTATTTCATGACCCATGGTGTAACACAACAATCTGAAATTCAGTGCAAGACGCCCTTATCAACTGACCATTTCTTTTTTTCACAGTGCCAAGGCTATGTGCCAACTGCTTAGTCAACAACAGATTTGTTTTAATATTAAAAATAAGGCTCTGTAAATGTTGTTGGGAAAACTGGACATTCTTTCATGCAAAAGAATGAAACTGGATGACTTTCTCAAACCCTACGCAAAAATAAACTCAAAATGGATTAACGATCTAAATGTGAGACCTGAAACCATTAAAATCCTAGAAGAGAGGACAGGCAGTAATTTCTCTGACACTGGCCATAGCAGTATTTTTCTACATATGTCTCCTGAGGCAAGGGAAACAAAAGCAAAAATAAACTACCGGGACTACATCAAAAGAAGAAACTTCTGCAAAGCAAAGCAAACAATCAACAAAACTAAAAGACAACCTACTGAATGGGAGACGGTATTTGCAAATTACACATTTGATAAAGGGTTAGTATCTAAAATACATAAAGAACTCATATAACTCAACTCCAAAAACAACCCCCCAAGTAATCCAATTAAAAAATTGGACAAAGATGTGAACAGACACTTCTTCAAAGAAGGCATTCAAATGGCCAACAGACATGTGAAAAGATGCCCAACATCATTCATCATCAGGGAAATGCAAATCAAAACTCAAACGAGATATAACTTCACACCTGTCAGAATGGCTAAAACAAAAACACAAGAAACAAGTGCTGGCAGGGATGCAGAGTAAAAGGAACCCTCATGCACTGTTGATGGACATACAACCTGGTGCAGTCAAAACTAAAAAGAGAATTACCATTATGATCCAATAATTCCACTACTGGGTATTTACCCAAAGAATACCAAAAAACAAAACAAAACAAAAAACAAACATTTAATTCAAAAAGATATATGCACCCTGGGGCGCCTGGGTGGCTCAGTCAGTGAAGTGTCTGCCTTCAGCTCAGGTCATGATCCTGGAGTCTCGGGCTTGAGCCCCACGTCAGGCTCCCTGTTCTGTGGGGAGTCTGCTTCTCCCTCTGCCCCTTCTCCCACTCATGCTCTCTCTCTGCCTCACTCTCTCTCAAATAAATAAATTAAAATCTTAAAAAAAAAACCTTAAAAAAAAAAAGCTTCTTACAATAATCAATTATTCACTATTTCTCCTGTTAATTAGGCCAACATGATTCCCATTTCATAGATGAAGAGACTGGGAGAGATGCTGAGTGACTTGCTCAGTGCTCAGAGAGCCAGAGGAAAAGAATCCAGAGCAGAGCAGGGCTAGCAGGGCTATTCCCATTCCCGCCTTCTGTCAACAATCACCTCTTTTCCCTAGACAATTCTAAGACAAACACCTGCAAGAATCTTTAGAGTAAGTATGTATTTGAGAACTACCTTACCATTATTTGCCACATTAAAACACAGTTCCTGAAAACTAGCAATATGAACAAACTTTTCTTACATATTTAAATATATTTCCTACCAAAACTATCAAGAAATGCTTCAGATCTAACAATTATAGGAACTATTTTTAATATAAATAAAACCAACCAATATGAATTCTAGTTTCATTTTTGTAAGAGTACCTCTACTCCTGGGTCTCTGGTGCACTGTTACTAAGGTGTGGTTTTTTGTTTTGTTTTGTTTTTAAAGATTTTATTTATTTATTTGACAGAGAGAGACAGCGAGAGAGGGAACACAAGCAAGGGGAGTGTGAGAGGAAAAGCAGGCTCCCTGCTGAGCAGGGAGCCCGATGTGGGGCTCGATCCCAGTACCCTGGGATCGCGACCTGAGCCAAAGGCAGACGTTTAACAGCTGAGCCACCCAGGCGCCCCTGTTTTGTTGTTGTTTTTTTTTTTTTTTAGAGAGAGCAGGAACATGCAGGGGGAGGAGCAAAGGGAGAGGGAGAGAGAGAATCACAAGGATACTCCCTACTGAGTGAGCAGCTGGACCTGGGGCTTGATTTTACAACCCTGAGATTATGACCTGAAATCAACAGCTGGGATGCTTAACCAACTGAGCCACCCAGGTGACCCAAGGTTTTTATTTTTAAAAAATTTAAATTAATCTTACTGAAATACCACAAGTAAAAAACCAAAACAGAAGCAAAACACAAATGAACATATGCAATGGGAACAGGGAATAAGACAGTATAAAGGGAAGAGAAAAAAAGAAAAAGAATCACAATCCAGTGTTAATTATTAGTGATAAAGGTTCTCAGTCTTTCACGGTAGAACTGCACACCTAGAATTCTTTTTTTTTTTTTTTAAAGATTTTATTTATTTATTCGACAGAGAGAGAGACAGCCAGCGAGAGAGGGAACACGAGCAGGGGGACTGGGAGAGGAAGAAGCAGGCTCATAGCAGAGGAGCCTGATGTGGGGCTCGATCCCAGAATGCTGGGATCACGCCCTGAGCTGAAGGCAGACGCTTAACCGCTGTGCCACCCAGGCGCCCCCACACCTAGAATTCTAAAGCAAGGTTTAACCTAGCAAGATGTGCATGGAGAGGTACTAAGGTCATGGTTCCCACCTTGGTACATACCAGTTAACTTTGTTTTGTTTTATATCCAGATTGTACGAGGCAAACATCTTTCAGAAGTCTGTACACACATACCACTAGTTTTTAGGTTATAATGTTTTCCCGTTTTATCTGGGTCTCTATAACTTAAGTTGACTACTATCAGAGGGGAAAAACCCAAAGCATAGTTTTACAGACATGGGGGAAGAAGAGCAACTGAATAAACAGAGAAAACTCACTCTACCATAACCAGATATTAAATGTTTAAAAATGTTTTTTGTTTTATTTTTTAGAACTCTTCTTGTAACGTGTTCTTAATGTACGGTCCATGGATGGGTCTTATTACAAGCACAACATTATGTGTATGTTCTTTATTAGGGTGAGAATGTACACAGCTTCCATTAGATTCCCAAAGGGGTCCAAAAGCAAAACAAAGTTATGAACCACTAACTTACATCATTACCTTGAAAAAAATTTCTAAGCTCTTGGTGACGGATGCTATTTTATTATTATACATGATTTTTAGCCCAAATTTTCTTTATTCAAAAAATTTGATACAAAATACTCTGGGTTGCATGCATCCAAAACTACAACCATTGTTTTGCACGTAAATTATCTTTAGTAATTATGAAATCTCAGGCTACTTTCCTTACCAACCCAAAAACCCTACTCAGAGAATGAAAACATTTTAAGTTCCAAACTTCAGCAAAATTAGGAAGTGCAACTCTTTTTAAGCATACAAATGTTTGAGTGCATTTCAAGATCAAATTCAAATGAGAAAAAAAAAAAATCGAATGACCATTACACTGTCCAGTTACTATCATCTGCACTACCAACGCCCTCTGAACAGTTAAATCAACTGTTTCCGCCAAGCTGATTAACTGCTTGAACGTGGTTAAAGTCAAAGGTTTTCTGATCATAAAGAAATATTTCTCACCTTGTTTAATCGACGCCCTCTTTTGTTAAGTATCACTCTTAAACCTCCTTTAATGTTACTTGAAATTCCGAATAAATTATAGTTCTAAAACCAAATCAAAACTATGATAATTTTAGAAGCTTAAAATCTTGTTCTTGAAAATTTTTACTTTGCCCATGAACCATGCGGTATCAATGTTGAACTCCGTGTGAGCTTGCTAGCCACAAGCTTCTCCCTTCTAGGTCATGAACAAGAGGACACAAGAGGTCACTTTCAACATCATGTCTATTACGTTGCTTTGTTTTGAAGTGACACGTGCTCCCTGGGGAGTCTCATACCACTGGTGGGGGCAAGGGAGGGAAGACATGCGGGCCCTTCCCCTTAAGATTCATGGACGTGCAGGGTTCTACCACAATCTGTAATCTGATCAACTGACTTTGGGCCTAGGCAATGTTATGAAACTTCATTCCACCTTCACAACAGTCCTTTCTCCCTGTACTTGCAGTTAAAAATAGTTTAGGCCATATTGGCCTGGGTTATTTTTATCTGGAAAATAGGGACTAGAAACAGCACAGTAAGCACAGAAAGGAGAGTTGACCACAACAGGACAAAAACCCTCACAGACTTTCATAAAGCGTAGTTTTAGAAATTAGATGGAAATAAGGAGAAGCAGGCTGAGGTACTGGGCAGGGCGGCTGAGTACGATTCACTGAGTGTTAATATATGAAAAATAAAAACCATGAAGCACAACGAAAGGTGCTTTGTGTAAGATGGAATACTATAAAACAGTCCCCATGCCCTTACAACTTTTTGGAGAAGATACCTCAGGAATAAAAGGTATACAAAGTTTTAGAGAAAAAAGAGATTTCATGGAGGTACAGACTTTAAGGAGATATTTGGGAATGGGATTTAAGCTCAATCTTAAAGAATGTGTAAGATTTAAATTGCTGGAGCAGGGGTGTGGGAGTCACAAACCAGTCAAAGAATTCACAGATGTTTTGGGAGGAGAAGGACAGCAACAAGAAAACAGTCTGGCAGAAACAGTGGTTGTTTTTCCAAGAGGAGCAGCAAGTAAGAACGGACAGATGGTGTGGGCCTAAGCAGCTGCTGAGCATTCGGTGCCTAAGAATCAACTTGTACCCTTATAAATAAAACTCAGGAAGGTGTTTGAGTAAGATCTTTATAAACGTTGGTAAATGTATGTAAGATGGATAGAAATGGTACATAGAAAAAAGTGAATTAAGTAAAAAATAGTAATACTGTGAAACAACTGGGGTATAAAGTGATCAAAATCTCAATCGGAGTAGCACAGTGGAAATTCAAATGTTCAAAATCAAAATTCAAATTCCTGGATGCCTGATGCAAGGAGCATTGCACAACACAGATAAGATGGGTCCTATCCTCAAGTGGCTCACAATTAGTAGAGGAAACCCACCAATGTAGAAAGTGTTCTATCAATGCTAAGAAGTGTCACAGCAACAGACAGGATAGAAGTGTAATTCTGCTTAGAGGCACTGCAGCAAGAATCAGAATTAGAGAAACCTCCTTACCACCTTTCCACACAGAAAGCGCAAGGGAAATGCACTGAGGCAGAAAGCAAACACAGGTTCAGGGAACCCGCAAGGTTCCAGTGCCTGGAGAAGAAAATATATAAGAAATGAAATGAAATGTTTTTTGTTTTGTTTTGTTTTAAGTCTGCATAGCATATGAAGACTTTGGGGGAAACAAATATTTTCAAGCAGGACAATGATACGATCTGTGTTTTGGAAATGTAACACCAGGATAGAATGGACTGGAAAGGAAAGATACAAAAAAGAAAACAGGCTTTTATAATAATCTAGACAGGAGAAGATGGGTCTCAACAGGAAAGTGTAAATGGGAACAGGAACAAGACACAGAGAGGAAATAATTTTTAAATGAGTACAATTTCCATATTGATAAAAGGTATGTTCTTTTAAAACACTGTGTTCTTTTCAGACATGGAGACTTTCAATGGACTTCCTCCACTGGAAACGGACCGAGGTGCTGGAAGTCTCCATCTAAATAACTGCCTCCAAGAGACCTTTCTTGGCTTGCAGGCCAACTTAGGCCCCCTCTGACGTGCTCCTGTGGGATCCTGTTCATCTCAGCAACCCGCCACGCACGGGACTACAGGCTCAAGGCTATCTTCCGCTCCAGAATGGCATAGAGAATCACCTTGGCTTGGGTGCTGTGGAACTACCAGTGCCCAGCACTGGCCCTGGCATGTACTGGGTACACCGTAAACAGTTAAAAAAATAAATGCAGTGCACAGATAGGATCAATTTTAAACCTGCTCCCTCCTCTCCCCACCAACCTTCATCCCCTCAGCAGGGAACCTGGAGGGAACTTCAGTCTTGATCATGCTAAGTTGGCAGTACTTCCAGAACATTCAGGTGGAGATATCCATTAGTCCTCTACAGATGCCAGAGTAAGGCACAGATCAAGGAGCTCCGACAAACCCTAATAGCTGAAGTCATGGCTGTCCTCTCCTCATCCTCCTACTGTTACTATGATAGTTACAGCTAATATTAAATGAGCACTAACTGATTGTCTGCTGAGCATTTCTCATGCATTATCCCGTCCACCAGCAAACAAACCTTATTCAATTAGGTGCTATTAACTCCTGTTATACCAATGAGGAAACTGATGCTTTGTTAGAAAATTTGCCTAAAATCAGAGCACAAGTAAGTAGCTAAACAAGGGTCTGAACAGAGGCAAACTAGCTTACAAACCTGTGCGTCCCAAGCACATCATGGTATCAGCCAGGGAGAAAAAGTGTTGACTAGAACAAAGAGAGAAGACAAAGCACAGACCATTAATAACAGCAACATTTAAGGGGCAGACGCTGCAAAGGAAGAAACAACTCAAGAAATGGCATTCACTCTCCTGGGTAATTCCTTCCCCTTGAATGTGGAATCAATCTAGTGACTTGCTGCTAACAAAAGAATACAGTACAGGTGACAGATGTCTCTTCTGTGGTTAGGTTGCAAAAGCCAGGGACTTCAATCCTGCTAGGGCATCTCTGGCTTGCATACTTTCATGAAGAGAGCTGCTGTGTTGGAGAGGCCTACATGGCAAGGAACTGAGGTCCTCAGTCCAACAACCCATGAGAAAATGAATGCTGCCAACAGCCAGAATAAGCCTGGAAGCACACACCCCATTCAAGCCCTGGGAGGAGACCACAGACCCTGGCCAACATGTTAAGGGAGAGTGAAGGAGAGGATGAAGCTCGGCTGTGCCCAGACTTGAAGTCACTATGGTTTGGGATATTTTGTTATGTAGCAATAGATAACTAATACAAGTGGAGAAGAAAAGTCTAGACATCTAGATGTTTCAAAGTTCTTCCTACCTGTGGCTTCTGACAGTAGTGAGGAGAAAGTTAAGAACTGAGCTTCAAGAAAAAACTACAGTTAGAAGTTGCAAAAAGAGGGGCACCTGGGTGGCTCAGTTGGTTAAGCGTCTGTCTTTGGCTCAGGTCATGATCCCAGGGTCCTGGGATCGAATCCTGCATCGGGCTCCCTGCTCCACACCTGGGTGCTTCAGTTTATTAAGCATCCAACTCCTGGTTTTGGCTCAGGTCGTGACCTCAGGGTTGTGAGATCAGCTGAATGGGCTCCCACTCAGCAGGGAGCCTACTTGAGATTCTTTCCTCCTCCTTCTTTGCTCCTCCCTCCCCATCTGCACACACTCTCTCTCAAACAAAATTGCTTTTTTTAAAAGATTTTACTTATTTGAGAGAGGGAGAAGCAGACTCCCTGCTGAGCAGTGAGCCCAACACAGGGCTCAATCCCAGGGCTCTGGGACAATGACCTGAGCCAAAGGCAGATGCTTAATTCACTGAGCCACCCAGGTGCCCCTCAAATAAATAAAATCTTAAAAAAAAAAAAAAAGTAATTTTTAAGGGGTGCCTCAGTGGCTCAGTCAGTTAAGCATCCCACTGTTGATCTTAGCTCAGGTCTTGATCTCAGGGTCATGAGTTCAAACTCCATGTTGGGCTCCACACTGGGCATGGAGCCTACTTAAATAAATAAACAAACAAATAAATAAAAATTAAAAATAAAAATTTTAAAAGTAATTTTTAAGACATCTATTTCAGATATAGTGCTAAGAAGTCAGTGGAAGACATAACAGAAGGTAACAAATGCCTAGAGCTAGAATGAAGGATACTTGTACAACAAAATACAGACTCAGAACTTCTAGTTACCATTCATAGACGAGAGCTGAGTACCAATACTGAGAAAAAAATTCAGATGCATGGTTAATCTCTGAAGACTCCAAAATTCTGATTGGACCTTTTCAATTAATTGGCTCGATTTGATGTTTCCTATCTAAGTTTTATCATACAAAATTCAGTCTTAAATTGAAATTGCTTGAATTAAGTTGAGAACGTAGATTCCTGGATTCTATGGCTCATGTTTGACTTTTCAGGTTTAAATTTATTTATTTATTTTTAAGATTTTATTTATTTATTTGACAGAGATGACGCGAGCACACAAACAGGGGAGTGGGAGAAGCAGGCTCTCCATTGGGCAGAGAGCCCAATGCGGGGCTTGATCCCAGGACCCTGGGACCATAACCTGAGCCAAAGGCACACACTCAACCAACTGAGCCACCCAGGCCCCCTCTCAGGTTTAAATTTTTTAAAAAACCATTTCATACACTATAACCTAATGTTTATCCATACTTCTATTTGAAGTCAAAAGCAAGGCTTCCTATCCTTCAAAGTCCTGGATACAATATTCTAATTTTAACACTATTAGTTCCCATTTAATAGTTGGTACTTCTATTTCCAATTCTAGTATCAGGCTCCACAGCAAAGGGATGAGAACTATTTCTCTGGCACTTTTTTCAGACCACTGAATATGGAGCCTAAGCTATCCTAAACTTATCCCCTCTTTACTTACTACTATAGGAAGCTATAACATCGTCCCATGTACATGTCGATGGGATTATTTTTTATTTATGTATTATGTATTATGTATTTATTTATGTATTATGTATTATGTATTTATTTATGTATTATGTATTTATTTATGTATTATGTATTATGTATTTATTTATGTATTACTATTATTATGTATTACTATTATTTAATTATTTATGTATTACTATTATTTAATTTTTTATTTATGTATTTATTTATGTATTACTATTATTATCATTATTATTTTTAAAGTAGCTCCAGGCTCAACATGGAGCCCAACACAGGGCTTGAACTCAGGATCCTGAGATCAAAACCTGAGCTAAGATCAAGAGTCAGAGGCTTAACTGACTGAACCACCCAGGCGCCCCTCAATGGGATTATTTTCAGTATTTTATATTTATTCTACCTCTTCTCAATTTTCTAGTTTTATTTTCAACAGTATATTTAAATGAAGTGTTTTATTTCTGACTTTGACATTGAATCTAAATCTATTTGTCTCTCACATCCATTCAATTTTCTCCAATGTTTGCCTAAAATTTCAGAATCTGTGCAATTCTTTTTACATGATTTGTATCTATAAGCCACCTTAAGTGAGCAATTCATGCAAGACAGAAGAGCCACACTTGCTGACAGCACCAGAAATGCTGTAGTAATTCCCGCAGGCAGTCCCCGTGGCAGGGCTGATGAGAGCACAGTGTGCAAAGAAGCCATGAAGCCTCTGGAGAAGAAAGGTTGGAACGTAAGGTCAACAACAGTAGCAGCAAGCACAGCCAGTCTGAAGGCATGTGCAAAGGAAGAGCAGAGAACTTTTTTCTGTAGCTTTGGCTACAAAGTGTCAACCACCTGCTATAAATAGAAATCGAAAAAGTGGGGCAAGAAAGGCAGAAGAGTTAGGGCAAGACAAAATAATCATTATTTCCTTCCAATTACCCGAGCGAAAAACCTTGGAGTCATTCTTGACTCCTTCCTATCTTTCAGACCTCACATCAAATCCATCAGCAAATCTGACTCTACTTTTAAATTAGACCCAGAATCCAACTCATTTTCACCATCTCTGCAGTTACTCCCCGTTGCCTAGGATAAAACCCACAGTTCTTGCCACAGCTTACAAGGCAAAAATCCTATATGATGTGATCTTACTTCCTAACCCCCCACTTCACGGATCACATCTCTTACCATGCTCCCTCCTTAATCTCTCCTGTAACCACAGTGGCCTCCTTCTTGCTGTTTTTTCTTTTTTTTTTAAGATCTTATTTATTTATTTAACAGAGAGACAGCCAGCGAGAGAGGAAACACAAGCAGGGGGAGTGGGAGAGAAAGAAGCAGGCTCCCAGTGAGGAGCCCGATGTGGGGCTCGATCCCAGGACTCTGGGATCACGCCCTGAGCCGAAGGCAGACGCTTAAGGACTGAGCCACCCAGGCGCCCCCTTCTTGCTGTTTTCTGAACCATCCAGCACATTCCATGTCAGGGCCATTTATTTGCTATGCAGTATCTTCACTTGGGACGTTCTTCTTGCATGTATCCACACAACCCAGGTCCTCACTTCATTCAAGTTCTACTTAAATATCATCTTAGTGCTTTACTGATCCTGAGAGAGTATCCCCTGGTCACTCTTTGTTTATTTTTTGCCTTAATATTTGCCACCTAACATGTTATATATTTACTTACACATTTGTTTAGTGACTGTTTCTCCCCACCTCAAGTAGAATTTAAGCCCCATGAGAACGAGGGCTTTTCGGTGTTGTCGTTGTTCAGGCATTCCTAACTCCTGCAACAGGGAAGTCCTCACTTCATATTTGGTGAATGAACAAATGAATGAAAAGATTATCAAAACAGGACTCAGAGAATACAACAAGGGGAACCAAGAGTACATACATTTCGCTCTGGCAAAGAAATGGGGTTTGGAACATTGAATAAAGAAAATGAATATTCCAAATTCATGAAAATTTTATAGTGGCCTCAATGAGCAGAGGCTACAGATACTACCCAAGCTCTTTGCAAACAGAACTGTGAGTGGGTTCTGGGAAAATGTGATAATGTACAAAACATTCCAATAAAGGTGGCAGAACAGTTCAGCATTTGGACTAGGAAATACAAGTGTGAAAACAACTATTTTAAGGGAAGGTTTTGGTTAACCATCTGTCAGTTTCCTGTTTGTTTGCTGTTTTATTTTTTTTAGAACAGAAAGGTTTTAGCTGGAATAACAGTCAAAGACAAGCTATGAATATGGCTCATAAATGACATGAATGCCATTCCATAGTTAAGACAGTATTTCAAGTGCAGAAACAAGGGCATAATGGGAAAGAAGGTAGAATGTGAGCACAGAAGAAAAAGGCAGGCACAGTAGTAAACTGCATCTATGAAAACCATCTAAGCATCTGGTCAAACGAAAGGAAGACTGAAACATTTGGTGTCACTTTAAAGGCCTAAAGCAAAAAATTAAATAAAAACTAAGCTGATAACATCTATCCAAAGGCATACCAGAAAGGCACAGGCTTCAGAAAACATTGGAGAAGATGAACAAAGATAGGTTTGCAGCCTGACAGTGGGGAAAAAAAGGAAAAGGGAGAATGAAATGTGTAAATCAGAAATGCAGGGTAGAAAGAGTTCCTACTAAGGAAATGAGAGAGGGAAGGCCTGCTTCAAGAAAATGGCTTAATGTTGGAGGAAAGAAAAGAAGGTGAATAAAGAACATCTAGGGAAATTAGGAAGGAATTAACTAAAGGAGGAGAATTTATTTACTTGTCAGAGAGAGAGAGAGAGCACACGTACACGCACACAAGCAGGAGGAGCGGCAGGCAGTGGGAGAAGCAGGCTCCCTGCTGAGCAAGGAGCCTGATGCAGGACTTGATCCCAGGACCCTGGGATCATGACCTGAGCTGAAGGCAGGCACTTAACCAACTGAGCCACCTAGACTGAGCCACCCCAGTGTCCCTAAAGGAGGAAAATTGAAACTAGAATGTCAGATAACCCAAAGTGTACAATGATAGGAATAAAAGGGAGAAGAAAAAGGAAGATATAAATGTTCAAGCAAACCTCAAAAATGGCAAAAAAATATAACAAAATTAGTTAAGTAGGAATTTGTCATTTTTACATGAGATGCAGCATGAAGTTGCAGATATAAGAATCAATTGAATCAAACATCAGTCAGTTTTGTCAGTAAGGAACTCTATGTCCTTGAACAAGTCACTTAACCTCTCTAGGATCTACCCTCTCTGCTTAAAAAGAAATGTATGTGTTGGGGGAAGGAGTGGTCAGGTCAAAAATGGGTGATCATTCTCAGTCTTTATTCCCTCTAGCTTACAAGGCAGGAAAAGCACATAACTCACAGAAAGATTCAGAAAAACAGGAAAATTTTAAGATAAGTAGAGTAATAGTTAACAACAGTTTAACACTGGGCTTTACAATTTAGAAAGTGCTTTTATACACATAATTATATGTACTCCTCACAGCAAGCCTGCGAGGCAGAAAAGGCAACCATGATTTAACACCACTGTACGAATGGAGTCACTGAAGCTCAGAAATATTAAGGAACTCGCTCAAGGACACAGAAGCAGTGGCAGATCCAGGATCCCGGCCAGATGGACCAGCAGCACAGAGCCAGTCCAGCATCCTTCCACGTTCAGATGCCGTCCTCCCATGTGACTAAGGTCTTGTGGGGTATTTTTGTGGCTTACTAGGTAACAGATGGGTGAAGAGATAGAAACATCCAACAAACACAAACACTTTTAAATTTAAAGTAAAATTCTTTACTAGTTAAAGGAGTTACCTTATATGTGAACTACATATAAACTAATTCACTATACAAAATGTTTTCCTATGAAGTTGAACTTGGTTCAGTCACAACTTGCGAAGACTGCTTTTCCGGTCCGCACATGTCTCTTTTAAACTGTAAAGCACGATGAGAAACTGTTATTACTGCACTTGCAATGTTGTCAACCTTTTCACATACGGAATAACGGACTTTGATCTTTAAGACTGATAGAGCTATTAAAACATTAAACAAGCTGCTCCCCCTTGTACATGGTGGATGCCAAGAGTACAGATAAAGTGGCAGAAGTGGACTGAGAAGGAAGTTTTGTTTGGTTTTGTTTGTAACATCTAAAAGGACTGTCACCACATCTCTATAGTAGTGATAATAAAGCCAAGAGGATTTTCCTCATCCTATTCTTTGCTCTGAAAGCCATCATCAGCTAGAGCCGCCTAATGGCGACACCAACAAAAAATTTTAGGAATATAATCTGCTTATTAGTCTCAACCCATTTTAACACTGCTTTTCTTTACATACATTTGAACTGAACAGAGTAAGTTTTGGATGAATTCCAAAAATATGTGTATGATTCTGGTATTTCTACTCTAACAGGCAAATCGTTTCCTTCAGAGTAGCTGAGAAGCTCCAACTGAACAGTTCAGCATTTTCCCGTGATCCCCGCTCGCCTGCCCCTGTTCTTTCTCTCCCCAAGTAAAGCCACCTGTGATTTCTTAGAGCCCACACGACACCACTCTTCACAAATCAGCTGACCATGATTTCTTCCTACTGAGCACCACTGCCAGCTGAAGGGTGTGAGAAAGGAAAAAGGATCAAAGGTCAGTTTAAGGGCAAAAGAGGGGAAACTCCCGAAAAAAGGACCAGAGAAAGTGAGAACTGAAGCTGTTACATCAGTGTCCTTGTGCATTACTTCATCCTTCCCCCGCGGTTCCTCTTTTAAAGGAGCTGGACAAACAGTGGGTCAGATAAGCATGTCTGAAGTGGAACCTTGGGGGAAATCAAAGCCTAACACTGAATGAGCCACAGCCAATTATACATCATCTGATTATCAGGCCCTCATACACACAGACCACCGAGAAAAGATGATAAAAATAAAAAAGGATATTTGAGTCTTGTTCAGAAAACTTCTATTTTAAGTCTTGGTATGCTGCATGATTTCATACAAGTGCATGACTTGTAAACTTTCTAAACTATGAACAGGAAAAATACATCAACAAATTACCTATTTTACAGTGTTGCTGTGAAAATCTAAGTGAGAAAAACACTACACATTTGGGGCAAGTAACTTTTTATTACTACAGTGTTGTAAAGAATAACAAAATTCTTAACTGAAGATCCTCTCTTCAATCCCATATAGTATCATACCATACTCTGCCTCTCTTTAAAAGTTATACAGAAATGAGCATGATTCAAATGGGTAACTACAAAGTGGCTTTTCAGATGCTGAAATAAACATCTGAAATAAACACTGTGTAGTCATCTACTAAAAGGTCTGTAGAGGCCAACCATAAAGTACAGTTATTCACATACAAGGCGAATGCTATCACCATCAATAAAATATATCAAATTTTAGTCCCAGTAGTATGCTAAGTAATCTACAGCTCATTTAATAGCCTACCTATATGCAGTACAGTAGAAAAAGCCTGGGGCTTGGTATCTGAATGACCTAAATTTGAATCCCATTGAAGTTAGTGTAAGTGGTAGTCCTTAGCCAAGTCTGAAATATCCTCAAATATAAATTAGGAATACTCCTACCTACACTTCATAAGATTAAGATTATTGTGATCATGTCTGTATTGGGCATCTTCTGGTGCCTAGCCCACTGTGGTTGCTCAATATATGGTGGCTAGTAATCCCACTGCCTTCCCATTCCCCCAAAGCAAGATCTTCAGGTTTTTTAGGAATACTAAAATTACGTGATTAAACACAATTAACAAAAGTTTTCTCAACCAAATACAATGAAAGGGATTCCCTAAAATTATTCACAGATTCTCAAATCATGTGCTGAAAATTAATACAAGCATAAGATAAATCTAGAGTTTAAAATCTGTCCTTCCGGGGTGCCTGGGTGGCTCAGTTGGTTAAGCGTCTGACTCTTGGTTTCGGCTCAGGTCATGATCTCAGGGTCGTGGGATGGAACCCGTCAGACTCCGCAAGGAGTCTGCTTGAGATTCTCCGCCCCCCCCCGCCCCTCCCCTCCTGTGCGTGCAGGCTCTCTTTCTCTCAAATAAATAAATCTCTTAAAAAAAAAACACTAAATAAAATATGTATGCTAAAGTGATTTACAACCTCGACTACCGTTCCCTTCAGCCACTGGGATGCCTGATTGAAGAGGTGCCTATTTTCTAACAAACTTCCCTTGAGAAGCAACTACTCTGAGAGCTAGGCTGACTACTGTCCCATCCCTGAGGACAAAGGGGGGGGGGGCAGGAGAGGACTTAACTTGGAAAGCTAAATTAACTAAGGAAAGCAGATCAAGGAAGATTTAGGACATTAACTTCCTCACGACTTCGCCTCAAGTTTATACCTCAACTAAGGACTGATCACTCTGCATAGAGCTATGCTGATATTCCCTCAGGCTAGTTCCCTTCCTGCCCTAGAGTTCATGACTATATTAAGATTTGATCCGTGACAAAGTTTTGGGTTTTTTTAAAAAATATAAATGAATATCTTATTGAAGACTGAGACTGAGGTCTTATCAGACTCCCTTTTTTCCTTCTAGCTTAGTATTAAGCGACTGTATGGTTTTTTTTTGAAACTACATGATATTAAGACATGTGCCTTCATCCAGTAATGAGGCGGCAATATATAAATTAGACTTCCCATTGTATTTTTCCCCGCAAAATTTTCATGTTTAGAACTTTCCTCATTGCCTTATGCTCAGCCTTCAGGCAGCTTGAGAGTCACCCGTGATGACTGCCAAAATAGATGCCCTGACAACACACAAAAGAACTAGTGGGAAGAGTCAGTGTGTACGCACAAACACACACGTGATGATCTCCTAAGACAAGCTCTTAAAACAAAACTCAAAATATCAGACAGAGATTGATGGTGGAGGAGGGTGGAGCAGGGCGGCCTGGGGAGGAGCTGGATACAAAGAAAAGATTAAGACCTAGGAAGCAAAATGAAAAAGAACTGGGAGAGAGTATTTAAGGAGGGGAGTCTCCTGTTTACCATAGAGAGGAGGGAAGAGGGATTAGACTGGGTACCAGCGGAAGAATCTGGGGGGAGGGTACTACAAGAGTAAAAAGAAAACAAAGAGATTCCACCAAATTGAGACTTTAGAATAAGCCCTCCCTCCTGCTCCCATTCCGTGGTGGTTTTTTTTTTGTTTTTTCCAGGAAGCTACAACACAGTTCTGTTTCAACAGAAGGATTATATTAACAAAGCAAATAAAGGAAACCTATGCTAAAAATGTAACTTACCTACACTGCAAGGTCTAAAAACGGAAATACTTCTTTCCCCGTTCTGTGGGGGATTTCAAAACAGCAGGGACAGGGAAGGGGATAGGAGCGATAGAAGAGGGAGGGGAGCAGGCAAGCTCTTCGTGAATACGAGGCGTCTCCTGACTAGGTACTTATTTTAAATTTACCTTCCCGCGGTCAGGCTGGCAGATTCTTAAACCAAACACAGCACTCCACTCTGTAAACCAGAATCTGATGAGTGGCTCCAACGGCACAGAATTTAGGGGTATATGCAAACACAAGGCAGATGCAGAACAAGCACTTGCTTTGGTACTACTCTATTACCCCCAATCGGGAGCCTAAAGCTCCAGTAAGGTTTGAACTGACAGTGCACTGGAAAAGGAAACATACCAAAAAACAGCAAAGTGAAAGGGAGGGCCTAAGTTTAGCTACAAAACCATGCAATTAGAGACGTTTGTACACGTGGGGAAATAGTGGGCACAGAGAAAGGGGCTACCTAGATAAAACACCGATCTATGGATTAGAACCGTTTCCTTATGGGGTGCTACACAAGAAGGAAATCACTTTTACACAGAGAAACCATGCTCCTCGCCCTAAGCGGCTCTTGTCGCCGGGCACGGGGCGGCCCGCCCAGTAAGGGATGTCCAGCGCAACCCCCTAGCACTCACTTACTTTCGTCCGGCCATTGATTTTGTAGTTGCCCAGCTTCCCGTTACAGTGGCGGATCAGGTCGTCCATGCTGCTCATGAGCAGCCCGATGGTTTCGCAGCCCGGCTCCTTGCCCTCGATCCAGGTGATCTTATCGCCTCGAATGTCCTTGGACGAGTCGCTCTTCTGGCTGACCAGCTGGCCGTCCGTGAACTTGCCGGTGTCGTGCAGGGCGCGCACCTCGTCGCCGATCTGCTGCCCGGTCTCCTTGCCCAGGAAGTCGTCCACCACGCAGATGCCGTGCTTGTTCATGCACGGCACGATGTACTCCAGCGCCAGCTTCAGCGCCGGCAGCGGCTTCGTCTGCCCGTTGGGCCGCAGGCCGCCGCCGTGGCTCAGCCCCTCGCCCGGCGTGCTGCTCGGCGGGTACAGGTTCGTCTTCTCCGGGTCCTCCTCCCTCGCGGGCTCCGCCTCGGCCGCCGCCGCCTGGCCCTGGCCGCCGGCAGCCGCGCGAGGCGGGGATGCGGCCGCCGCGGGGTCGACCGCGGGCTTGGCCTTTGCCTTGGCCGCGTCCCCGGCGACCCGCGGGCCCGCCTTCTCGGCGGCGGCGCCGCTGCCCCGGCGCGGCGCTGTCTTCCTGGCCTCCCTGGCCCCGGCCCCGCCGGCCCGGGGCGGCGGCGCAGAGGCTGCCGGCGCGGGGCCGGGGTGCCGGTGCTGGCCCGCTCCGTGGCCGGGGGCGCCCTCGCCGCCCTGGCACACTAGCTTGTGCTTCTTCCAGTCCTGGCGCTGGTGCTCCTTGCTGCAGTAGAAGGAGCTGCGGCAGCGGCTGCAGCGCAGCAGGTTCTCCATCTTCCCGCACAGCTCGCAGTACTGCCGGTCTCTCTCGCTCGGGCTCGGTCCGCCGGGCCCGCCGCTGTCATTAGCCATGGCGGCGGCGGCGGCGGCGGCGGCGTTGGAGGCGGCAGCCGAGCAGGAGGGGTGGCGGCCGGAGGGCCTCGCCCGGGGACGGGGAGCGGACGGAGCGACAGAGGCCGTCACTGCGCCATGCACCCGCCACTCCCCGCCTGAGGGAGGCCGGCGCCCCGCGCCCTCGGCCCGGCCGCTGCCTCGTCCGCGGGTCCGGCCGCGCAGCGCCGCCGGCCGCCTCAGCGCCTCATCGCTGCCGCGAGCTGAGGACCCGCGGCCTACGCGGCGGACGGCGACCTCCGCTCGGGCACCCGGGCCCCGGCGCGCGAGACTGGCCGCCTTGGCCGCGGCCGCCGCCTCCTCCTCCTCAACGTCCGGGGCTGCCCGGCCCGGCCTGTGGAGGAGCGCAGGGCGTGCGGGCGCCACTCGCTCTGCGCGCTCTGCACGTACACCACGGCCCCGCCGCGACCCGGGCGGGCGGCGCGCGAGGGCGGAGGGGCCGAGGGGAGGGCCGAGGGGAGGGCCGAGGGGGCGGCGGCCGCGCACACGCGCTCGGGCGCGGGCGGCGCCGGGGCCGCCTCCGCTCGCCCGCACTTGGCGGGGCTGGGCCTGGGAGCCGGGTGCCGGCGCCCTGCCCCCGCCCCTCTGCGGGCTCCGCCCGGGGCGGGCCCGGGACGCGGAGGCCGGCGGGCTGCGCGGGGACGCCGAGGGGCAGGCCCGCGAGAACGGAAGGGCGGGGCCGCGCGGCCGCAGCCCGGCCCTGCGCGGCGGACGGTGCCTACACCTGCTGGGGAGAGCGCGGCCGGAGAGCGGCGCGGAGCGGGGGCCCGGAATATGGCTGCTATTTGTTTAGGACCCGCCCGGTGTGTTCTAGGCGCGCTCCAGCCTACGCTGCAAGGTGTCTCTCGCAGTCCTGGTCTTGCATAGGAGGAAACGGAAATTCAGAGAAGTAAAGTAACTTACCCAAGGTCACGCAGGACTGGGACTGAATCCAGGAATTAGGCCCTGTCAGATTCCAACGCTGCTTTTTCCATTACACCAACACAGCGTCTATTTCGAGGCCTGAAGTGGTTAAAAACAAAAATAAGTATTGCCTCAGTATTCATCTAAGCCCCTATGTCCCCTTCGAGCCACATCCACAGGTACCGAAATTTTATTTAAAAAAAAAAAATCATTTCTAAGCCTTACGAAGTCTTGACGAGTGTCAAACCCTCTGAAGAAATTTTTGGCTACCAAGTTCAAGTTAATCAATGGTCATTCCAATTTCCATATTCAGAGACTTTAATTCAGACTGATGGAATTAATCCTGAGAATTGGATTTTGGCGGTCAACGAGCACTGCTACATTAACGACTTTTTAAATTTAAAAGATCTCGTATTAGTAGATCTGTGCTACGCTGATGAATACAATTGTTCGTTTTGTGGAACATAAAAACCTTATCAAAATTAAGCCAAAGATTTCTTCCGCTTGCCATTTAAGAATAAAAAGAGCTGCAACTTATTCACATTTTTTATTGAACACCTGCTAATGTGGAAAATGCTGTGCTAGGCTTGCATATCATGTGAATAAATTGAAAGTAGCATTAGCCCTTGAGATGATAGGCTTTCAGACTAACAACGCAAGAGTCGAAAGCTTAGGTCAAAGGCAGAAGAATATAAGGAATAATTATAAACCACTTTGTAGAATATTTCTTTAAAAAGTGACCTGAATCAAAAACATCACAGCTCTCCAAGTGTCACCAAGTTCTTCCATATAAATAAACAGAATCCCGGGGATCCACTCTGGTGAAAGAGGACAGGAATTCCAGTTAGCTTGGACTTTGGGAGACTGAGGTAAATGTTATACTCACAGCTTCAAATTCCAAACCAAACTAAAAGTCCAACTTTCTGGAAAGAATCAAGACCTGGATCAATCTCAGTTGTGTATCCAACTTGCCCAGAGCTTTATTAAATACAGTAAAATATTGTTTCAGACACTGCTAATTAGGCTTTTCAACAAATGTATTAGAAGCGTGCTACATGCCAGACTGTCTCTGGCACACAAATGGACTAGTTCTATTATGTACACTCAGCAGGTATAACGTCCAGTGCAGGGAGCAGACATGTAAACAATGACAACCTAGAATTTGGACTAAGTCTCATAAGAGAGGGATGGATAGGATGGGATAGGAACAAAGAAAAAGGGATTGCCAGGTCTGCCTTTTGCACTAAGCAAGATTCCAAGAAAATTAGTTAAGAAATTCTTAAAAATGTAAAGAAGCTATTCAATGGCTTAAAAAAAGCAAACTTTTAAAAACATTTTTTATATACATAAATTATATGAATTATAATTTCAATACAAGTAAAATCGAATACTTTGTAGGTCTCCTTTTGCTGGAGTAATTATAAATGATTCTTAACTATTCTCAAGGTCAGGAACTTGACTGGAGAGCACTCATTTCACAAATACTTGATTCTTCTAAATTTAATGATTTGTAGGTACTAAAAGTAGTCCAAAAATTTTGTTAAAAATTACTGTTTAGGTCTATGGTGTGCAAACAAGTGTATTTACCTCTCTGTATGCTCTATTCATTGTATTTTCATTGATAACTAGTTAAAAGAACAGACGCTCATATCAAAACCTTCATTAGCTTTCCTTTTGTTCCAACTGAGTACACAAAATCACAAACTGAATGTGTATACTTTGAAAATACTTAATCAGTCAAATACGACGCTTCCAAAATTTTCATGAACAGAGCAGTCAAATATAAAATATTATCTCAAATATCTCCAAAGATACACAATTTCTCAATTTTCAGTTATTCAGGCTCAATAATCTGTGAACTAATTCCAAGTTACTGAGGTTTCACCAAACCGTCTGCTGGCCATGCAACAGCCAATGAGAAGTTCACCAACAAGATTCTGGAACTCTCCCAGCATTGTAGCAGTGGCCATGTACTCATGTTATAGAGAAGATTTACATTGTCATGTAGGGACTTACCTTATAAACACTTATATGGTGCTAACTATTGTGTCAGACTCTCTTCTAAGCATTTTACAAACACTCATTTAATCCTCATGAAAACACTATGAGGTGGGTACTATTATTATGCCCATTTACAGAGGGTGAAACAAGAGTGAGGCAATGAATGAATGTCCCTCCCAGTTCTCAGGACTATATGATAAATAGCATTAGGAGTGTTACCTAATACTCTGGGGAGAACAAAGGCTTGTAGCCTCCCAAAGCCAGGAATTATTACGAGTTTCCCCCCCCCCCCCCGCCCCCAGCCTAATCCAGATCAACTGTTCTAGAAACCAAAGAATGAATTAAAGTAAAAGTGCTGTCATCTCCATACCATACTGGCTTGGGCCAAAGCTAACCCACCACCTATCTGGCTTCCCTTTGCTCTTCTGGCAGTGTTCGCGTAAACTGTAAAGCAGCAACGACCAAAAACTGACAAGAGACTTATTAAGACTGAGGCAAAGCTGAGAGTAAGTACACCGGACAGAGGTAAGTGAGGAAATGAATTTACAAATGGCTGTGTTGACTCTTGAGGAAAGCCCAAGGAACAACTTACCTTCAAGGGACTAGTCCCATTTCTCCTTTAAAAGTATGTTAAAAATTCACAAGAGAGTATCTTTGCTGTTCAGGAAATAAAAATCAAACATCTGATCGCTAACCAATGACCTCTTGTTTCCCCATCTATGACGATCTTGTTTTAATACGTTACAGAGAACAGAAAAATCACAAGTATAACATAGGCATCCCACCAAGATAAACAGGAAGACGATCTTTGAGTTCTGGGAAAGCAACTAAAATTCTGAGCCATTTTCTAACTATAGTATTGGGACATACACAAGTAGGTGTCGTTGGGAAATAGCACCTGCTCTTTTCTGTACTGGGGGTTCTGCCAGATGTACACATAAGCTGTGTGCTTCCCCACGTACGTGGAGCCAGCTTTGCTGTCTACTAAGGTTTCTTTAGAAAGTAAGAAATTTCAAAAGACTTTTTAGGTATTCCAGAAAATCTGTCGCCCAACTTTATCAGCTTATGGTTTAAAACTTACCAATCCAGTTAAAAAGTGATCATCTCCTCTCAAGAAATAGAACCTAAAACTTTGAACGATTTCTCACTGTAGTGAATTTTTTTATTACTCACAAACATGGGATACTATATGTTATATGTTAATGTAATTACACAATGAGGGCTTTTTTTTTTTTTTCCCTAACAAACATTACTTAACGTTGAACTGACTTTTGGTGTATTCCCAGTAAGTGACTTATACCAGTCCAGGCCGGAGACAGCTGAATAATTTTTTCCATACCATTGTTTGGTGTGAAGTAAATGTAAACATACATAAAAATAGAGATAATCATATAATCAACCTCAACCCTGATTAGTTCAATAATTATCAACATTTTTACAGCCTAGTCCTGCCCCCATTTTGCCTTTTTTAAAAATTATTTTTTTACTGAGATATAATTGACATAGAACCTTGTATTTGTTTTAGGTGTACAACATAAGGATTTAACACATGTATGTATCATGAAGTGATCACCACAATAAGTCTAGTTAACATCAATCACCTCACATGGTTACAATCTTTTTTCTTGTGATAAGAACTTTTAATATCTACTCTCTTAGCAACTTTCAAATATACAACACAGTATCGTTAACTGTAATCACCACACAATCCATTAGATCCCCACGACTTATTTATCTTTTAAATGGAAGCTTGTACCTTTTGACCACCTTTACCCATTTTGCCCACCCCACCAACCCCCACCTCTGGAACCACTAATCTGTTCTCTGCATCTATGAGCTTAGTGGGTTTTTTAAAATTTAGATGCCCACATGTAAGTGATATCATACAATATTTGTCTTTCTCTGTCTGAATTATTTCACTTAGCATAATGCAGTGAAGATCCATCCATATTGTCACACATGGCACAATTTCCTTCTTTTCTATGGCTGAATAATATTCCACCACATATATATATATGTGTATATATATCTATCTATCTCACAACTATACAGATATGTGTATCACACAACTTCTTGATCCATTCATCCATTAATAGACACTTAGATTGCTTCCATATCCTGGCCTTTGTAAATAATGCTGCAATGAACATGGAATGAATATATCTTTTTGAGTTAATGTTTTTGTTTTCTTTGGATAAATACCTAGAAGTTGAATTGCTGGATCATATGGTAGTTCTATTTTTAATTATTTGAGGAAGCTCTATACTGTTTTCTATAGTGGCTGGACCAATTTACCTTTCTACCAACAGTGTATAAGGGTTCCCTTTTCTCCACAACCCTGCCAACACTTATTATTTCTTTTCTTTTCTAAATTAGCTATTCTAACAATTGTGAGGTGGTATCTCATTGATTTGCATTTCTCTGATGATTAGTGATGTTGAACCACATTTTTATGTACCTGTTGGCCATCTGTGTGTCTTCTTTGAGAAAACACCAATTCAGATTTTCTGCCAATTTTTAAATCGGATTCTTTTGTGCCCTTGCATTGTATGAGTTCTTTATAATCTTGTAGATTAATCCCTAATTGGATATATGATTTTAAAATATTTTCTGCCATTCAGTAGGTTACCTTTTCATTTTGTTGATGACTTCCTTTGCTGTGCAAAAACTTTTTATTTTGATGTCGTTCCACTTATTTTTGTTTTTGTTGCCTTTGCTTTTGGTTATCACCAAGTTATCACCAAGACCAATGTCAAGGAGCTGACTGCCTATGTTTTCTTCAAAGTATTTTACGGTTCCAGGTCTTATATTCAAGTCTTTAATTCATTTTAAGTTAATTTTTGTGTATACTGTAAGATAGCAGTACAGTTTTATTCTTTTGCATGTGGCTGTCAATTTTTCCAACACCATTTATTGAAGAGGCTGTCCTTTCCCCAATGTATATTCTTGGCTTCTGTGTTGTAAATTAATTGACCATATATATGTGGGTTTATCTCTGTGCTCTCAATTCTGTTCTAGTGATCTTTTTTTTAAATGCTAATATCATACTATTTTGATTACTATAGCTTTGTGATATTCTTTGAAATCAGGGAGCAGAAATTTCTATTTCTTCATGATTCAGTCCTGGTAAGTGGTCTGTTACTAGGGATTTATTCATTTCTTCTAGGTTGTCCAATTTGTTGGCATATAATTCATAGTGGTCTCCGAATTTGTCCCTTTTTTTGGCTGAAGTATCATAAAGCATATCCCAACTTCAATATGCGTGTCTAATAAGGACTTTTTTTTTTTTTTAAGATTTTAGTTGTTTATTTGACAGAGAGAGAGAGAGAGAGAAAGAGAGTGAGCACAAGCATGGGAAGCGGGAAAGGGAGAAGCAGGCTCCCCACTGAGTAGGGAGCCTGATGCAGGGCTCAATCCCAGGACCCTGGGATTGTGACCCAAGCCACAGGCAGACACTTAACTGACTGAGCCACCCAGGTGCCCCTAATAAGGACTTTAAATAAAGCCATATACACAATGCCATTATCACACTTACAACATTAAGGAAATCTCAAGGGATGCCCAGGTGGGTCAGATGGTTGAGCATCTGCCTTCGGCTTAGGTTGTGATCCCAGCGTCCTGGGATCAAGTCCCGCATGGGGCTGATTGCTCAGCGGGGAGCCTACTTCTCCCTCTGACTGCTGCTCCCCCTGCTTGTGCTCTCTCTCTCTCTGACAAATAAATAGATAAAATCTTTTTTTTATTATGTTCAGATAGCCACTGTATAGTACATCATTAGTTCTTGTAGTGTTCAATGATTCATTAGTTACATATAACACGCAGTACACATGACAACACGTGCCCTCCCTAATACCTATCGCCCTGTTACCCCATCCCCCCACCCTTTTCCCCTCTGAAACCCTCAGTTTGTTTCTCAGGGTCCATAGTCTCTCATGGTTCATCTCCCTCTCTGATTTCTCCCCCTTCAGATTTACCTCCCTTCCCCTATGGTCCTCTGTGCTATTGCTTATGTTCCACATATGAGTGAAACCATGTGATAATTGTCTTTCTCTGCTTGACTTACTTCACTTAGCATAATCCCCTCTAGTTCTTTTTTTTATAATAATATTTTTTTATTATATTATGTTAGTCACCATACAGTACATCCTTGGTTTCTGATGTAAAGTTCGATGATTCATTAGTTGCGTATAACACCCAGTGCACCATGCAATACGTGCCCTCCTTAATACCCATCACCGGCCTATCCCATTCCCCCACCACCCCTCCCCTCTGAAGCCCTCAGTTTGTTTCTCAGAGTCCATAGTCTCTCATGCTTCATTTCCCCTTCTGATTAAAGAAAGGGAAGGTAATCAGAAGGTAATCCCTTCTAGTTCTATCCATGTCGGTGCAAATGGTGGGTATTCATCCTTTCTGATGGCTGAACAATATTCCATTGTATATATTAACCACATCTTCTTTATCCATTCATCTGTTGAAGGGTATCTCCTTCCACAGTTTGGCTATTGTGGACATTGCTGCTATGAACATTGGGGTGCAGGTGCCCCTTCTTTTCACTACATCTGTATCTTTGGGGTAAATACCTAGTAGTACAATTGCTGGGTCATAGGGTAGCTCTATTTTTTTTTTTAAAGATTTATTTATTTATTTGACAGAGAGAGACAGCCAGCGAGAGAGGGAACACAAGCAGGGGGAGTGGGAGAGGAAGAAGCAGGCTTCTCCTAGAGGAGAAGCCTGATGTGGGACTCGATCCCAGATTGCTGGGATCACGCCCTGAGCCGAAGGCAGACGCTTAACGACTGCGCCACCCAGGCGCCCCATGGGTAGCTCTATTTTTAACGTCTTGAGGAACCTCCATACTGTTCTCCAGAGTAGCTATAACAACTTGCATTCCCACCAACAGTGTAAGAGGGTTCCCCTTTCTCCACATCCTCGCCAACATTTGTCGTTTCCTGTTTTGTTAATTTTTGCATTCCAGCTGGTGTAAGGTGGTATCTCATTCTGGTTTTGTTTTTTTTTAAAGATTTTATTTATTTATTTGACAGAGATAGAGACAGCCAGCGAGCGAGGGAACACAAGCAGGGGGAGTGGGAGAGGAAGAAGCAGGCTCATAGCGGAGGAGCCTGATGTGGGGCTCGATCCCATAATGCCGGGATCACGCCCTGAGCCGAAGGCAGACGCTGTGCCACCCAGGCTGTGCCACCCAGGCACCCCTCATTCTGGTTTTGATTTGTATTTCCCTGATACCTAATGATATTGAGCATTTTTTCATGTGTCTGTTTGCCATTTGTATGTCTTCTTTGGAGAAGTGTCTGTTCATGTCTTCTGCCCATTTTTTGACTGAATTATTTGTTTTTTGAGTGTTGAGTTTGAGAAGTTCTTTATAGATCTTGGATATCAGCCCTTTATCTGAAATGTCATTCGCAAATATCTTCTCCCATTCTGTGGGTTGCCTCTTAGTTTTGTTGACGGTTTCCTTTGCTGTGCAGAAGCTTTTTATCTTGATGAAATCCCAAACGTTCACTTTTGCTTTTGTTTCCCTTGCCTTTGGAGACTTGTCTTGAAAGAAGTTGCTGTGGCTAATGTCGAAGAGGTTAATGCCTACATTCTCCTCTAGGATTTTGATGGATTCCTGTCTCACATAGAGGTCGTTCATCCATTTTGAGTTTATCTTTGTATATGGTGTACGGGAATGGTCCAGTCTCATTCTTCTATATGTAGCTGTCCAGTTTTCCCAGCACCACTTATTGAAGAGACTGTCTTTTTTCCATTGGATATTTTTTCCTGATTTGTCAAAGATTAGTTGACCATAGAGTTGAGGGTCCATATCTGGGCTCTCTCTTCTGTTCCATTGGTCTATGTATCTGTTTTAGTGTCCATACCATGCTGTCTTGGTGATCACAGCTTTGTAATATAGCTTGAAGTCAGGCAGCATGATGCCCCAGCTTTGTTTTTCTTTTTCATCATTCCCTTGGTGATTCAGGGTCTTTTCTGGTTCCATACAAATTTTAGGATTGTTTGTTCCAGCTCTTTGAAAAATGCCAATAGTATTTTAATCGGGATGGCATTGAAAGTATAATTGCTCTGGGCAGGATAGACATTTTATTCTTCCAATAGACATATATTCTCCCAATCCATAAACATGGAATGTTTTTCCATCTTTTTGTGTTCTTAAAAAAAATCTCAATACTATCCATCATCCATCAAGTATTACATTTTTTCTGATTGTCTCAAAGATTCTCTTTACATTTGCTTTATTCTTCAAGATCTAAACAAGGTTCATACATTGCACTTGGTTAAGTCCCTTTTACTAAGTTTTACTAGTACCCTGCCCTTTTTCTCATACCATTGATTTACTGGAGAAATGACTATAACATACTCTGGATTTAGCTGATTCCTTCCTTATTACATTCCTTCCTTAAGATATTCCTCTTATTTCTGTAGATAGTTAGATCTAAACTTTTTATTAAATTCAGTTCTATATTTTAGATAAGAATATTTCCTAGTACTTGCTGTATACTTCCTAATGCATCACATCTTGAGACACTTAACGTTGTAGTTTCATTTTTCATGATGAAATATTGCTAATTGGTTCAAGTGGTGTCAGCTTGATTCCTATATTATAAAGTTTTTCATCAACCTTTCACCTGATTGTTTTAGCGTCGATTGACATTTGTGATCCAATATTTTTTTAGAGGTTGCACAATAATGAATCTATAATTCTATTATTCCTTTTTTTTTTAAAAGATTTTATTTATTTATTTATTCGATAGAGATAGAGACAGCCAGCGAGAGAGGGAACACAAGCAGGGGGAGTGGGAGAGGAAGAAGCAGGCTCATAGCGGAAGAGCCTGATGTGGGGCTCGATCCCATAATGCCGGGATCACGCCCTGAGCCGAAGGCAGACGCCCAACCGCTGTGCCACCCAGGCGCCCCTCTATTATTCCTTTTGAATTTACCAGCTGGAATGCCACTGTAGAGAACTTTTTATCATCAACTGTTTTGTTACCTCGAAATACAATTTGTAGATGAAAGATAGGATCAGTACTTATTTCTTTTCATTTATCAATTTTTGGAATAATGAACTGGTCGCCTTGCAACTTCAGTTGTGACTATAAGGCTTTTTTAAAAATTGTGAATGCATGGTTTTTCATATATCTGAATTATTTTAATTATTCTTTTTGATGCTTAGTTTGGCTCGTAGAAATTATTCAAGTTGGTTCCTGTGTATTTTACTTTATTTTATTGTTTTATTACAAGATTTTATTTATTCATTTGTCAGAGAGAGAGCGCGAGCACAAGTGGGATAGTGGCAGGCAGAGGGAGAGGGAGAAGTAGGCTCCATGCTGAGCAAGGAGCCCGATGGAGGACTGGATCCCAGGACACTGGGATCATACCTAAGCCAAAGGCAGACCCTTAACTGACTGAGCTACCCAGGTGTCCCAGTTCCTGTGTATTTTAGATGTGTTCACATTAATCCTTGATAATTTTCTTGCCTTTTGGCATAAGATGGCCCAGACTCATCCTGTACATTTTCTTGCTCCTGACCTGGAAGCAGTCATTTCTCCAAAAAGCCCGGGTTCCTTTTAGTAGGAAATGGTAGTTAGCAACCACCGTCAGTAGTACTCATTGCCACTGGGTTGTTATTGCTTCTAGATCTTTTCAATGAATAGAGCTGGGTAATAGGTAATTTTTTTCAAGAGAAAAAAATCTTGAATTCATTTCAATATTCTAGTTCAAATGTAGTAACATTATAGGGTTGTATCTTAACTTACTTGATTTTGTATTTGTGTTTTATTTTCTCATACAAAACTTTTTTTTCCTGATGACATTTACAAAACTAGTTATCTGCTTTATCCTACCTAAGAGACTGTTGTATCCTTTTTGTCCTTGTAATCTATCCCATTAGGGACAGATAGTCAAAACTGTGTTTTAAAGTCACCGGATTTTCTCTATATGCCTGTGCCATCAACTTGAGATGTAGTTTATTTTCAGTTCTATTTTCAATTTTTAGGGGTTTGATTTTTTTTCCACTTTGGAATAATTGCCTTTAATTATGTAGTACATAGCATATAGCTAGACATTGTTCCAAATTCTTCCCATGCATCATCTAATTTAACCCTCACAGTAAACCTGTGGGTAGGTATTACCACCTCTGCTTTACACTTAGGGAGAGTGTGGTACTAACAAGTTCCATAGTTCCCAAGATCACAAGGGGCAGGATAAGGATTTAAACTGAAGGATCTGATTTATAATCCCCTGGCAAAACGTGATAAGTTCCATAGGAGAGATAAATGCAAATTAATATGGGGGAGTCAAAGAAGGGAAAATTGCATTTTTAAAATTTTATGACAGTCACCCTAACAGGTGTGAAGTGATAGCTCATTGTGGCTCTGATTTGCATTTCCCTGATGATTAGAGATGTTGAGCGCCTTTTCATGTTGGCCATTTATACTTCTTTGGAGAAATATTTATTCAAGTCCTTTATCCATTTTTAAATTGGATTATTTGGTTTTTTTCTATTGAGTTGTAGGAGTTCTTTATATATTGTGGATATTAACACCTTACCAGATACATAGTTTGCAAATATTTTCTTCTACTCCATAGGTTGCCTTTTCACTCTGTTGTTTGTTTCTTTTGCTGTGCAGAAGCTTTTTACATTAATGTATTCCCCCATCTTTTTTTGCATCTGATGCTTGTGCTTTACATGTGATATCCAGGAAATCACTTTTCCCCTATGTTTTTTTCTAGGAGCTTTGTGATTTCAGGTCTTACATTGAAATCTTTGATTCAGCTGAATTAATTTTTGTGAGTAGTGTAAGATAAGGGTCCAATTTCATTCTTTTGTTTTTAGCTCCCCAGTTTTCCCAATATCATTTAGAGGCTGTCCTTTCCCCATTGTGTGTTCTTGGCCCCTTTGTCCAAAATCAATTGACCGTATACGTAGGGGTTTGTTTCTGGACTCTCTATTCTGTTCCACTGATCAATGTACTTGTTTTTTATGCCAGTACTATCCTGTTTTGATTGCTACACCTTTATAATATAGTGTGAAATCAGGTACTGTAATGCCTCCAGCTCTGTTCTTTCTCAGGGTTGCTTTGGCTATTTGGGGTCTGTGATTACATACACATTTTATAGTTGTTTGTTCTGTGAAAAGAAACACCACTGGAATTTTGATTGGGATTCCTTGAATATATAGATTGCTTTGGGTAGTATGGACATTTTCTCCATATGAATTCTTCCAATCCAAGAACATGGAATATCTTTCCATTTATTTGTGTCTTCTTTGATCTCTTTCATCAGTGTCTTACAGTGTTCAGTGTACAGGCCTTTCCTTTCCTTGGTTTAATTTATTCCTAAGTATTGTTTTTCATGCTATTTTAAATGGTATTGTTTTCTTAATTTCTCTTTCATGTAGTTCATTGTTAGTGTATAGAAATGTAGCTGATTTCTGTATGTTGGTTTTGTATTCTTATTATACAACTTCACTGAATTCATTTCTTAGTTCTAACAGTTTTTAGTAGGGTCTTTAGGGTTTCTATATATGAGACCACATCATCTGTGAACAGAGATAACTGATTCTTCCTTTCTGATATGGATGACTTATATTTCTTCTCCTTGCCTACTTGCTCTAGCCAGGACTTCCAATACTATATTCAATGAAAGTGGTGAAAGTGGGCATCCTTTTCTTGTTCTTCATCTTAGAGGAGAAGATTTTAACTTTCACCATTGAGTATCACCGTGGGCCTGTTTTATATGGCCTTTGTTATGCTGAGCAACATTTATTTCTTCTAAACCCACATTGTTGAGTGTTTTTATCATGAAAAAATGTATTTTGTCAAATGCCTTTTCTGCATTTATTGAGATAATCATATGGCTTTTGACATTGATTTTGTTAATGTTGTATCATACTAGTTGATTTGCGGATGTTGAAACATCCTTGGATCCCAGGAATTAATCCCACATACTCAAGCTGAAATGATCCTTTTAATGTGCTGTTGAATTCGGTTTGCTAATATTTTATTGAGAATTTTTACATCTCTCATTCATCAGGCCTGTAATTTTGTTTTCTTGCAGTGTCTTAATAAAGACACTGGCTTTGGCATCAAGGTAAGGCTATCCTCATAAAATGAGTTTGGGAGTGTTCCTCTTCTTCAATTTTTTGGAAGAGTTTAAGAAGCATTGGCATCAATTCTTCTTTGTTTGGTACAATTTACCAGTGAAACTATCTGGTCCTAGGCTTTTCTATGTTGGGAAGTTTTTTGATTGCTGATTCAACCCTCTTACCCCTACTGGTCAGTTTAGATTTTCTATTTCTTCATGGTTCATTCTTGGTAGATGCTAGGTGTCTACAAATTTATCCATTTCTTCTAGTTTATCCAGCTTGTTGGCATATAATTATTTATTGTAGTCACTCATAATCCTTTGTATTTTTGTGGAATCAGTTGTAATTTCTCCTTTATTTCTTTTTATAAATTAATCTATGAATATAATAATAATAAATTTACAAATGTATGTTTCTTTATAGGCATATTTATGTATATTTTTAACTTCCTCTTCTCTTATATAAAAGGTAGCATATTACATGTACTGATTTGCATTTTACTTATTTTACTTAATATATTCTGGAAACCACTGCACATTTCTTCCCCAGAAACCTTCCTCATTTTTTGCTATAACTGCACAGGTCTCCATCATGTAAATATACTGTAGTGTATTCAACCAGTCTCCTGTGCTTGAATGTTTAGGTAGTTTCCTTATATTGATGATTTTATTTTCTTTCTTTTTTTCCTGATTCATCTAGCTAACTTTTTGTCAGATTTGTAAAACAATTTTGGTTTCATTGATTTTCTTTATCATTTATTTTCTAGTCACTGATTTCTGCTCCTTTCTGAATAACTTCCTTTTTCAATTCATTCTGGATTTAACTGTCTTCAGGTGGAAACTTGGAAACATGTTTAGGCTTTCTTCTTTTCTAAATGAACACTGAAATGTATAAATACCCCTGTAAACATTACATTAGTGGCAATGCATGTATGTTGTTATGTTGTGTTTTTATTTTCATTCACTAAAATATGTTTTGAGATAATATCCCTTGTGATTTCTTCTTTGACCCATGGCTATTTAGAAATGAGTTGTTTAATTTTAAAGGGGTGTGTGTGTGTGTGTGTGTGTGTGTGTGTATGTGTTAATTTTAAATGTTTGGAATTTCCAGGTATCTTTCTGCCACTGATTTCTAATTTAAACCCATTTTGTATGGAGAACATGTTCTTTATTATTTCAGTTGTTTTTCAATTTATTGAGACTTGTTTTATGACCCAGCAAATGTTTTGCTCTGGTGAATGGTTCCTGTGTGCTTGAAAAACTATCTTCCACTGTTGCTGAGTGGAATGTTCTATAGAAGTTAGTTGGGTCAAGTTGGTTGACAGGATTCAAGTTTTCTATATTCTTACTTATTTTCTGTGTATTATCGGTTGTTGAGAAAGGAGTGTTGAAATCTCCAGCTATAGTTATATGGGTTTTTCGTGTTCTCTCTGGTCTGAGAGCTTTTGCTTTTATATTTTGATGCTCTTATTAGATACACGATTGAAATTGTTATTTCTCAGTGAATTGGTCCTTTTATCTTTAGGAAATATCCCTCTTTATTCACGTTAATTTTACCTATCCCATTGATACTTTGATATTAATTTAGTTGCTGTATCTTACAATTAATGTTTGCAAGGTATATAATTTTCATCCTTTTACTTATGTCTCTGTGTTTGAAGCATGTTTCTTGGAGATAATATATGTGGTTGGATCTTGCTTTTATATCTAGTCTGATCATTTCTTTTTTTTTTTTTTAAAGATTTTATTTATTTATTCGACAGAGATAGAGACAGCCAGCGAGAGAGGGAACACAAGCAGGGGGAGTGGGAGAGGAAGAAGCAGGCTCATAGCAGAGGAGCCCGATGTGGGGCTCGATCCCAGAACGCTGGGATCACGCCCTGAGCCGAAGGCAGACGCTTAACCGCTGTGCCACCCAGGCGCCCCTAGTCTGATCATTTCTATTTGAGATATATAAACTAGACGTTAGCAAACATTTCCTGTAGAGCCAGATGGTAAACAGGTCTCTGTCACAACTACTCAGCTCTGCTATTGTGGTGTTAAACTATCTACAGAAAATGCGTAAAAATATGCACATCGCCCCTTTATTTACAAAAAGAGGAGGTTCTCTCTGCTTCTGCATGTTTTGCTTTTCTACCTGCTTATTCTGTTCTTGCTCCTGCTTTTCCTCCCCTTCCTTCTGTTTCTCCTCTACCTCCTCCTTTCAATTCTCTTCCTCTCCTTTCCTCTGGCCCTTCACTTCCTCTGTCTCTGTTTTTCTTCTTTTGGTAGAGTGATGTTTTCTTGGTATAATTTTCCTGAAGCACAATAAACATCCATAAATATTTCCTTAGTACAGGTCTGGCTGGCAAAAAAAAAAAAAAAAAAAAAAAGAGAGTGAGAGAGAGAGAGAGAATTTTCTGTGTTTGAGAGTCTTTATTTTACCTTTATTTTGAAAAATATTTTTGCTGGATATAGAATTCTAGGTTGAGAGTTTTTCTAATAGCACAATAAAGATGTCATTTCATTGTGTTCTGGCTCCATTGTTTCTGAATATGCCTTTGGTCCACTACTAATGAGTTTTGTTTTCAAATGCTTTTTAGGGCACCTGACATCAAGCCCCATGCTGTGTGTGGACTCTGCTTAAGGTTCTTTCTCTCCCTCTGCCCCTCCCCTCACCCATGCATGCATGTGCATGGGCACGCGCCTGTGCGTGTGCCCTCTCTCACTGTCTCTCAAACAAACAAAAACCCCAAAAGCTTTTTAAAATTTCTCTTTTTCAGTAGTTTTTACCAATTGGATGAAAACATGACTTGGTGGTGTTTTATTTGTTTTAATTCTGATTAAGTTTCATTGAGCTTCTTAGGAAACATTTTGGCTATTACTTCTTTAAATATTTTTCTGCCTCCAGTTTTTTGAGATTCAAATTATACATATATTAGCTAACATAATGTTCCACAGATTACTGAAGTGACGTTCTTTTCTCCCCCCAACCCTTATCCCCCATCCCTGCTTCCATTTGAAAACATTTCTATCACTGTACCTTCAGGAACATGATCTTTTCTTTTGCAGTGGCTAACCTTCTGATAATCCCATCCAGTGAGTTTCTTCATTTCAGGTATGTCGTCTGAGCTCTGGAATTTCCATTTGGCTTTTTCTTCCAATATCTTTCATTTCTCACTTCATCATGTCGTTTTGCTTTACATCCTTAAGCATATTTATAAAGGTGTTTTGTCTTGTGATTTTTTGGTCTCTTGCAGTTGGATCAGTTTTTCTTGGCTTATGGTTTACATTTCCTTGGTTCTTTGCATGTTTAGTAATTTTCAATTGTATTTTAAACATTATGAGTATTTCATTGTTGAGTGCTATTTTGTTGTCTTTCCTTAAAGAGGATTGGATTTATTCTGGCATGAATTTATGTATTTTTTGAAGCTTTAAAGTTCTGGATGTTGCTTTTGAGAAGTCTGATGTCAGCCTAATTTTCTTACCTTTATAAGTAGTTTTATCTTTATGTCTGAAGGCTCTAAGCTGTTTCCCCTTTGCTTTAAAGTTGTTGATTTTTTCTAAGATATGTCTCAGAGCTCATTGCAACAGGTCATTTTCCCCATGCATGTGGTGGGCCCTTAATAAGTGACAATACTTTATCACTTATTAAAGTGACAAATTCCAAATATTGAAATATATTTAAGTTCACTTTTGGAAAGTTTAAAAAAAATTTTTTAAACACGAGTTTTATTCTGTTGTTTCATTTCTCTTCTTCAGAAATTCCAGTTATGTGTATGTTGATGTTTTTATGTTTGTCTGTTTTTCATTCCCATCACATTCTCTTGATTTCTTTTAAAATATCTTTATCTCAGTTTCATTCTCTCTTTTTTTAAAATATTTTATTTATTTATTTGACAGGGAGAGAGACAGCCAGCGAGAGAGGGAACACAGGGAGGAGGAGTGGGAGAGGAAGAAGCAGTCTCCCAGCAGAGGAGCCCGATGTGGGGCTCGATCCCAGGACTCCGGGATCACGCCCTGAGCCGAAGGCAGACACTTAACGACTGAGCCACCCAGGCGCCCCTCAGTTTCATTCTCTTGTTGTTTTATTCACTTTCTTCAATGTTTCTTTCTTTTTCTTTGTGATGAGAACTCTTAGGATTTACTCTTGACAAATTTCCTTTGTATCATACAGCAGAGTTAGCTGCAGTCATTATGTTGTACAGTACAGCCCTACTACTGATTTATTTTATAACTGGAAGTTTGCACCTTTTGACCGCCTTCCTGAAATTCCTCTTCCTCTACCCTCCACTTCTGGTAACCATAAATCTGATCTCTTTTGTATGAGTTTGGTTGTTTTGTGTGTGTGTGTGAGTGTGTGTTTTAGATTGCACAGTATTGATCTTTTTCTGTCTGACTAATTTCATTTAGCATAATGCCTTCAAGGTCCGTCCGTGGTGTTGCAAATGATAGAATTTTCTTGATTTTTTATCACTGAATAATATTTCATTCATACATCAATGGATTCAATGTTTCTTTTAAATTTTTATTTGAATTCCTTCTTCCTTGGGCACATTGTAGTTTATCCTTCATTTTTTAGACAATTACACCTTTTTCTTCAACTACTTTCCTGAGTTAGATCAATTCTTGTTGCATTTCATCCTGGATTTGTTTGTTTGTTTTTATCTCTTCTTAGTGTTGAAATGTATCATTCTAAGTGGTTTTAAAAAAATTGTCTTAATATGCTTGTTTGAGAATATATAATTCTGTATAGAGTTTTGTGTAACAGTATACTACTTTGTGGTTTGAGGGGAGAATCTTCATCAGCTAAACGTATTTTTTTTGTATTTGTGTTTTTATATATGCTTTATACAGAGTTGGTTTAATATTTTGCTATTCTTGGGAGATGGATTTCAGCCAAGATACAGAAGTACAGTTTTTTTCTTTTTTTTTTTTTTTAATATTTCTATTTGTTTTAGAGAGAGAGTGAGCATGGGGAGGGGCAGAAGGGGAGGGAGAGAATCTCAAGCAGACTCCGTGCTAAGCACAGAGCCCCACATAGGGCTCGATCTCACGATCCTGAGATCATGACCTTAGCCAAACCAAGAGTTGGAAACTCAACTGACTGAGCCACCCAGGCACCCCAAAAAGTACAGTTTTTTTTTTAATGAGTTTGTGGTACTGTTGGAGGATAGAAGTGTTGGTGTAACCTATTTTTCAAGACCCTTAATTTAACTTTCTTCTTTCCTTTCACTGTGGTGTCTCCAAGGCTTTTATAATCATCTGGACAAGAGGTGGCAGTGACCTGGATCATGATGACAATAATAGGGTTGGTGAGAAGTGGTCCCATTATTCTGAAGGTAGAACTGACGACATTTACTAACAGATCAGCTGTGGGATGAGAAAGAGAGAGGGAAATGAGTCCAAGTCAAATGACACCAACATTTTTATGTTTTACATTTTTTACCAAGCAACAATAGAATGGAGTTGCCATTCACCGAGATGGAGAGAACTGATGGAGATGCCCTTGAGAAGGGCAGCTATCTAGAAATCAGTTTTAGTGGTACCTGGCTGACTCAATCAGTAGGGCATGTGACTTTTGATCTCTCAGGGTCATGAGTTTGAGCCCCTCCTTGGGAGTAGAGATTACTTAAAAAAAAAAAAAAAAAAGAAAGAAAGAAAAATCAGTTTTAGACTTGCAAAATCTGAAATGTATGTTACTGGTCCGAATAGTGATTCAAACGGACAGTTGGATACACAGGTCTAGAATGTGGGGGTGAGGTCCAGGCTGGAGCTATAAACTTGGGAGTCACCTGCATATAGATGATATATAAAACCATGACACTCAACAGGGGCCACCAAGTGAATGGGTATAGATAAGAAAGAGAAGACCAAGGACTGTCGTAGGGGAACTAACATTTACAGGTTGGAGAGATGAGGAGGAATATGGGGGAAAAAAGACTGAGGAAGGGCAGGCAGAAACATGGGAGAGGGACCAGGAGAGAGGAGTGTAATGCAAGCTAAGAAATGCAAGTGATTCAAGGAGGAGAAAGCAACCAACCATGACAGATGCTGCTAATAGGGTAAGATGAGCCCTGGGAAGTGACCAGCAGCTCTGAAAAAGTAGAGATGATTGGTGACTCGAGGTGAGCAGTTTAGGAGTAGAGTGCGTGCACACCTGATTGTAGCCAGTTCAGGAGAGAATGGAAGGAGAGAATTGCTAATAATAATTATAGGACCTTTATTCTAGAAAGGACAGAAATAGAGCAGTAATTGAAAGGGGTAGTGGAGGGCCGGGCACCTGGGTGGCTCAGTTGGGTAAGCATCTGCCTTTGGCTCCGGTCATGATCTCAGGGTCCTGGGATGGAGCCCTGCATTGGGCTCCCTGCTCAGCGGGGAGTCTGCTTCTCCTTCCTCTCTCCCTCTCTTGAGTGTGTGTGTGCTCTCTCTCTCTGTCAAATAAATACATAAAATCTTAAAAAAAAAAAAAAGGAGTAGTGGAATGGAGCAAGGGATATTTTTGAAAGGTGGGAGAAAAGAAGTATTTTCTGATAGGAGTGGTCTAAGGAATCCTTACAAAAAGAATGTCTAACAGTGACCTGTGAATTTCCTTGAAATGTTAGAATGACAGTAGAGGCAGGGGAGGGAGTTAAAGTGCAAGTCATCTGCTGAGGGTAGCCGCAGTGTGTACTGCAAAGAAGCTGTGGTTGTGGTTGTGGCTGGTGATTAAGATTTCCCTCACAATTAATCATGGTTCATTTGCTGAAGAGCCTCATACACTATGTAATGCTTAACCTTCAGTTGTTACCTCTATAGCTGCATATAAGACAAAGCGGAGATGCTTGCATTTCATCTACATTGGAGGTCATTATACATTGCTATAGTGAATGGTGCACACACACATACAGTGTGTGTCTGTGCATATATATAGCTATGTATATTGTACACATAGCAGTGTACAATGTTATACAGCTATCTGTACACACAATCTCTCTATACGTGTATACACAGACACACATATACATATGTATCAAATATGTAAAAATGGGATTCTCATAGCCATACACACCTACGCGCACGCACACACACACACACACACAATGGGTACTATATATTGCTGTGGTTGGTGCTAAATAGTATACATTGCTATATGTCTGATACAAATAGTTGAAAACCCCCAATTCCTTTCTCGTTCTTTTTCCCCCCTTTCCAGTTCTAATAGTCTTTGAGCTTATCACACCACATAAAACAAATAGGTTGCTTATTAAAGTGCCAAGTGCAAAATATACAATATGTGGGGAAGGGATAGAAAATGGATCAAAGGTATAGGCAAGGGCCAGAGCACATGTGGCCAACAAATGGTCACAGTATGGGTGAGGAGTATTAAAATAAAATGTGCGTACAGTGCTAGGAGTCTGTAGAAGAGGCACAGCCAATCCACTTTGCAATAGCCAGGGAAGGTTTTCTGGAAGAGGCGACACCAGAAGATTTTGGTATGGTACTCTCCGTCCTCTGGGGATGACCTCTCCTCAGTGAGTTTCAGTTCTGTCCTTCCCATCAGGGCTGATAATTATCTCTTCTCAGCATAAACTTTAAAGGATATCTGTCGATCTTGGCACCATGAATTCATGGATTCATGGAACCATATTTAAATTATTGAGGCAGAGCATAAATAAAGTAAAATCTATAGTCACACCACTTCTTTTGTATAGCATTGCACACAAACACAGTAATTCAATATTATGCTGAAGGCATTATGATTTAAGACAAACTTCAAAAAGATCATCAGCCTATACTAAAAAATTCATAAAGTTATTTATGATGCAAAGCAAAACAGTTAAAGCTACTTAGGTCTACTTACTTCTCACAACAACTCCTTTGAGGCAAGCAGGGCAGGCATTATTAATTTATCACCACTTTTAGGGACAGATGATAAATTTGGCAATTAAACAAGGTAGTCTATAAATTAGGGAAGGGGGTACAACCTGGTTGGTCAAACACGTGCCGGAAAGAGATACCAAGGGTTGAGTGTGAAGCTAAAGGGTTGAAATGCTGGGAAGCCCATAGCAGAAAAAGAGGGCGTGACACATTCTGTCAATACTATATACAGGAAGCCTCTGAGTAGGCTTTTACGTACTGTCTGCAATGACATGTGGGTATTTGGCTTCAGATTAAGAGTTCCGAGCGGAGAAGGCAGTGTCAGTACTTCCAGGTATCTGTTAGGGATCTCCACCGTGATGTTCTGCAGATCCGTCAAACTCCAGAAGTTTAAAAAAGCTAATTTTGGGGGCACCTGGCTGGCTCAGTTAGTGGAGTGTACAACTCTTGATCTTGGGGTTGTGGGTTCGAGCCCCACATTGGGTGTAGAGATCTTTTTAAAAAGCCTCATTTTCCCTACAGCCTCCTCTTTCATTTCAAGGCTTTGCTAATCATGCGATTGTCTGAGATGGAAATGTTAAAGGTTGATTGATTGATTTTAGAGAGAGAGTGTGTGTGCGTGCAGGGGGAGGGGCAGAAGGAGAGGGAGAGAACCTCAAAGCAGACTCCCCACTGAGCCCGATGTGGGGCTCAATCCCATGACCCTGAGATCATGACAAGAGGAGGAAAGTCAGAAAGATCCACTTCAGTCAGGAGAGTCTTTTTTTTAGATTTTATTTTTTTAAGTAATCTCCATACCCAACTCAGGACTTGAACTTCCAACACTGAGTCGTATATAAGAGTCATATGCTCTGCCGACTGAGCCAGCCAGTCACCCCCAGTCAGGAGAGTGTCTTGAAGAGCAGTCAGGCACTAGTCAGTCAGGCTACCAAGAATTCAGTCTACATCCAGTTCTTTCCAATGACTTCCCCCTCCTCCTCCTTGGCACTCTGGTTGCGCCTCTTATATGTGGATCAATGGAGCTTTCCCCTTCAGTGTTTCAAAGATGCTGCTTGAGCTGGAACACAACCGACCTTCCCCAGCTCTCCCTAAATTACTGTAGCTGTCTCCTTGCTGGTCTCCCTCCTTCCAATACCTGTCTCCCGCTATCAATCCACCTTCTGAAACTACTAGTTCGGAATTATCTTCCTTAACACAGAAATTACCTAGTGCTCCTGTGTAAAAACAAACAGACTTAGATGGTTGTCCCTTCAGCAAGATAAGTTAGACTCTGTATGGTTGGACTATATTGGACCCTCCCACACTGGCTGCACTCTGATTTTCCACTCAGGCTCTGCCACATCTCCCATTATGCTCACATGAGTTCTTCCACAAATAAGTGCAGTTTCCTCGTGCGTGTGTCTGGTTACTTTCTTTCTTCTGCCTGAGACTCCCTTCATTTTTTTTTTTTTTTTCCTGCCTGGAAGATAGAGGGGGAAGACGAAGGGAGGGGAGAGATTGAGAAATAGATTTATTAACTAAATAGGAATTTTGATAGAGTATAAAATAACTCCATGGAAATAAAAATTTTCAGCCTTACTAAGAAGCCTAACATAGAATTCTGTTAAGTATATCATGAGAACTTGAAGAAATTCACAGATAGAGAAAAATCAATCAACTCAAAGAAACTTAAATATAACCTGATTATCTGCTTCTATAGGGTAAAGAAAAAGCAATCCCATGAAAGCACTGTTTATAATAAAGACATCTCATGTTGACAGGTAGACTATATGATAGTTCAAGAAGTATATTGGTTCTCAACATTCCTCCTAATTAAAGTCATGCTACACACCATTAAGCCAAAGTTAAATTTAGTCCAGGAAGAATGTCTAGCCAATAATGTGGGAAATAACCTGGATGGGAACTTCAGCTCTTTAAAGAAATACATTCTGATGTAATGAAGAAAATTTGAAACTTCCAAATATTTGAAAATCAAGATCTGGGGGTTTGATTAAAATTCTGGAGGGCAAACAAATTTTTTTTTGAAAAGATGGAATATTAAGAGTAAATATTTGAAGAAACCAATAAACAAAAATACAGATATCTCTGATGGAGGGACTGGGAATAAAGATAAAATCCTTGGGGGGTACCTGGGTGGCTCAGTCAGTTAAGCATCTGACTGTTGATTTTGGCTCAGCTCATGATCTCCCAGTTGTGAGACCAAGCTGGGTGTCGGGCTCTGTGCTCAGCACAGAGTCTGCTCGAGATTCTTTACCCCTTCCTCCCCTCTCCCTCTGCTCCTCTCATTTGTGCTCTCTCTGTCTCTCCAAAATAAAATAAATAAATAAGGGGTGCCTGGGTGGCACAGCGGTTAAGCATCTGCCTTCGGCTCAGGGCGTGGTCCCGGCGTTATGGGATCGAGCCCCACATCAGGCTCCTCTGCTATGAGCCTGCTTCTTCCTCTCCCACTCCCCCTGCTTGTGTTCCCTCTCTCGCTGGCTGTCTCTATCTCTGTCGAATAAATAAATAAAATCTTAAAAAATAAATAAATAAATAAATAAATATCTTTTAAAAAAATGTTATGGGGTGCCTGGGTGGCATAGTCGGTTAAGCATCTGACTCTTGGTTTCAGCTCAGGTTATGATCTCTGGGTCCTGAAATCTAGCCCTGTGTTGGGCTCGAGCTCAGTGCAGAGTTATCTTGAGACTCTCTCTCCCTCCCCTTGTGCTCCCCCACCACACACTCTCTCAAATAAATAAATCTTTAAAAAATAAAAAAGATACAACCCTTGGCCAAAGATGGCCAAAACATGTTGAAATACACACTTGTCATCTTGAAACCAAGAAAGAATACTACACAAGAATTGGGATAAAATATTAAAAAGACAGAAATCCATGCACATGTTATGAGGAATTATAAGGAATTCCACAAAATTTTCAAAAATATAAAAATATCCCTAATGAAGTAGAGGCAATAAAGACAATGTAAAGTTGAAAGTCCTCCTTCCTACTAGAGAAGAAAATACAAGATTGAAGAGGAGCCTTAGGAAGTAGCAGCCTGGAATTCAGAACTTACTGAGAGGACAAACTTAATTAATTCAGAAGTCTCAGAAAGACACAGAAGAACTCTTGTTTACAAGGAAAATGAAACTGAACATTTTAATCATTGCATTGTGCGCCTGAAATAGCCAGATCTTCATTCTGAATCAGGCGGCAAATACCATATAATAAAAGAGAAAATGAAAGGTGTAAATTAGTTGACAACTGGTAGATCATTGGAATGAGGTACTAAAAGACCAGAAAAAAAGAGATGATTTATGTCCCATGTGCAAAAACTATATGAATATTAGTTGAAAATGGTAGATTCAAATCACAGTCCAAAATGAGTGATAGGGTATGAGCTGTAACATGAATGGAGAGAACAACAACAAAGAGTTGTAACTTGACTTTTGACCTCTGCAATTAACCAAAGCACAACTGGAAAAAAATACAAAGCCCTCTAGCTGAAAATAGAAGTTCTTAAAGAACTCCCTGAGCAGACAGACATTCTTTAAAAGAAACTAATTTAGGAAGAGTATGAGGAATGAACAGAAATGGTCGATGTAGAGGAAACAAAAATTTACAGGCAGAAGAATTCAAGACATGGTGGATGATTTCAGAAAACAGAGAGTTTCCATGAATAGCAATTTGTTATTATTAAGAGAGAGCCCAAGACTACTGACTCCCTGTTTATGTTATGGAAAGAGCCCTTTTTGGAGAGAAGAAAAAAGTAATCAACATAAGCTAGAAAGAACCCCCCTCCCCCAGTCACTAAGCTTCTAAGAGCAATGATCAGGAAAACCTCATCCTTCAGTCCCTCCACAGAGAAGTCTTCTGAGTTGATTCTTTTGACTCATTCCTGCGTCAGCCTACACCACCCTCATTATAAACTGTTTTGTGAACTCTGCCATCTACTCATTTTTTTTTAAGTAGGCTCCATGGGTATGGAGCCCAACACAGGCCTTGGGCTCATAACCCTGAGATCAAGACCTGACATCAAGAGTTTGATGCTTAACTGACTGAGCCACCTATACACCCCTGTCATCTATTCATAGTTAAACAGATGTGACAAGAAGTGATTTGGAGACTGTGAATAGGACCCCATCTATTCTGAGGTCTTCTTAAGAAAGGTCTATATAAATATCTAACTCTGGTTCGTGGTCTGTTCAGCTTCATCAGTGAAGTTGGTGGCCAAGATGTCCACCATCCTCCCACCTCTTAGTGGTAGAGCATCCCATCAGTCCCTCCCCCCATGCACCTTAATCAAAGAGATATGACCGAAAGAGCCTGGGCAGATCTTTCCAATCCTGAGATTATGAGGCTGGGAAAATACATCCACCACCTGCTCCTATGATGAGCTATGAGTAATCTATCTCGCAGTCAACCAACTTTTTCTGTAAAGGGCCATATAGAAAATACTGTAGGCTCTGAGGGCCCTGTGGTCTCTGATGCAACTACTCAACTCTACTATTATAGGCAACAATGTGAATGGGTATGGCTGTGCTGCAGTAAAACTGTATTTACAAAAACATGTGGTGGGCTGGATTTGGCCCTCAAGTAATAGTTTGCCAAGGCCTGATCTTTCTGACAAAAACTTTGCCTCATATCTAGGCTTTCGTGCTACTTCATTTAGGGAGAGTGATCACAATATCCCCTTTAGCCCACCCCCTATGAACATTAGAGAATCCTATGCTCTACTGATCGTGGAGATAACTGTGACCTTGTAGCCTACTTGCAATTGAAGAGAGGTGGCTAGTAATGGCTTAGACCTTGAAAACTGACCAAGTCACCACCTCATCAAATGAGACGTGAGGCAGATTTATGTCTTTTCCAAAAACAACAATAATAACAAAACTGGAAAAATATTTTGAGTCTTACATACTCTTCCAGATACTTGCCTCTCACCCAGTTAATTGGTGGAAGGTTTTTTACCCTTCAATGTGGTGATTCTTTGTGATGACCTCCAAATAAGATGAAATAAGAAAAAAGACCTCCAAAGTTAAGTCATAGAAGACAATAGAGCTCCCATCTGGCTCTTTCTGCTTAGTAAGTATACCCTTAAATTTTAGTGCCATGAGGAAGGAACCCCAAGCCACACAAAGAGGCCACATGTAAGTGTTCCAGCTAATAGCCCAAGTGCGGTCAAGGTGACAGCCAACAGCAACCACCAGAAATGTGAATGAGGAAGGCTTTGAGATGACGCTAGCCCCCTTCTGACTATATGACTGTGAGATCAAGAGTCGCGAGAACCTCTGAGCTCATTCAACATGCCCCCAACTATGAGAAAAAATAATACAGTAATTGTTGTTCTAAGCCATTAAGAATGGGGAGATCGTTATGCAGGATATATAACTGGAACAGATTTTGCTAACTGAAAGTGGGGTGCTGCTCTAATAAAACATGTAGTGGCTTTAAGAGCAGGCAGCAGGACGAAGGTAGTAGGGCCTTCAAAATACCATTAGCTGAATCCTAATGGCCCTCAAGGAGGCTGCTGCTGAAGGCTTAAAGGAAGTGAAGAAAATAGTGGAAGCTGGATGAAAGGAGACATTTGTAATGTAGTGGTGGAAAGCTTACCTGTGTTGCTACCTGTAGTAACATGGAAAATAGATGAAGTACCTAATGAATTGATGGATCCAGCTAAGGAGATTTCCAGTTAGATGTCAAAAGTGTTACCTAGTTTCTTTAAGCTGCTTGTCATAAGGTACAGATAGAGATAAGCAAAAGAAAGAATTGTTAAATTGTAAGGACTGAGCAAAGTTAAACATAGAGCTACCATATGACCCAGGAACCCCACTTCTGGGTATATATCCTAAAGAACTGAATATAGGATCTTGAAGAGATATTTGCACACCCATGCCCACTGTAGCTTGATTCACCATAGTCAAAAGGTGGAAGCAATCTTAATGGTCATTGGTGGATGAATGAATATTGAAAATGTGGTACTTATATACAACGGAATGTTACTGCCTTAAAAAGAAAGGAAATTTTCTCATGTGCTACAAAATGGATAACCCTTGAGAACATTATGCTAAGTGAAAAAAGCCAGTCACAAAAGAACAGATACTGCCTGATTCCATTTATATGAGCTGAAGTAGTCAAACTCATTGAAACAGAAAGGAGGATGGTGATTGCCAGGAGCTTGGGGGAGAGGAAAGTAGGGAGTTGTTGTTTACTGAGTGTATAGAGGTTAAGCAGCATGGGTGGGGGCTCTTGAGATGTATTACACAACAATGTGCAGGTGGTTCAACAGTATTGTACACTTAGAAATTTGGGGGAGAGTGAATTTTATGATATTTTACCACGATAAGAAAATATTAAGGATCTAGGACTTAATGAGTTAAAACACTACACTGTCTTATTTTCAGACTATCCAAGTGGAAAACATGTTGAAATTAAGAAATTACTTTTAGGCCGAGATTAAGTCAAAAGCACTGTCAAGAAAACAAGGTCTAGAGATGAAACCAAGAGTGTGACTATAAAACTTTCTGTTAAGATCTCAGAAAGATTTGGGACACCTGGCTGGCTCAGTTAGTAGATGACTCTTGGTGTCTGGGTTGTGAGTTTGAGCCCCATATTGGGCATGGAGCCTACTTTAAAAATGATGATGATGATGATGATGATGATGATGATGATGATGATGATGATATGATAATAATACAAAGATCTCAGAAAGATCTAAGTGGTACATCATAGATCCTTTCAAAGAGACAAAAGTCTCTCTGAAATTTTAAAAGCTTGCCTTAGGGATCCTCTGTATTAAACAATAGGGATTCTAAGAATCTTAAAGTTGTAGTTCCACAGCAATCTTACAGGGAACCCAAAGTGGAAAGAGCTTATCATTGTGATATTTGTGGGTGTGTTTTTTGTTGAATATAATAAACCTCAATAAGATTCTTAAGAAGTCCACTAAGTTTGTAAGAGAATTGCATTGGTGGAAATATCACCAGCTTGGTTTAAGAAGGACAGAGACATTACAAAATAAAAGGTGGCCTTTGGATCTCTGAACTACCATGAGCAGGAAGCAATTGAAAAACCAAAAACTACAAACCAGAAAAAAACCCACTCAGCTGCAAGCACCAGCCCTTCCCTTCCCTTCCCTTCCTTCCTTTTTTAAAAAAATCTTTTTCTTTCTCTTTCTTTCTTTCTTTCTTTCTTTCTTTCTTTCTTTCTTTCTTTCTTTCTTTCTTTCTTTCTTTCCTTCCTCCCTCCCTCCCTTCCTTCCTTCCTTCTTTCTTTCTCTTTCTTTTTTCTTTTCTTTTCTTTCTTTCTTGTAAGTAAGATCAATGCCCAATGTGGACCTTGAACTCATGATGGTGAGATCAAGAGTCGCATGCTTTACTGACTGAGCCCATTGGTAAAGCATGCGATTCTTCTCTATATTTCTTATAGAGAAGAGAGGATGACTTACATATAACTTGCAAAAATAGTACAGAGAGTCCCCCTGTACCCTTCACCAAGCTCTCTCCAATGGTAACACGTTACATAAAAAGAATCACAATTATGAAAACCAGGAAACTGACATTGGTACAATACTATTAGCTAAATGACAGACTTTATATAGATTTTAGCAGTTTTTACATTTTGTATGGCTTATCTTTTTGATACTTCTCTAACTTTATACTTGAAGTGTATTTCTTATGAACAACATAAAGTCTTGCTTTTTGTCTATCTGGTAATCACTGCCATTGAATAAAGCATTTATTCCATTTACATGTAATGTGATTATTGATATGGTTGGGTTTAAGTATCATACCCTGTTATTTGGTTTTTATTTTCCATTCATTCTTTGTTTCTCCTTTCTTCTTGTATTTTCTTCTTTTTATAGCTCATGTATTATTTTTAGTATTTTACCTTATCTATTCACTTTTTAGTGTTATATCCCATTTTGTGTTATTTTTAGAGGTTGCTCTAGAGATTTCAATAAGTGTTTTTCAGTTACCATGGTCTAACTTTAAATAATATTAACTTTATATATAAGAACCTTATGCTTGTATAATTCATTATACACTTCCACCCTAGATTTTCCTATATTTTCCTTCTACATATATCATAAACCCTACAATGAATTATTATTGTTTTAAAACATCAATAATTTTTAAAAGGAAAATTAAAATATATTTAAGAGATGAAGATTGAAACAAAACATTTTTTTTTAAACCACATGTTTACCTTTTCTGCTCACTGTTCTCTCCTGCATATATTGAGTTTCATCTGGCATCATTTTCTTTCACCCTGAAAAACTCGTAATATGGTTGGAGATAAATTCTCTTCACTGTGGTCTATCTGAAAATCTTTATTTTCCCCTAATTTTTGAAGGATATTTTCACTGAATATAGAATTCTAGATTAAGTTTCTTTCTTTTAGCATTGTATCTTCTATTTTCATCTATTTGCCATAGTTTCTGTGAAAAATCAGCTATTGTTTCCTGTATTTAAAGATTTTTAAAAATATTTTATTTATATGAGAGAAAGAGAAAGAGAGAGAGAGAGTGCAAGCAGGGGGAGGAGCAAAGGGAGAGAATTTCTAGCAGACTCTGCACTGAGCACAGAGCCCTACTTGGGGCTTGATCTCATGACCCTGAGATCATGACTTGAGCCAAAACCAAGTCAGACGCTTAACCCAACTGAGCCACCCAGGTGCCCCTGATTCCTGTATTTAATGTGCCATTTTTTTTTCTTTAGCTGCTTTTTATATTTGCTCTTTGTTTTTCAAATGTTTGATTATGGTGTGCCTAGATTTTTTTATTTGGGGCTTATTCAACTTCTTAGATTTATTAGTTGGTACCTTTTACCATCAAATTTTAAAACATTGTCTTATCTCATTATATATTGCTTCTGCATTCTTTCTCTTTCCTCTCCTTCTGAGACTTCAATTACCCATATATTAAAGCATTTGATATTGTTCCACATATATTGGCCATTCTGTGGTTTGTTGGTTTGTTTTCATTATTTTTTTCTCAGCTTGGACACTTACTGTTGTCCTGTATAGAAGTTCATTGATCCTTTTTTCTGCTCTGTCTGGTTTGCTCTTAATCATATCTAATGAAATTTTCTTTTCTGATATCATGCTTTCTACTTACAACTTTTCCATGAGGCTCTTTTTATAATAGATTGCATGTTTCTGCTAAATTTTTCTTGGGCTCTTGATGTTGTTCCATTGCTCTATGTGTCTGTTTTTATGCCAAACCATACTATTTTGATTATTATGGTTTGTAACACAATTTGTAATCAGGAAGTATGATGTCTCCAGCTTTGTTCTTTCTCAAGATGTTTTTGCTGTTCAAGGTGTTTTGTTGCCCTATACAAATTTTAGATTTGTTTTTCTATTTCTGTGAAAAATGCCATCAGACTTTTTTTTAGAGGGATGGCATTGAATCTGTAGATTGCTTTGGGTGGTATGGACATTTTAACAATATTAATACTTCCAATCCAGGAGCATGGAATATCCTTGCATTTATTTGTGTCTCAATTTCTTTCATCACAGTCTTACAGTTTTCTGTGCACAGATTTTTCACCTCCTTGGTTAGATTTATTCCTAGGCATTTTATTCTTTTGGATGTAACTGTGAATGGTGTTGTTTTCTTAATTTGTCTTTCAGATAAGTGTATAGAAACAACAGATTTTTTGTATATTGATCTTGTATCCTGCAACTTTGCAGAATTCATTTATTAGTTCTAACTAATTTTTTAAAGGGTTTTTTATATATAAAGTCATGTTATCTGCAAATAGAGACACTTTTACTTCTTCCTTCCTGATTTGGATGCCTTTTATTTCTTTGTCTTGCCTAATTGCTCTGGCTAGGACTTCCAATACTATGTAGAATAAAAGTAGCAAAGAGTGGGTATCTTTGTCTTGTTCTTGATTTTAGAGAAAATGTTTTAGCTTTCCACTCTTGAGTATAGAGTGTAGGCTTGTCATATATGGCCTTTATTATGTTGAGGTACATTCCCTGGCACCCACTTTGTTGAGAGTTTTTAATCATAAATCTTTGGTGGGGGCGCCGACTGGGCGTCTCAGTTGGTGAAGCATCCAACTCTTAATTTCAGCTCAGGTCATGATCTCAGGGTTGTGAGATTAAGCCCTAAGTTGGGCTCCACGCTCAGTGGAGAATCACTTGAGATTCTCTCCCTCTCTTTCTGCCTCTCCCTCCCCCCTGTGTCTGCACTCTCTCTCTCTCTTTCTTTCTCAAATAATAAATAAATAAATCTTTATAAATCTTTGGTAGAATTCACCAATGAGGTCATGTGGCTCTGGGCTTTTTGGCTGGCGGGGGGGAGGTTTTGATAACTAATTCAATCTCCTTACTGGTAATTAGTCTTTTCAGATTTTCTATTTCTTCATGATTCAGTCTGTGTGGGTTATATGTTTCTAAGAATTTATCCAATTCTTCTAGGTTGTCCAATTTATTGGCATGTAATTGTTCCTAGTAGTTTCTTATAGTTCTTTGTATTTCTGTGGTATTAGTTGTAATGTCTCCAGATTCATTTCTATTTTATTTATTTGAGTCCTCTTTTTTTCTTGGTGTATCTAGCTAAAGGCTTGTTGGTTTTGTTATCTTTTCAAAAATCCAGCTCTTAGTTTCACTATTTTCTTTTGTCCTTTTAGTCTCTATTTCATCTATTTCCATTCTGATCTTTGTTATTTTCTGCCTTCAAGTAACTTTGGGCTTATTTTGTTCTTCTTTTTTATAGTTTCTTGATGTATCAATTTAAGTTGTTTATTTGAGATCTTTCTTGTTTCTTAATGTCAGTGTTCATTGCTGTGAACTTCCTTTTTAGAACTGCTTTTGCTGTATCCCATAAGTTTTGTATATTTCCATTTTCATTTGTCTTAAGACATTTTTTAAAGATTTTTTTTAAAGTAATCTCTACTCCCAATGTGGGGCTTGAACTTACAACCCCGAGATCAAGAGTTGCACCCTTCAGATATTTTTTTATTCCTCCTTTGATCTATTGGTTATTCAGTAGCATGTTGTTTCATCTCCACATATTTGTAGTTTTTCAGTTTTCTTTTTGTAATTTATTTCTAGTTTTATAACACTGTAATCAGAAAAGATGCTTGATATTTCAATCTTCTTAAATTTATTAAGACTTGTTATGTGAGCTAACGTATGACCTGTTCTGGACATTGTTCCATGTGCACTTGGAAAGAATGTGTTTACTATTGCTTTTGTTAATGTTGATCCAGAATTTCTGATTGTTATCATGACTGCCAAGTTCATGTGATCATCAGGTTAGTGGTGTTAGAAATAGCAGCCTACTCCATAGTCATACTGTTAAGTTTGGCATGTGATAGTAAATAAGGCTAGGCTTATGCTGGCAGAGGCAAGAAATCTTTCAAAGTTCTTTCACTGAGAAATTATCTACTTTGATAAGAGAATATTAGTTTGTGTTTTGCCAATTATGTACAGAACAGTTTGCAGAAATCTAGAGGAAGTGAAACAACAGTTCTAATTTTTTGAAATGGTGTTTTAGCAACTCTCTATAGATGGGGGACCTGCGCAGCTGCCCTGCTGTCTGTATCTGAATGCAGTTCTAGTTCTGGAAGTTCCCTCAAATAAATTCTTTCCTTCTTTATTAGTCCTACTGATCTAGTTTAAGTCCACATTACTCTTACTTGGATTATGATAATACTCCCCTCTTTAGCCACTGTCTCTTCCTATCCATCGTGCATATCACCAGAATGATCTTTCTAAAAGTATTAATTTGTAAGTCAGTCTTTTCCACCAGACTGTGAGTTGTTTTATATTCAATAATTTACCTAGGACCTAGCACTGTGCTGACTATATGACAGGTGTTTAAACATATTTGAATGAAGAATGGACAAATTAATATACCAATATTGAACAGTTGGTATTTAATTTTGAAATGTGTCAGACATCTTCCCAACCCCCTTCCTCCACCATGCAAACTAAATTTTCTTTGTGTAGGATTAAAACCATAGTCTTGGCTTTGTCTAACTCGAAATAGTCTAAAATTGGAAACTATAACCTAGACATGGGAGGGCATGGCCCATGAACAGCCTGGTTGGGGAGAAAGTCAAAAAAAAGAAAAGTGCCCCTAGGTTTACTCAGACCATCCACCAAGTGAAAATCCACTTGCAAGAAAATGAGAAGTAATTGCACATTGTCAGTATGTTTTTACTGAATTCTGTAGCTTCTTATTTTGCATTTTTTTGCCTTAGTTATTTTTTTAATAACTGATAGCACATATTTTGGACTATTAAAAAGAACTGATCTAGGGACGCCTGATTGGCTCAGTTGGAAGAGTGAACAGCTCTTGATCTCAGAGTCATGAGTTTGAGCCCCATGTTGGGTGTAGAGGTTACTTAAAAAAAAAAAACTGATCTACGATAACACCATCGGGACTGTCAGAATTCATAGTTTTATCTCTTAACTCTCTAGAGTGGTATTTATCCCGGGTTGCATTCCTTCATGTGGAACTCCACAGTACACACTGATTAGCAGGTAGAAAGTTTTCTGTAGTCTGCGTCTCCCACCCCTGACTTAGAGCTCTATCTTACTTTACAATAAAATATTTATGTTTTACAATATTGTTTATAGTATTTATACATCTTAATCTCAAAGTTAATATAATCATTAATAGGGATAATAGCATGTAATATATTTTTTTTCTCTTATATTTCTGTATTCAAGTCCCTCTCCTTAGCTGAAACTGGTAATCTGCAGAAAATCAGGGAATGTCAATTAGGACAGCATCAGAAGAATGTAAAAGGAAAGTAGAGTTCATATTTCAGCTTGTGACATTTAAGATGAAATTTCACACAAAGGCAATAGTGTTGCAAGAGAGGCTTTGTTAAGATAGAGGATTTTTAAAATTCCTTCATTTCCCCCTTAGCTATCTACTTTTTAAGTAAACTCTACACCCAACATGGGGTTTGAACCCACAACCCCAAGATCCAGAGTCACATGTTCTACCAACTGACCAACCTGGTGTCCTGCCCCCGCCCCCCCCCCCCAACCCAGCATATCTCGATCTAGGCTTGAGGGAAAGACACAAAGGGGAAAATGGAAGTGGAGGAAAGCTTGCTCTAGGTCTTGGAGTGTTGTGTGGAAAAGGAGAGAGCTTGAAGGAGGAGGCTGATAGGTCCTGATCACTGTCCCTTTTTGCCAACAACCAGGTCAAGACCATATCACATTCACATTGGTGGAGGAGTTTGGTAAGGCAGATGAAGGGCAGCCCTTTAACTTTCCTTAGCTACCTCAGTTCCTGGATAATGTAAGGAGGACCTAGGAGTTCCTATAAGCCCCTAATAGAGCGTATGGCAGGTAGTTGCACTGGGGACAATGGGGACCTAATATGTGAAAAACAGTCATAACTGAGCAGTGGTTACCTGGGCCAAAACATAAAGGAAGGCAAAGTAAAAATGCAGAAGGATCTTCATTATCAGTGAGGCCCAATATACAGGGAGCTCCACTAGCATCCCAAAGCTAAGAGCCCCAACTATAAATTACACTGACTGCAGACCTCACCCCAGGGTGTTGGGAAGACAAAAGATGACCAGGAGCCTGCTGTCATCACTGGAGGCCAGAGAAAAGAGCACATTTCCAGTAAGCCACACCTTTTCCTTTCTTGTAGAGAACTAAGGGAACCGGAGAGAGGAAATCTGAGACTGGTGATTTTTATCTTAAACAGACGAAGATTTATGAAAAAGTCCTCTTTAAAGTACTGCCTCAGGCAAAAATTACTATATTAGGATAGAAATTAAATGTTATTTCATACTCCTCAAACAATAGGGGCTTGTCAGGAAGACCAAATCATTTATAAAGAAAAATAAACATTTTTTTTCTGTTCATTTAAGTTGCAGTGTGAATGAAATTTACAGACCACCCCCCCTCCATGAAACATATATAGAAATATTTTCAAAGTTTTACAACGTATTTGTCTTCTAAGCAACTAAATAAACTCTGAAAATAAATAAACCAAACATTTTTACCATGACTTACAGAGTGCAGGGCTCACAAAACACGAGGCAATATGTGATGCTGGAACGAGTTATGGTAGGCGTGAAAATCCTGAGCTTTAAGGACTTCAAACCTGCCATTGTTAAGAACAAGGATAGACTTTTCACCCAGCAGGAAGTATTGTTCACTTTGAGAAATGAACAGATATCAGTTATTTCCACAGACATTACGAATCATCTTCCTTGAAATGTCAAAACAAGACAGAAAGATATCATAATATTCTTTAATTTGGAAAGTTTAAATCACTTCATTAAATTTTTAATGGCTTTATAGACATTCATTGGGTAAGGACAAGATTAAAGAGGACCAGAATTTCTATTTCATATGAAGTCAATAATTATTTATAAGAATTTATTACATAAAAGGCATCTTTCCAATAATAAGAACTCAATTTCTATTTTTTTTTAAGATTTTAATTATTTGACAGAGAGCGATACAGTGAGAGAGGGAAGACAAGCAGGCAGAGTGGGAGAAGCAGGCTTCCTGCTGAGCAGGGAGCCCAGTGTGGGACTCGATCCCAGGACCCTGGGATCATGACCTCAGCCGAAGGCAGATGCTTAATGACTGAGCCACCAAAGCGCCCCTCAATTTCTATTTTTTTTTTAAAGATTTTATTTATTTATTCGACAGAGATAGAGACAGCCAGCGAGAGAGGGAACACAAGCAGGGGGAGTGGGAGAGGAAGAAGCAGGCTTATAGCGGAGGAGCCTGATGTGGGGCTCGATCCCAGAACTCCAGGATCACGCCCTGAGCCGAACGCAGATGCTTAACCGCTATGCCACCCAGGCACTCCTCAATTTCTATTTTAAAATAAAACAATAAAATAGATGCCATAAGGCAGCAGACAATTACTGGTAAGAGAATGTGATGGAGGGGTACCTGGGAGGCACAGGCAGCTATGTCCGACTCTTGGTTTGGGCTCAGGTCGTGATCTCAGGGTCCTGAGACTGAGCCCCCTGTTGGGCTGTGTGCACTCAGCGCTCAGCAGGGAGTCTGCTTGAGATGGTCTCTCTCCCTCTGCTTCTCCCCCCTGCTCACACTTTCTCTAAAACAATTATAAGCTTGGCTATGTAACACTGTCTCCCTCCATCCCCCGTAACTCTGAGCGCAGTCCCTGGCAACATTAGTGTGCTGATAAATGATTAACAACCAGCTCTTGTGAGAATATGGGTGTGATGTGTAGCATTTCACAGTTTTTGTGGTATAAAAACTTCCAACATGGCTGATTTCAAGCTACCAAAGAGATATCACTGAGCTTGGAATTGGAGAGAGATGGGCACAGTTAGCTCCTGCAAGCTCCAGCATACATTTGCCTAGCATCTAGTGTGAATTTAGAATTTCCTTTTTCCTCCTTGAGCATTTGCCATGATGAATAACCAGTCACAAAACTGTTTCTTGTAGCATATCTGCTTTTGGGAGTCTTGCTTTTGATGCTAAAAGCCAATGTTAGGGAGGCATGAACGTTGCTAGTTGCTGGTTAATTCTCTTGCAGAGATAAAAATTATTCATTTAGGTACAGGCAGTACAACTTTGCCCAGTTTTTCAAATATCTAGTAAGACAGTAGGTGGGAGAATACAAGATCATCTTTGACACCTTTTAGATTCAAGCAGGAGAGGGGATGGATATTACTATCAGGTGGCCACAGAATGAGCCTATATGATAGCCCACTCTCTGGATTAGGAGTTCAGAGGCTTGGGTTCTAGTCTCAATTCTGCCGTCAGCTCTCTGTGAGACCTTATTCACTAACGTCTGCTGGGTGTTAGTTTCTTCATCTGAAAAATGAGACAGTTGGGCCAGATCTGTAAAGTCCCATACAGCTCTGTAATTCAAATTATACAAAATAAGATAGAAAATAATAATGAGATGAGGTTAAAAATTAGAAACATCAAAATTATAATTAAATTATATACCACAAATAATTGAAAACAGGCACACAAAGAATTCTTTGCACACCCATGTTCATAGCAGCATTACTCGTAATAGCCAAACGGTAGATGGAACCCAAGTGTCCACAGACAGATGAATGGATAAATGAAACGTGGTCCCTACGTACAAGGAATATTGTTCAGCTTTAATAAGGAAGCAAGAACATTCTGATATGTGCTACACACAGATGAACCTTAAAGACATCATGTTACATGAAGTAAACCAGTCACAAAAGGACAAATACTGTATGATCTCACTTATATGGGGCTCCCAGAGTAGTCAAATTCATAGAGACAGAAAGTAGAAAGTACTGGTTGTCAGGGGCTGGAGGGAGGGTAAAACGGGGAGTTGTTTAACGGGTCTGCAAAAATTCTGGAGATTGTTTGGAGAACAATGAACCGTACACTTAAAAACGGTTAAAACGGTAAATTTTATGGTATGTACATCTTGCCACAACTTAAACATTGTAATTAAAAAAAAAATCATGAGGAAATTTTGCAAAAGTTTGGCAGTGATCCTGGGGCTTTGCCAAATCTGCTTCTAGAAATAGCTCTTAGTAGGTGATGGTAGGGCTTCTTAATAAAGTCATGAGTATAAATTAACATCCTGGGGATTTCCAGTAAAGTTGTTAGGAGACACTATCTATATGTGATGACTAAACATAGTATTCTGAATTTTAAACACTGTAGACATACTGAGGTGAGGATCAAGTAAAATTTTAAATATCAGTTTTCTCTGATTAGACTATATGAAAGAATGACTCGAAGACAAGCTAAAGTAGAAGGTAGAAACCCAGCCGTAAATGGTGGAGCCAGTGGCTGCCCCCATCTGCTGTGATCTCTCTTTTGCTGAATGCTCAAGTGTAGGCATTTAACCCTCCCTGCTGCTCACAAGTTCCTGCTGGCAGCTCAGGCATAGGACGGTGCCAGGCAGCCTGGCATCTGGGAGGAAGTTCTGAACATCTGGCTTTGTCCCTCCCATGGTGCGTGCCTGAGTCATCTCTGCTGTAACAAAATGCTGGATTTTTGAGTAGCATGACATTGTCCTGCATTTTGCTCTTCACTATCTTACAAATTCAGGCATGTAAGTAAGGGGGAATGTGGGCTAATAGTTTGCTTTTAGCTTACTTTTCCACCCAGAAAGGCAGGGATATGCTACCACTTAAGGTGATGTAAGGTCAAGGCCCTGCCTTTGAATATAGACCCACTGATGGGAGTTCCACGTCCCCTTTCTTGCACAAACTACATACTTTTTATTTCCAGTTTTAGTTCTTGAAACTACAGCAAGAGACAAAAAACACTGTTGGAGAAGCATTTTGAATACAGTATTTATCCAGATTTTCATTTTTTCCTAATCTTTTACAGTTGTCCTACTTATACTTAATTGTACACAACTAATTTTTTTAAAAGATTTTATTTATTTATTTGACAGGATAGAGACAGCCAGCGAGAGAGGGAACACAGGCAGGGGGAGTGGGAGAGGAAGAAGCAGGCTCCCAGCAGAGGAGCCTGATGTGGGGCTCGATCCCAGAACTCCGAGATCACGCCCCGGGCCGAAGGCAGACGCTTAACGACTGAGCCACCCAGGCGCCCCAACACAACTAATTTTTTATTAATAAATTTTTTTTTTTAGCCATTTGCCATTGTTGAATATATTTGAAACTTTCAAAGAAACAGGTCTTTTTTTTTCCTTTTCTTTTTTCAAATTTTTATTTAAATTCTAGTTAGTTAATGTACAGTCCATTAATGGTTTCAGGAGTAGAATTCAGTGATTCATCACTTACATCCAACACCCAGTGCTCATCAGAACACGCACCCTCTTTAATGCCCATCACCCGTCTAGCCCATCCCGCATCCACCTCCCTCCATCAACCCTCCGTTTGTTCTCTATCCTTAAGAGTCTCCTATGGTCAAAGAAACAGGTTTTGCTTTGGATGAGTATTAGTTTTTCTAATGTTCACTTGAATGTTGTAATTATGGAAACAGATCAACTGACACAACAGGTTTGGGAACAAATTCAGCTAATGATTTACAAGTCTTGGTATATTTACAAAATTCACAATATTTACAAAAATTCAATATTCACAATATTTATAAAATTCACAATATTCTGTTGGCAGCTATAACAGAAAGCTGCCTGCTAGCCCAGCAGCAAGCAGCCAGCCTGCCTGTCTCTTCTCTTCTCTACCTGACCTCATTGCCCAGATAACTCTTCTCATCCCACAGCTTTCAATGCCATCAATACAAGGATACCTTCCAGAGAAGTGTCTTTAGCCTGGATCTCTCCCTTGAACCACAGTCTCCTGTATCCAGTTCCCCATCTGCATTTCCATTGAGGAGGCACTTCAAGTTGAATGGGTTCAAAGGAAAACTCTTCATTCCATTCCCTCAAACTTGCCCCTCTCCCTTCTTTCCCATCTTAAAATAAATATAAAATAAAACAAAATGCAACTCCATTCTTCTAGTTGCTTAAGCTAATAACCTGGCTGTCACACCGCACACTCAAGCTGCAAGTATATTCTGTCGACTTTACTTTGGAATTATATCTCAAACCTCACACTTCTCTCTACTGCTGAGAGTGTAGTGCAAAGCGCATTTACCTCTTGCTGAGACCATGACAATAGCATCTTCATTGGTCTTCCTGCTGCTACCCTTGCCCCCTATTGTGTATGCTCTCTAGAGCAGCCAAAAAGATCCATTCTAAAATGTTGTTAGATCTTGTTATTCCTTTGCTCGAAACCCTTCCATGAACTTCCTTGTCATTCAGAAAAAAAAAACAAAACTAAATAACTTATCATGATCTCTGAGGCTCACTGTGATTTACTTCCCAACCCCCTCCCCGATGGCATTTCCTAAGCTTTTACCCTCCCAAGTGTCACTGGGCCACGCAGACGCCTTGAGATCCTTGAATGCACTAAGCATGCCCTCCCAACTCCAACCCCTACCCTACCCCCTCTCTGTCCCCAGGGCCTTTTCACTTTAGGATCTGCCTGGAATGGTCTTCCCTAGATATGGCTCCCTCCTTCACCTCCTTTAGGTCTTTGCTGAAATATCACCCTCTCACCAGCCTGTGGACTTAACTGAGATGATAATGGTATTAAGATCCACATTTGCTGATTCATTAGCCCCCTGCCTCTAGAGGCTGAGTCCCCAGGTATTTCTGAGTGTGTTCAGAGGCAAGCCTAGGCATTCCTCTCCACTCCAGCTGCTTCTTGGAGGTTGATTTCAGCAATGCACTTGAGAATGTTGGTCAGCTCTGGTACATGTCTGCTGTCTGCTCTTAAGATACCAGAACCACCCTCTCCCATACCTTCTCTTGGCTTTGTGTTTCTACCTAGGTGCCTAAGCACAAAAAAAATGCTTCCTACCTCCATCAGTCCAAAAGGAAAAGCTCATCTGTGGAGCACCTTTTAAAAGTATCAGGCACAGAGGCTGGGGAATGTGGAGGAACACTCCACAAATATTCACAAATTATTTCAAAGTAAGAAAGCCACAGAATTACTGCGTTTGGAGCTGGAAAAAACCTAAAGATCATCTAAAAATAAATGAAAACCATCATTGTGAATATTTTTAATGAAGTTGTGTCAGAATGTCAATGAACTTACTCTACAATATCAAGTCACTTGCATGAACAATAAATGCAATACTTCCTTGCTATTTCTGGCACAGATGTAAAAGTCTCAGCTAATCAGTGAAGCCACCCAGTTGCTCCCTTTATGTGCACCTGTACCTACCCCTAGCTCCTTCTCTCATCTTCTCTTCCTTTGCACACCTTTCAAGTGCTTCTGCATTCCACAGTCTACGGTGAAGTTTAAGCTAATTCATTTTTGAAGATTGCCTTGTGCATTGTCTTATTTAGAATAGATGTCTTAGTTAGAATGTTTTTAAGGGTGTGTACTATGTTTATTTCTTCTGTTGGCTCCCCTAACAGCTCTATGTTCATGGTAGGTGGTTAAATAAATTTTTTACCTGAATAAACTATCAAAAAATTTCACCATTAAACCCACCTATGACCTGTGTTCCTTTGCTATAAATCATTTTTTGGTTCATTTCTTTCATTCAGCGAAATGTTTGCTGCTGTGGGAGATTGAATAAGAGAGTGAAAAGAAAACTTGAGCAATGTCCACAATAGCCAAACTATGGAAAGAGCCCAGATGTCCATGGATATGGAATGGGTGAAGATGATATATATATATATATATATGATAATGGGATATTACTTAGCCATCAAAAAATGAAGTCTTGCTATTTGCAATGACATGGATGGAACTAGAGGGTATTATAGGGAGTGAAATAAGTCAATCAGAGAAAGACAGTTACACAATCTTAGTCATATGTGGAATTTAAAAAACAAAACAGAAGATCTTAGGGGAAGGGAGGGAAAAATAAAACAAGATGAAATCAAAGAGGGAGAAAAACCATAAGAGACTCTTAATCATAGGAAACAAACTGAGGGTTGCTGGAGGGGTGGGGGTGGGGGATGGGGTAACTGGGTGATGGGCATTGAGGAGGGCATGTGATGTAATGAGCACTGGGTGTTATATACAACTGATGAATCACTGACCGCTATCTCTGAAACTAATAATACATTATATGTTAATTAATTGAATTTAAATAAAAATAAATAAATAAATAGATAAATAAATAAGAAAACATAAATTAATTAAAAGAAAACTTGAGGGTACTCCCTTGGCTTCTGTTTGACCAACTGGGTGGATGTTTGTACCATTTATTGAGAGGGGATGACTGAGAGAGGGAGAAGCTTGAGGGCATTTGGGAATTCAGATTCCTTAGAGATAATTCAAGCATCCCATGACATCTCATTACCAGATCTTCCTTTGGACCTCCATTATATGTACAGTGCTCAGAAGACAGGCTCAATCCAGACGGTTTTGAGAAACAGCAAAGGATAGATGGCTTCCCAGAAACTTCAAGTGAGGGACACAGTCTTTAGACTATTGGTGTCGAGGAATAAAGAAAAACACAGGATTGATAAGAAAGAGGGGAGGAAGGGAAAATGATTTTTTTAAAAAAGAATGTAGACAGTGTGAATACAGTGAATCTTGTTTGCCTTTTTTTTTTTTTTAATGATTATGTGGCAGCTAGAAAAGAGTTGATCTGAGCATTTTGCTGTAGAGAATCCTCCAGGGTATCAGAGATTCTCCAGCACCCCCTGAGAGCCTAGCCATGGAGTGGAGCTGACCTGCTGTCCCAGTAACATCCACAAATATCCTTCCATTTGGACATCACATCCATACCATTTCCCTCTCAGGATTTCTCAGTGGAACTGAAAGCCATGGAATGGATGCAATCACCTAGGGAGGAAGTACATACAGAGAGGAACAGAGGCCCGCAGTGGAGTCTAAATTTACTAGAAATGTTAGAGATCAAGTAGAGGAGGAAGACCAGCAAAGATAAAAAATAATTGTCGGTAAGTAGAAGGAAAACCAAAATACTGTCATACCTTGGAAGTTGAGAGTGGAGAGTCTTTCCAGAAGGGAGTGATCATCTGTGTCTAAAGTTGCTAAGATGTCTGGGATTTAATTAATTCTCTTGTGCGGTGTATTAAATAGCATTGGGAGTTTCAACCCAAGGCCACAATACAGAGATGGAAGAGATTATAGGTTTATTTGCAAAAGGGTTTCAATTAGGGACGCCTGGGTGGCTCAGTCGTTAAGCATCTGCCTTCGGCTCAGGGCGTGATCCCAGGGTCCTGGGATCAAGCCCCACATCAGGCTCCTCTGCTAGCAGCCTGCTTCTTCCTCTCCCACTCCCCCTGCTTGTGTTTCCTCTCTCGCTGGCTGTCTCTCTCTCTGTCAAATAATTAAATAAAATCTTTAAAAAAAAAGGGTTTTGATTAATTAGATATGGAGATCAATGCAATGAGCATAAATAAGCTGCTATAAGAGTCGTATATTCCTTTACTTTAAAAATTCTGGTAAAATACATTAATGACATGAAATTTATCATCTTAACCATTTTCAAGTGTACAATTCAGTGGTATTAAGTACATTACCATTGTTGTGCAACCATTACCACCATTCGTCTCCAGAACTCTTTATATTTTGCAAAACTGGAACTCTACCCATTAACCAATGAGTACCAGTGGTAGAGTTCTCCCATTCCCTCTCCCCCACTTCCAGCCCCACGCTAGGTACCTTTTTATAAATGGAGCCATACAATATTTGCTCTTTTGTGACTGGCATATTTCACTTAGCGTGATGCCCTCAAGGTTCGTTCATGTTGCAACATATGTCTGAATTTCCCTCATTTTAAAGGCTGAATAGTTATCTATTTTGTGTATAAAATATATGTTCTTTATCCATTCATCAGTCAACACATTTGGGTTGCTTCCACCTTTTGTGAATAATGGTGTCATGGATATGGGTGTACAAATATTTTTTTGAGACCTTGCTTTTGATTCTTTTGGGTATATACCCAGGAGTGGATTGCTGGATCATATATTCTATTTGTTATTTTTTTGAGCAACTGATATACTGTTTTCTATAGTGGCTGCAAAATTTTACATTTCTACCAACAGTACACAAAGGTTTCCATTTCCCCACATCCTTGCCAATACTTGTTTTCCATTATTTTGATAGTAGCCATCCTCATGGGTATGAAGCTGTATCTCATTGTGGTTTTGATTTGCATATCCCCAATGATTAGTGATATTAAGCATCTTTTCATGTGTTTATTGACCATTTTTATATCTTCCTTAAAGAAATGTCTATTCAAGTCTTTTGCCCACTTTTTTTTCAATTATGATATGTCAGTCACCATACAGTGTATCATTAGTTTTTGATGTAGTGTTCCATGATTCATTGTTTGCAGGGAACACCTAGTGTTCCGTGCAATACGTGCCCTCCTTAATACCCATCACCGGGCTACTTTTTAATTGGTTGGTTGTTTTTTTTCACTGGTGAGTTATAGAAGATGTTATATATTCTGGATATTAACCCCTTATTAGATATATGATTTTCTCCTATGCCATAGGTTGCCTTTTCACTCTGTTGGTTATGTCCTTTGATGCACAGAAGTTTTTTGGTTTTTTTTTTATCGTGTATAACATGGAACTCTCCATTCCCCCCTGACCAATTTTATTGAGGAATAATTTAGAAGTTTTTAAGTTTTGATACAGAAGAGTCATATATTCTTAAAATTGATTAATTCCATCTCAGTTCAGTGTGGCTTATGGATTATGAACCAAACGACCAAAAAAAGAATATTAGGTCTTTCTACATTTTACTCAGAATGAATTTGACAATAGCTCTGAACATATTGTTGACTACCTGTGATTCTTTTCCCACCAATAAAATTTATGGTGTTTCTATGGAAAATAACTCATACAACTCTTTCAGTATATATATATATTTTTAAAGACAATTTTTTTAAAGAGTTTTTATTTGACAGAGATAGAGACAGCCAGCGAGAGAGGGAACACAAGCAGGGGGAGTGGGAGAGGAAGAAGCAGGCTTCCAGTGGAGGAGCCTGACGTGGGGCTCGATCCCAGAACGCCGGAATCACGCCCTGAGCTCAAGGCAGACGCTTAGGGACTGAGCCACCCAGGCACGCCCTTTCAGTATATTTTAAGAGAAAAGAATACTTCAGAATAAGGTTTACCTTATTTTTCCTATGTTTTCCGAGCAGGTTGATTGCACAGTTATAAAAGTGGTCAGTTAACAAAAAATCTAATATTCTGAATCTATTTTCAAATTTTTCTGAGGGTGGTGATAAGGACTGTGAATCACCTGCTACCTTATCATATAACAAGATGGATTCACTTTGGTATACCAAAGCGCCAATATTGTCAACATTGCTTTGATAAGGAAAGCTATTAACAACATCTACCCCTGACCCACAACCCCCATCAGAACCTAGTGGCTTGCTGATGACTACCAATGTCAGGTTTCCCATTACAAGTAGTCCTATACAGGACTTCCAGGGAGGATGGCAGAGTAGGAGGACTGTAAACTCACCTCGTCCCACGCATACACCTAGATAACTGCCACATAAGTGTAAATAACCCAGAAAATTACCCAAAAACTGGAAGAACAGACCCTCCACAGCTAAACATAGAGAAGAAGTCACATCAAAAATAGAAGGAAGGGGATGCCTGGGTGGCTCAGTTAGTTAAGCATCTACCTTCAGCTCAGGTCCTGGGATCGAGCCCTGCGTCGGGTTCCGTGCTCAGTGGGAGCCTGCTTCTCCATCTGCCTGCTGCTCCCCCTGCTTATCCTCTCTCTTTCTCTCTGCCAAATAAATAAATAAATACAATCTTAAAAAAACAAAAACAGAAGGAAGGGGGGAGACACAGATGGGAACAAAGTTGACCTACAAGAATGTTGTGGGAGGGAGGGACACTGCAAGCAGGGAGAAGAGAGAGGCATGGACCCCACACTGGGCACCCCAGGCACAGGAGACGTGCACTGGGAAGATAAATCCCCATAACATTTGGTTTTGAAAGCCAGAGTGGCTTAACATTGTGAGTTTTTACAATCAGTGGGACTTAACATCTGGAACTTTAAAAATCAGTAGGTTGGTTCTAGGATAGGTGGAGGGTGGTAGAAAACTAAGTCCCTGCCCTTAAAGAGACAGCACAACAAACAGCCCTGCTGCAATACCTACTGCACAGAAGCAACAGTTGGAAAAATGCCTGGGGTATACAGGAAGATTTATCTACTAATCTCAGAACATGTGCTCGAGGGTTAGAGATCTTTAGGAGATTACTTCAAGAACAAAAGAGCTGGGGAGCACCATTTCCTTCCCCCACCCTCCAGGCTAGATACAGACCAGCACCAACACTCCACCTGGCTTGCTAACACCATGCACCCCACCCTTTCTAACCTGTCCTTAGCAGGAATCCACCCAAGGCTGACATTGTGCAAGCAGCCCTGACAGGGGCCAGCACCACCCCAAAGTGACTCCTGCTCTGTAGAAAAGGGAAGATAACCACATACACCACTTCCACTGTAGCCCAAGCAGTAGGCTTGGGGCAGACATCTGGTCTGATTGCAGGCCCTGTCTACCAACAAAACTTCTCAGTGGATGACACAGGAAGAGTACCCTGCATTTTGGTGCTATAGCAGCTCTGGCAAATGCCTACTCTGACTCAACTCAAGCCCAAGGCAAACCCAGACTGGCCTACTAACAACACAGGGACCAAACCCTGCTCATAACAGGCAAAAAGAACCATTGCAGATAACTGGACTGAAGGCAAATGAGGCTCAGCCACAACAGTAGGATGCATGTGATGCACACAGGAGACACCTGTGAAGTACCAGGTTCTGTTGAACTGGCAACACTGCGTTACAGGGCACTGCAGGACCTCTATCCATAAGGCCCTTCCTTTCTTTCTTTCTTTCTTTCTTTCTTTCTTTCTTTCTTTCTTTCTTTCTTTCTTTTTTTCCTTCCTTCCTTCCTTCCTTCCTTCCTTCCTTCCTTCCTTCCTTCCTACTACTTTCAAGATCAGGAGACAGAGCTACTTTCCTAACACGTAGAAATAGACACAGAGAGTTAGACAAAATGAGGACACAGAGGAATATGTCACAAATGAAAGAACAGGACAAAATCACAGCAAGAGAGCTACATGAAATGGAGCTAAGTAATAGGTCTGATAACGAATTTAAAGTAATAGTCATAAATTACTTACTGGACTTGAGAAAAGAGTGGAGGATCTCAGTAAGACCCCCAAAAAAGAAACAGAAACCCTAAAAAAGAACCAATCAGAGATGAAGAACTCAATAACTGATATCAAAAATATACTAGAGGGGGTGCCTGGGTGGCTCAGTTGGTTAAGTGTCTGCCTTCAGCTCAGGTCATGATCCAAGGGTCCTGGAATCAAGCCCTGCATTGGGCTCCCTGCTCAGCAGAGAGCCTGCTTCTTCTTCCCCCTCCGTTGATTCCCCTGCTTGTTCTCTCTCTCTCTCTCTCTCTGTCAAATAAATAAATAAATAAAATCTTTAAAAAAACATACTAGAGGGAATAAATAGGGAAGAGTAAATGAAGTGGAAGAATGGATCAGTGACTTGGAGGACAGAGTAATAGAAAGCAATCAAGTGGAAGAAGAAGAAGAAGAAGAAGAAGAAGAAGAAGAAGAAGAAGAAGAAAAAGGAGAAGAAGAAGAAGAAGAAGAAGAAGAAGAAGAAGAAGAAGAAGAAGAAGAAGAAGAAGGAGGAGGAGAAAAAGAAGAAGGGGAGGAGGAGGAAGAGGAAGAAGGAGGAGGAGGAGAAAGAGGAGGAGGAGAAGAAGAAAGCAATCAAGTGGAACAGGGGAAAGAAAAAAGATTAATAAAAAATGAGACTAGATTAAGGGAACTCAGTGACACCACCAAGCGTAACAATATCCGCATTATAGGGATACCAGGAGAAGAGAGAGAAAAGGGGGCAGAAAATTTATTTAAAAAAATAATAGCCAAAAACTTCCCAAATCTGGGGAAAGAAACAAGAATTGAGATCCACACCAAGAAGAGCCATACCAAGACACATAGTAGTTAAAATGGCAAAAAGTAGTGATAAAGAGAGAATTTAAAAACAACAAGAGATAAAAAGTTACATACAAGGGAAACCCCATAAGGCTAATCTTTCAGCAGAATCTTTGCAGGCCAGAAGGGAGTGGCATGATGTATTCAAAGCGCTGTAAGAAAAAGCCTGCAGCCAAGAATACTCTATCCAGTAAGGCTATCATTTAGAATAGAAGGAGAGATAAGAGTTTCCCACATAAACAAAAGTTAAAGGAATTCATCACCACTAAACCATCCTTACAAAAAATGTTAAAGGGGGTTCTTTGAGTGGAAAGGAAAGACCATAAGCAGGAGTAAGAAAAGCATGGAGCACAAAAGCAATAAAGTTAAGTGTATCTATAAAAATCAGTCAAGGAATTCATAAAATAAAAGGATGTAAAGTATGACCCTATATACCTAAAAAAAACCATGGTGGGTGGGAGAAAAGCAAAAATCGAGTACTTCTAGGATGGGTTCAAACTTAATCAATCATCAACTTAATATAGACTGTTATACACATAAGCTGTTATATATGAACCTAGTGGCAACCGCAAATCAAAACACTGGTAATTGATATGCAAGAAGTAAAGAAAAGGAATCTCAGCACATGACTAAAGAAGGACAGCAAACCACAAGAGAAGCGAGCAAGAGAAGAACTACAAAAACAACCATAAAACAAGTAAAATGGCAATATGTACATATTTATCTATAATTACTTTGAACATAGACAGATATATACTCCAGTCAAAAGACGTAGAGTGACAGAATGGATAAAAATGCAAGACCCATCAATATGCTGCCTAAAAGAGACTCCTTTCAAACCTAAAGACAAATGCAGATTGAGAATGAAGGGATAGAAAAACATTTATTCAAATGGAAGTGAAAAGAAAGCTGGGGTAGCAACACTTACATTGAACAAAATAGACTTTAAAACAAAGACTGTAACAAGAGACAAAGAAGAACACTACATAATCATAAAGGAAACAATTCAACAAGAAGATACAACAGTTTTAAATATTATGTACCCAACATGGGAGTACCCAAGGGCATAGAGCAGTAATAACAAACATAAAGGAGGAATACATGTAATGAATACAATAATAGTAGAGGACTTTAACACCCCAGTTACCCCAATGTATAGATCATCCAAACAGAAAATCAACAAGGAGGGGCACCTGGGTGGCTCAGTCGTTAAGCATCTGCCTTCAGTTCAGGTCATGATCCCGGTGTCCTGGGAGCGAGCCCCGCATTGGGCTCCCTGCTCAGCAGGAAACCTGCTTCTCCCTCTCCCACTCCCCCTGCTTGTGTTCCCTCTCTCTCTCTCTGAAATAAATAAATGAAATATTTAAAAAAAAAAGAAAAAAATCAACAAGGAAACAGTGGCTTTGAATGACCCATTGGACCAGATGGATCCAACAGATGTATTCAGACCTTCCATCCTAAAACAGCAGAATGTATTTTAAAATGCACATGGAACATTCTCCAGAATAGATCACAAAACAAGTCTCAACCAATTCAAAAAGACTGAAGTCATACCATACATCTTTTCTGACCACAATATTATGAAATGAGAAATCAACCACAAGAAAAAAATCTGGAAAGAGCACAAATACATGGAGGTTAAATAACATTCTACTAAACAATAATAAGTCAACCAAGATATCAGAGAAAAAAAAAATACATAGAGACAAAGGAAAATGAAAAAAAAAAGGTCTAAAATCTTTGGGATGCAGCAAAAGCAGTTGTAAGAGGGAAGTTGATAGCAATACAGGCCTACCTTAAGAAGCAAGAAAAATCTCAAATTAACAACAGAGTTAGAGGAGTTAGAAAAAAAGATCAAAACCCAAAGCCAGTAGAAAGAAGGAAATAAAAAGATTAGAAATGAATGAAACAGAAACTAAAAAACAATAGAGCAGATTAATGAAACCAGGAGCTGCTTCTTTGAAAAGATTAACAAAATTGATGAACCTTAGGCCAGACTCATCAAAAAAAATAAAAACAAAGAAGAGAGAGAGAAAGAAGATATAAATAAATTCAGAAATGAAAGAGGAGATAACAACCAACACCACAGAAATACAAAGGATTGTAAGAGAATATTGTGAAAAATTATATGCCAACAAATTGGACAACCTGGAAGAAATGGATAAGTTCCTAGAAACATATAAGCTACCAAAACTGAAGCAGGAAGAAACAGAAAATTTGAACAGACTGAATTACTGAAATTGAATCCGTAATAAAAAAAAAAAACTCCCAACAAACAAAAGTCCAGGACCAGCTGGCTTCACAGATGAATTCTACCAAACATTTAAAGAAGCGTTAATATCTATTCTTCTCAAACTATTCCAAAAAATAGAAAAGGAAGGAGAACTTCCAAGTTCATTCTGTGAGGCTTGCATTACCCTGATACCAAAACCAGATAAAGACACTACAAAAAAAGAGAAGACTACAGGCCAATACCTCTGATGAGCATAGATGCAAAAATCCTCAACAAAATATTAGCAAACCAAATCCAACAATACATTAAAAATACCATTCACCACGAGCAAGTGGAATTTATTCCCAGGATGCAAGTGTGGTTCAATATTTGCAAATCAATCAACATGATACATCATGTAAATAAGAGAAAGGATAAGGGTGCCTGGGTGGCTCAGTCAGTTAAATCATCTACCTTCAGCTCAGGTCATGATCCCAGGGTCCTGGGATTGAGTCCCGCATCAGGCTCCCTGCTCAGCGGGGAGCCTGCTTTTCCC